>NC_057717.1:91202651-91221394 GCF_004010195.1 Chiloscyllium plagiosum | reverse complement strand
TTGCCTGTCGTTTGTTTCTTATGTGTTGAAAGAAACTTTTACTATCATTTCTAATGTTACTGGATAGTCTACCTTCATCTTTGATCCTCTCCTTCCTTATTTCTCTTTGTTATCCTCTGTTTGTTTTTGTAGCCTTCCCAATCTTCTGGCTCTTGGCCATTTTATAGGATCTCTCTTTTTCTTTAATACGTTTCCTGACTTCCTTTGTCAGCCATGGCTGTCTAATCCCTCCCCGGATAATCTTTCTTTTCTTGGGGATGAACCTCTGTACAGTGTCCTCAATTATACCCACAAACTCCTGCCATTTTTGCTCTACTGTCTTCCCCGCTAGGCTCTGCTTCCAGTCTATTTTCGTCAGTTCCTCTCTCATGCCATCATAATTCCTGTCGTGAGGTCACCAGAACTGCACACAGTACCCCAGCTGTGGCCTATACATTATTCTGTACAGCTCCAGCTGTACGTCCTTGCTCTAATACTCTGTGCCATGAACGATGAAAGCAATTGTCTCCCTATGCCTCTTAACTATCCTATTCTCATGTTGTGCTGACTTCAGGGATCTGTGAATAATTATCCCAAAATCCATCTATTCCACTCAGCTACCCAATCTTCCCATTCCTTAAATAGTCCCTTAGCTTGTTTCTCCTTCCAAAGTGCATCATGGCATAGCAAGCCAATGTAAGTGTCTTGTTCTTGGTGTCTCTGCATTTGTTTTCTCGTCGTATGGTTTTGACAGGTTGGAGACTATGTTAAGTTCTATCCAACCTGATGAAGTGATTCCATGGATAAGGCCAAACATTGTCGGACAGAGATTTCCATACTGTGGGTCATGACCTGCACTGGGGTTGCCAGGAAAAATGTTGGACGTCAAAGACTCCGTTGTACCAATGGCCGCTCTGAACCTCTGACCCAGTGCTAACAGCAGTGAAATGCTATTGTTTTTCCACTAGTGAGCCTGACCTAACTGCATAATCTCGTGGGCCTGAATTCTGCAGTGAGAAAATCCCGATGGGAGAGGTAGCTGGGTGCTTTTTGACTTTAAAAACCTTGTGGAGTAAACATTTTGACCTCCTCAACCCACTACAGGTCTTTCAACCTCTCCCCAACAATCCCTCCCAACCCCACTCACAGCTCCCATAGGCATTGTATCTCTCCCTTTAGCTTTCACTGGCATCTGCCCTTTTTTAGTTCCAGGGCGTCACGGTGGCTCAGTGGTTAGCACTGCTGCCTCACAGCGCCAGAGACACGGGTTCAATTCCCGCCTCAGGCAACTGACTGTGTGGAGTTTGCACATTCTCCCTGTGTCTGTGTGGGTTTCCTCCGGGTGCTCCGGTTTCCTCCCACAGTCCAAAAATGTGCAGGTTTGGTGAATTGGCCGTGCTAAATTGCCCGTAGTGTTAGGTGCAGGGGTAAATGTAGGTGAATGGGTCTGGGTGGGTGCGCTTCAGTGGGTCGGTGTGGACTTGTTGGGCTGAAGGGCCTCTTTCCACACTGTAAGTAAGTAATCTAAACTCTTCCAAAATGGTTGAGAACATGCATGGGAGGCATTGCTCTCGGATCTCCTGGAATACAGACTGAAATCCATAAATTCCCACACAGTTTTAAAACAATATCTCATAAATTAATGTAACTTGTACCTCATGGCTGTCAAGCAATAAACTATGTCTGATTAAGCCAAGTCGAAGACTTCCTATAGTGTGGAAGCAGGCCATTCTTCCCATCAAGTCCAGACCGACCCTCCAAAGAGCATTCCACCTTGACCAACCCATCCTGGCATTTCCCATGGCTAACCTACCTAGCCTGCACACCCCTGGACACTATGGGGCAATTTAGCATGGCCAATCCACCTAACCTGCCCATCTTACGGGGTAGATCATTTAGGACAGAGCTCAGGAGAAACTTCTTCACCCAGAGAGTGGTGGCTGTGTGGAATGCTCTGCCCCAGAGGGCAGTGGAAGCCCACTTTCTGGATTCATTTAAGAAAGAATTGGATAGAGCTCTCAAAGATAGTGGAATCAAGGGTTATGGAGATAAGGCAGGAACAGGATACTGATTAGGAATGATCAGCCATGATTATATTGAATGGTGGTGCAGGCTCGAAGGGCTGAATGGCCTACTCCTGCACCTATTGTCTATTGTCTATTGTCTATCTTTGGACTGTGGGAGGAAGCCCAAGCAGACACAGAGAGAATGTGCAAACTCCACACAGTCACCTAAGGGTGGAATCTAACCCAGGTCCCCAGTGCTATGAGGCAGCAGTGCTAATGACTGAGCCATGGTGCCAGCATCAAGAAGTGTCTCATCTTGCTAAGCCTCACTTGGTGCTGTTCCTCCAACACTGTGAGCAAATAGGCCCTGAGACCCAGTAAAAGAAAGAGGACTGTTGATCGCAGTCTTTTATTTCAAAAAACGAAACCTTTGGGTTATTTTGCACCTCTCTTGGATGTGGGGGTGGTGGGAACTGTCTCAATCCAGCAACACTACGATAGCAAGGTGGTGGGTGACAATGAACTTGAACTCTTCCAAAACATTACTCATGTGAAAGTCGATGCAGCCCTTATTTTTGACTGAAATGCTTGTTTTTGAAACTCAGTTTTGTACAAGTGCATATTTTCTAATCAGCTGAATGAAGAATTGTGGCATTGACCATTATAGTCAAGAGGAAACAAAAGAGAGAGAGACTTGTGTTTACATCAGGCGTTTCACCTTCTACCAGACATCTCATGATTTCCCGTCAACTAAGTACATTAGAACTGCGGCAATGTGGGAAATGCAGTTGTCAATTTGAACACAGCCAACTCCCACAAAGTTAGTGTCAGGACCTAAGCTGGAGGGGTGTGAACATTGTCCATGCGGCCAGGGAAGAGAATGCATACCGTCCTTCAAAATAATGCCAGGCGATCTTTCACTCCCACCCAGTGGGGCATCACTTTACCATCACTTCCAGCTTCCGCAGGCGCAGTGCTCCCTTAGACTCTGCACTTGGTTGGTCAGCTTTGCTGTTTGTCCTCAAGCCCTTGAGTGGGACTAGAACTGAGAGCGGAGAATGTTACCAAGTAGGCCAAGGCTGAGGCTTGTGATGCATCCTGGTGACTTTTATTCTGGTACCTAATTATAGCTTTCTTTCGATTAACTCCCTCTGCCCTTATTCTGACAGTGAATCAGTGGGGACACTATAGGGCAGGTATTGCATTACCTTTTATCGACATACATTCCTTTTCCAGCTGCGACCACTAACTAAAAAATGATTCCTCAGTGACTAGGCTGAGGGGACCAAGGCTAATTGTACTGACCCTACCACATTGACAGCAATCAACCAACATAACGCGTACCGTGTATTCAATCCTGGACCTTATCAAACCTAGGACAAAGAGGACGTCTTCACTCTCTCCAGGGCATACTGCCAATCAATTAGATTAAGACTGATCTGATTCACCCACCTTTGCTCCATCTTCCCCCTTTTCCCTGACTTAATAAAAACTGATCGATCTCAATCTTGAAAATTTCGATTGGTCTCCAGTCTCAAGATTGAAGTGGATGGTGTCACACTGGAACAAGGAGATAAGTTTGTCTATTTCAGGACAGATGATAACAGAAGATGGTAGGTGTGATGCCAACGTCAGAAGGATAGAGATAGCCAGGAGTAATTTTGTGAAGATGAAGTATGTGTTAACAAGAAATCTCAAGTTTGTGACAAGGAAAATACTCAGAAGATTTACAGTCTATCCTGTTCCCCATGCACACCTCAGATAATTGGAAGGAAACAAAGACACTTGAAATGTGAGTTTTGAGACATAAGCTTGAAATGTCCATAAAACAAAGGAAGAGAAGTTTTAAATTGCAAGAGCAGAAAGAACTCTAAAATGTAACATCCAAAACAAAACATCAGCATTTTGTCCTTTTGACCAGACCTGAAAGATCACTTCTTGAAGGCAAAGTGGAGGGCAGATGAAGGAAGAGTTGATATACATTAACCTGGTTCTTGGTGTACAGCGGGCAGTTTCAAAGTTTGCAGATGATACTAAACCTGGACAATTGTCAACTCTGAGGAGGACAGTGTGGAACTCCAAACCGACATTGACAAGTCAGGGGATAGCTGGAAGATGAGGACAAGCACAAAGAAGTGTGAGGCGATGTGCCTCAGTTGGAAACAACATTGGAAGACAATATAAAACAGGAGGTTACAATTTTAAAGGGGGTGCCGGAGCAAAGGAAGCTGGGAGCATATGTCCACAGATTATTCAAGGTGGGAGGACAGGTGGAAGCATACGGTGTTCTCAGCTTTATTAGTAGGGACATAAAGTACAAGAGCAAGGGGGTGATGTTGAACTTGTATATATCATTGTGTACAGTTGTGGACACCCACATTGTAGGAACGGTATGTGGGAATTGCAGATGTGGTTTCCAAAATGGTTCCAGAAATGATAAAAGTCAGTGATGAAGATAGATTAAAGACATTGGGACTGTTGTCCTTGGAGGGAAGAAGGCTGAGAGGAGATCTGAAAGAGGTTTTCAAAATCATGAGTGAGGGCTGGATAGAGTTGATGTGGTGACGCTGTTTCAGCTTGTAAAAAGAATAATAATGAGGGAGCAGAGGTTTAAAGTAATGAGCAAAAGAAGCAAGGGTGATGTGAGAAAAACCTTCTTCACACAGCAAGTAGTTAGGGTCTGGAAATGTGGTGGGGGCAAGTTCAACTGAGACGTTCAAGAGCAGCATTGAGTGATTATTTTGAGAGTAATCGTGTGCAGGAATATGAAGAAAAGATAGCGGAAAGGACCAATGGGGACACAATGGGCCAGTAACAATTCTTTGATTCTGTGAACTGGGTGGAGGTGAATGGCACGTGACATTGAGGGATTCCACACAAGATACAACCAGGGGGTGAGGATGTCACAAGATGAATAAGTGTGACACTGCCAGGGCATTGTGGGTTATAGTCTGGGTGGGATGATCTTCAGAGGGTTGGTCAATGGGCTGAATGGCCTGCTTTAGTGATTCTATCATCTGTGGAGAGAACACAGTGTTAACTGTTAACTTTGGGGCCAGTAACACCCTGATAGCCAGTCTCCTGACAGGAGTAACCACAGCATGAGCCCTAGCCTCAGCAGCTCTGAGAGGGAAAGAGATTCTAATCACTGCAATTGGAAAGAAATGCTTTCTGACACCTAATGGGCCTAGCTTCTAATGGTTGCAGCTGGGAGCCCTTGTTCTGGACTTGTTCACCACCAATTAAAAGAAAATCATTTCTTTCTACCCTATGCTTTAATCATTTTTTTAATTCATTCATGGGATGTGGGCGTCACTGACCAAGCCTGCATTTATTGCCCATCCCAGAGGGCAATTAAGAGTCAACCTCATTGCTGTGGGTCTGCCGTCACATGTAGGTCAGACCAGGTAAGGATGGCAACTTCTTTCCTGAAACTCGAACCAGATAGGATTTCCCAGCAATCAGAAATGGATTTATGGTCATCATTAGACTCTTAATTACAGATTTCTTTTTAATTGAATTCATATGCCACCATCTACCACAGAACATAGAACACTACAGCACAGTACAGGTCCTTCAGTCTTCAATGTTGCGCTGACCTGTGAAACCAACCTGAAGCCCATCTATCCTACACTATTCCATTCTCATCCATATGCCTGGCTAATGACCGTTTAAAAGTTGGCACATCTACTACTGTTGCAGGCAGTGCGTTCCACACCCCTACTACTTTCTGAGTAAAGAGACTACCTCTGACATCTGTTCTATACCTATCACCCCTCACTTTAAAGCAATGTCCCCTTGTGCTAGTCATTACCATCAGAGGAAAAAGGCTCTCACTGTGGGATTCCAGCTGGATTTGAACCCTGGTCCCCAGAACCTGTATCCACTAGGCCATTGCTTGCTCTTACTCTTGCACACCCTGTTTAGATTATCCCTTCTGCATTCAAAGGAAGACAAGCCTAGCTTATGGCACCTACCCTCACCAGTCATCCCTTTCAACCCTGACACGACATAATTCTGGTGAAATTGTGAAGCAGATCCTTCTCAAAAGCCAAGAGGGCCTGGGCAGTGCCAAGCTCTAAATGCCACGTTCCACATGCATACTAACAAAAAGCTTTGCCCAACTGCAGCACAACTTTCCACCCCTTTGGCTCAGTACCACATCGGACTGGGCACTCACATACCGAGCCGTGTGCCATCTTCTCCTCCTTTCATGAAGCGATCCAAACCATCTGCTGCCTGCTCCGAACGACTTCACAATCTATCATACATCACTCAAGTCGGGCACAGACTTTTGAATAAATTTGTGTTACTTAACAGTTTCTTGTTTGCATAATTTATTCAGCGGTGAGGGATTGGGCCTAATTTCCTGTTCTGTTGGATTCTCGCAGGGCTTGTTTAAAAAAACTACACTTTAATAATTTGCCAAGGGACTAGTCTAAAGTTTCGCAACTGTGACTCACCGACCCTGTCAGGATATAAATATATTTTCAACTTGGCTTTTTTTTCTCTCGATGCTCCTTGAGAGGAGCCCATTTGAAGGCTTCCACTTCAAGGCTGCACAACCAAACATAGGGGAATTATCTGTTCAATTCCTTCCCTCTATATCCCGCCTCTTGATTTATGCTCTGTGGTTGCCAGCTAAGCTCAAACCTTGGGCTTACCTCACGCTGAAACCTGTGTAATGAGTGCCACTGCAATACGAGATTAGATTCCTTACAATGTGGAAACAGACCATTTGGCCCAACAAGTCCACACCGACCCTCCAAAGAGTAGCCCACCCTCACCCATTTCCCCCCTGAATGATGCATCTTACACAATAGGCAAGTTAGCATAGCCAGAGGCGCACCCAGAGGAAACCCACACAGACATGGAGAGAATGCGCAAACTCCACACAGACAGGCTGGAATTGAACCCAGGCCTCTGGCGCTGTGCGACAGCTGTGCTAACCACCAAGTCACCGTGTCACCCCAATATTTGATCCTAATTTTTACAAATTGATTCACAGGAGGACATCACTGGATTGGCCAGCATTTATGGCACATCCCAGAGGGCAATTAAGAGTCAAACACATTGCGTTGGGTCTGGAGTCACATGTAGGCCAGATGGGTAAGTTTCCTTCCCCAAAGGAAAGGGGAACTGGTAGTACTAATGCATACTAAAGGACATTAGTGAACCAGATGACGGTTTCACAGTCATTATCAGACGCTTAATGTTTAAAAATTGAATCCAAATTCCTCCTCTGCCATGGCCAGGATTTCGAATCCAGGTTCCCAGTGTGTTATCCAGGTCTTTGGACTAACAATCCACCGAAGATTCCACTCGGAAATCGCCTACTCACTTCATTCTAAAGACCACTTGGAACGTGTGGAACCCATTCTGCTGTGTGAATATGAGATTTCCTCCAGGATCACAGCAAAACCTGATCCTTTCCCCCCCCAAGATTCAACCGAATAGCAAGAGACTCTTTGACTCATCACTGCATTATCCTTAAAAAGAAATCCGAAGAACAATGGACCTGGAGATCTGAAACGAAAGTAGAAATTGCTGGAGAAACTCAGCAGGTCCAGCAGCATCAGTGGAGAGAGAAAGCAGAGTTAATTTTTCAGGTAAAGTGACACTTCCTCGGAATTTGAGTTTCTCCAGCCATTTCTGTTTTCATAACTGCTTTATCCTAACTTGGCAAAAGCAAGGCTGCCATTACCGTACCAGATCTCTTTCATCCGAGAGTGATAATGGGTGGTGTTTTAACCTGAAGGTCACTGTGATTTTGAGGAGAGTTGTTTGTTGCAATGGTAGCTGACACAGGAATTGAATCTGTGCTGTTTGTCTTACTCTGTTTTACAAGCCAGCTGAGCTAACTGGCACACCGGTGCTTCCCCCCAAACCCATCTGCATCAATTTCTGAAGCACACAAACACAGAAAGTGTGCTGGAGAAACTCAGCAGGTCTGGCAACATCTATGGAGAAAGTAACAAAATTAATGTTTCGAATGTAGTGAAACTTTCCAGGACTAAAACTTGCATCAGCTCCGGTTCGTTTATCGCTCTGAACCTATGTTGGCTCCAGATCTAGAGTCATAGACATCTACCATACCGAAAAAGGATCTTCAGCCCATCATGTCCATTCCGGTCAAACAAAGTCACCTAACTATTCTAACGCATTTCTCAGCACTTTGCCCATAGCCTTGTATGTCTTGGCATCTCAAGTGCATATCTAAACACTTCTTCAATGGTGTAAGGGTTTCTACCTCTACAGGAGAAAGTGAGGTCTGCAGATGCTGGAGATCAAAGTTGAAACTTTATTGCTGGAACAGCACAGCGGGTCAGGCAGCATCCAGGGAACAGGAGATTTGACGTTTCGGGCACAGGCCCCTACATCCTTTATAGACAGCGAGTTCCAGTTTCCTACTAGCCTCCCTTGTATGTCTTGGCATCTCAAGTGCATATCTAAACACTTCTTCAATGGTGTAAGGGTTTCTACCTCTACATCCTTTATAGACAGCGAGTTCCAGTTTCCTACTAGCCTCTGGGTGAAAAAGATTTCCTCACATCCCCTCAGAAGTTTCAACTCCTTCCCGTAAATGTCTACCCCCTGGTCATTGTACCCTACAACAAGAAGAGAGATTCTTTCCTGTCTCCCCTACCTGCATTCCTAACTAATTTATCCTAAAGGTTCTAAGATGCTTCCATCTTTAAATTCACAATATTATTTCTGAAGCCCTCAATGGTTTCAGATCTCCTGAGCTCCACCAGCTCAATAATCCTCAGAAAGATGTTCTTTTCAGACTCATGTCCTACCTTTAGCAATTCACCTGCTATTAGATTAGATTACTTACAGTGTGGAAATAGACCCTTCGGCCCAACAAGTCCACACCGACCCTCCGAAGAGTAACCCACCCAGACCCATTTCCCTACATTTACCCCTTCACCTAACACTACGGGCAATTTAGCATGGCCAATTCACCTGACCTGCACATTCTTGGACTGTGGGAGGAAACCGGAGCACCCGGAGGAAACCCACGCAGACACGGGGAGAATGTGCAAACTCCACACAGACAATTGCCTGAGGCAGGAATTGAACCCGGGTCTCTGGCGCTGTGAGGCAGCAGTGCTAACCACTGAGCCACTGTGCTGCCCTGTCTGTAACTTTCACTCAAATCCAATTTTACCACTGTACTCTGCACTCATTTACAGTCTTTATTTTCGAAGGCTTATCGAATGTTACTCTAAATTACGTTGTAACCGTTGCTTCAATAGGCCGTCACAATAGGGAATTTCATCTTTTAATAACTTTCTCTCTGAAAACCTCTGTTCTAATTTAACCCTTGGATTTTTTTTTCTATTCTTCACTTCTCAGCTTAAAACACAAGAAATAGGAGCAGGAGCTAGCCATTTAGCCTTTCGAGACTGATCGGCCATTTGATAAGATGGCCTTTCGGACTCCACTTTCCAATTTACATAGAGTCATAGAGATATACAGCATGGAAACAGACCCTTTGGTCCAACTTGTCCATGCCAACCAGATATCTCAAATAAATCCCACTTGCCAGCATTTGGCCCACATCCCTCTAAACCTTTCCTACTCATATACCCATCCAGGCGCCTTTTAAATGTTGCAATCGTACCCAGACTCCACACTTCCTCTGGCAGCTCATTCAATACATACACCACCCTCTGTGTGAAAACATTGCCCCTTAGGTCCTTTTTAAACATTTCCCCTCTCGCCTTAAACCTATGCCCTCTAGTTTTGGACTCGCTCGCCGCTAGGAAAATACTTTGTCTATTTAACCTATCCATGCCCCTCATGATTTTATAAACATCTTTAAGATTACCCCTCAGCCTCTGATGCTCCAGGGAAAACAGCCCCAGCCTATTCAACCTCTCCCTATAGCTCTAACCCGCCAATCCTGGCAACATCCTTGTCAATCTTTTCTGAACCCTTTCAATTTTCACAACATCCTTTCTTTAGGAGGGAAACCAGAATTGCACGCAGTGTTTCAAAAGTGACTTAACCCAATGTCCTGTACAGCCGCAACATGACCTTCCAACTCCTATACTCAATGCACTGACTAATAAAGGCAAGTGTACGAAACACCTTCTTCACCACCCTGTTTATGTGTGACTCCACTTCCAAGGAGCTATGAACCTGCATTCCAAGGTCTCTTTGTTCAGCAACACTCCCGAGGACTTTACCATTTGGTGTATACATCCTGCCTTTCCACAATGCAGCACCTCACATTTATCTAAACTGAATTCCATCTGCCACTCCTTGGTCCATTAGCCCAACTGATCAAGATCATGTACTCTGAGATAACCTTCTGCGCCATCCCCTAAACGTCTAATTTAGGGGTCATCTGCAAACTTCCTAATCATACATCCTATGTTCACATCCAAATCATTTATATAAATGACAAAAGGCAGTGGACTCAGCATGAGGCACACTGCTGATCACAGTCTGAAAAGCAACCCTCACCCCACCACCCTCTGTCTTCTACCTTCGAGCCAGTTTTGTGTCCAAATGGCTAGTTCTCCCTCTATTCCATGTGATATAACTTTGCTAATCAGTCTACCATGAGGAACATTGTCGAACATCTTTCAAAAGTCTATATAGATCACAACCACCGCTCTGCCCTCATCAATCCTGTTTGTTACTTCTTCAAAACACTTAATCAAGTTAGTGACCCTCAACTCCTTGTTGAGCAAGAGTCAGCTTTGATTACTTTCAATACCATAACCTCCACTAGTCTCTGGAGAAGATAATTTCACAGAATCTCATCACTCTGACAGAAAAGAAGATTGTCCTCGTACAGTCATGGATGAATACAGTCTTACAGCACGGAAACAGACCCTTTGGTCTAACTAGTCTACGCCAAATATAATCCCAAACTAAAGTAGCCCCACCTGCTTGCTCCTGGCCCATATCCCTCCAAACCTTTCACACCCTCTGTGTAAAACATTTGCCCCTCATGTCTTTTTTAAATCTCTACTCTCACCTTAAAAATGTGAACCCTAGCATTGAAATCCCCCATCCTAAGGAAAAGACCGGTACCATTATTTCTGTCTGTACCCTCCATTATTTTATGAACTTCTATCAAGTCACCTCTTAACCTCGTACACTCCAGTGAAAAATGTACCAGCCTATCCAGCCTTTCTTTATAACTCAAATCCTCCATTCCCAGCAACATCTCTTCTGAAACCTCTCCAGCTTCATAACGTCCCTCCAATAACTGGATGACTAGAATTAAACCTCACCAATGAGATCCATAAGACCTCGCCCAAGTCCTGCGCAACCTCATCATGACTTCTCAACTCCTTTACTCCAAGAACTGAGCAATGAATGGGAAATGGCTAATTTTTAAACTGTGTCCTCCATTTCTGGACACTCCTAGAAAGGGAAGCACATTTTAAATGAGTGCACTGTCAAACCGCCTCAGGGCTATTCATTAAGATCACCTTCTAATCTCCAAAGGGCCCTTCTACCCAACCTTGCCTCATAGGCTGACTCCCTGAATGTTGTCAAAATCAACGAGGCAAAAATGTGGTCGAGAATGTGGTGCTGAAAAAGCACAGCAGATCAGGCAGTGTCCGAGGAGCAGGAGAATCGGCATTTTGGGCAAACGCTCTTCATCAGGAAAGGGCTTTTGCCCAAAATGTCAATTCTCCTGCTCCTCGGATGCTGCCTGACCTGCTGTGCTTTTCCAGCACCACACTCTCGTCCCTGAATGTTGTCTTGGTACTATCGTTGCGAGTTTTCTAACTGTTAAATAAGAAGGTTGTGTGTTCGTGGACCACTGTAGACAGTAATTATGTGAATCTTGTTCAGGACTGACACTGTGCAGCATTGGCAGAATGTAACATATCCAAATTTGCTGATGATACAAAAATAAATGGGGCAGAGTGTAGTGATGACGACATAAAGAGTCTGCAAGAGGTATATATAGTGATTAAGGTCATAGAATCCCCCTATAGAGCAGAACCAAGCCATTTGCCCCATCAACCCTCCCACCCAGACCCACCCTGTAATGTTGCATTCCTCATGGCTAACCCACCCAGCCCGCTCATCCCTGGATACTATGGGGCAATTTAGCACATCTAATCTACCTGCTCATCTTTGGACTGTGGGAGGAAACTAGAGCACTCGGAGGAAACCCACACAGACCCGGGAAGAGTGTGCAAACTCTCAGAGGGAAGAAACACAGATAGTCACCCAAGGATGGAATCAAGTCAAATCCCTAGCACTTTGAGGCAGCAGTGCCAACCACTGAGCCACCGTTCCATCCCTTAGTTGAAGAAAAAAGCAATGCAGAGGGATTTGGATAATCTCATGCATGAAGCGTAAGTCATTTGGCATGCAGATGCAACAAGTAATTAAGAAGATAACTGAAATGTATTGCTACAGGGTCGAAGCTTAAAAATAGAGAAGTCATGTTACAACTGTACAGGGCGTTGGTGAGACCGCACCTGGAATAGAGTGCACAGATCTGGTCCCTGTACTTAAGAAAGGATGTGCTGGTATTGGAGGCTGTTCAATAGAGATTCACTAGGGATGATTCCTGGAATAAAGACTTATGAAGGAAGATTAAAGTGGTTAGGCCTTTATTCTTTGGAGTTTAGAAGAATAAAGAGTGATCAGATTGAGACATATAAGATTCTGAGGGGGTTTGAAAGGGTAAAAGTTGAGAAGTCGTTTATGCTTGTGGGAGGAATCTTGAATGAGGGACGTTACTTACAGAATAAGTGAATTTCTTCTCTGAGGTTAGGATATGTCTGGAATTTTCTACCGCAGAGAGTTAAGACCATAAGACCAGAAGACATAGGAGCAGAAATTAGGCCATTCAGCCTTTAAGTCTGCTCTGCCATTCGATAATGGTTGATACGTTTCTCAACCCTATTCTCCTGTTTTCTCCCTGTAACTCTAGATCCCCTCAACAATAAGGTCAGTTAGTCGTGGAGACTAGATCAATGAAAGTTTTTAAAAAGGACATAGATGAAGTTTTAGAACAGTACAGCACAGTACAGGCCCTTCAGCCCTCAATGTTGTACTGGCCTTTTATCCTAATCTAAGATCAGACAAACCTACATTTCCTTCATTGTAGTATCTTCCATGTGCCTATCCAAAAGTCGCTTAAATGTCCCTAATATATCTGACTCTACTACCACTGCTGGCAGTGCATTCCACTCAGCCACTACTCTGTGTAAAGAACCTACCTCTGACATCTCCCCGAAACCTTCCTCCAAATATCTTAAAGTTAAACCCCCTTGTGAAAGATATTTCCACCATGGGAAAAAGTCTCTGGCTATCCACTCTATCTATGCCTCTCATCATCTTGTGCACCCCTATCAAGTCACCTCTCATCCTTCTTCACTCCAATGAGAAAAGTCCAAGCTCCCTCAACCTTTCTTCATGAGACATGCTCTCCAGTCTAGGCAGCATCCTGGTAAATCTCCTCCGCACCCTCTCTAAAGCTTCCAGATCTTTCCTGTAATGAGACAACCAGAACTATGGTCTAACCAGGGTTCCAAAGAGCTGTAGCATAACCTCAAGGCTCTTAAACTCAATCTCCCTGCTAATGAAAGCAAACACACCAAACACCTTCTTGACAACCCTATCAACTTGGGTAGCAACGTTGAGAGACCTAGTGGACATGATCTCACTGTTCCTCCACACTGCCAAGAATCCTTCCTATAATCCTGTATTCTGCTTTCAAATTCGACCTTCCAAAGTGAATGCCTTCACACTTTTCCAGGTTGAATGCCATCTGTCATTTATCAGCCCAGCCCTGCATCCTGTCAATGTCCCATTGCAACCTACAACAGCCATCCACACTACTCACAACTCCACCAACCCTTGTGTCATCGGCAAACTTACTAACTCACCCTTCCATTTCCTCATCCAAGTCATTTATAAAAATCACAAAAATCCCAAACCCGATCCCTGCAGAACACCACTGGTCACCAAGCCTCAGGCTGAATACTTTCCATCTACCACCACCATCTGTCTTCTATGAGCCAGCCAATTCTGTATACAGACAGCCAGATTTCCCTGTATCCTGTGCCTCCTTATTTTCTGAATGAGCCTACCATGGGGAACCTTGTCAAATGCCTTGATAAAAATGATGTACACCACACCCACTGCTCAACCTTCATCAATTTGTTTTGTCACATCCTCAAAGAATTCAATGAGGTTTGTGAGGCATGACCTGTTCCTCATAAAGCCATTCTGACTATCTCTAATAAACTCTGGTTTTCCAAGTAATCATAAATCCTGTCTCTCAGAATCCTTTCCAATACTTTACCTACCACAGACGTGAGACTGACTGGTCTGTAAGTCCCTGGATTGTCCCTATTCGCTTTCTTGAGCTAGGGAATAACATTTGCCACCCTCCAATCATCTGGCACTACTCCAATGGGCAGTGAGGACACAGAGACGATCACCAAGGCGCCGCAATCTCTTCCCTCATGTCCTGTCGTAACGTAAGGTTTATCCCATCTGGCCCAGAGCACTTATCTATCCTTATGGTTGTCAAACTTTTCAGCACATCTTCCTTCTTAGCATCAATCTCTTCTAGAATATCAGTCTTTATCATGCTGTCCTCAGAAACATCAAGGTCCCTCTCAGTAGTGAATACTGAAGCAAAGTATTCATTAAGGACCTCCCCTACCTCCTCCGACTCCTGGTGTAAGTTCCCTCCACCCCTGATCAGCCCTACCCTCACTCTGGCCATCGTCTTGTTCCTCACATAAGTGTAGAATACCTTAAGGTTTCCTTAATCCTACCCTCTAAAGCTTTCTCATGACCCCTTCTAACTCTCCTAAGTCCATTCTTCAGTTCCTTCCTGGCTACCCTAAATTCCTGTGTGATCCTTGCCTCCTCAACCTTAAGTAAACTTTCTTCTTCCTCTTGACCAGATGTTCCACATCCCTTGTCACCTAAGGTTCCTTCAACTTACCACCCCTTCCTTGCATCAGTGGCACAAACCTGCCCAGCACTATTAGCATGTGCTTTGTAAACACATTTCCCCCATATTTCTGTCATGCAGTTCCCTGAGAACATCTGTCCTCAACTTAGACTCCCCTGTTCCAGCCAAATAGCATTGTAGTTCTCCCTTCCCCAGTTAAGTACCTTTCCATACCGTCTGCTCCTATCCCTCTCCATGAGCATAGTAAATGTCAGGTGGCGTATGAAACATGGCAGAGTTGAGGGTTATGAGGAATTGACCCAAAAGAATAGAGAGGTCGCTGATTGACAAACGTCCCATGGACAAATGCTCGTACTTATAAATGTGATCCCATACATGGTTTCAACATTTCCTGTATGAGTCTTTCCTGTTCTTAGAAACAACTGCCTTCTCCATTGCACTGCATCCAAAGATGTGCAGGTTGAATGGGTCGGCCAGGCTAACTTGCCCCGTAGTGCAGGCTAGCCTTGGGGAATGTGGAGTTATGGGGATAGGGTTGGTGGGGTGGGTCTGGGTGAGATGCCCTTTCATTTGATTGGTGCAGACTCAGTAGGCCAAACGGCCTCTTTCCACACTAGAGATTTTATGATTATGTTTCAACTTGCGAACAAACTGAATTGCAAACAGATTCCAGAATTGAACCCATATTCACAACCCAGGGACTGCCTGTAGTTAAGGCTTGGGCCAGAATAACCATGATCTTACAGAATTGTGGGGCAGGGCTGAATGGCCTACTCCTGCTTGTATTTCTTACATTCTGAGAACAAACTTTCTGATTGAGTCATTAAACAAGGTCTCCTTCAGTGTTGGTGGTTGGAAAGAGTTTTATAGTCTCACTTTAGTAACTGAGCGTTCACTTGATATCCAATCCTCCTAACTCAACAAACACCAGCATACTGAGGGTACCTATTGGAATCACTTCTTTGTTGTTTTGGAGCCCTTGCTGTGTATAACCAATCAAATGAAAGGGCATCTCACGATGGCCTTGTGGTATTATGACTAAACTATTAATCCAAAGGCTCAGTTCGGAGATCCTGAGTTCAGTCCGCACCATGGCGGACAGTGGAATTTCAAAACATAGAGTCATAACGTCATAGAGATGTACAGCATGGAAACAGACCCTTCAGTCTAATCCATCTATGCCAACCAGATATCCCAGCCTAATCTAGTCCCATTTACCAGCACTTGGCCGATATCCCTCTCAACCCTTCCAATTCATGTACCCGCCTAGATGTAATTGTACCAGCGTCCACCACTTCCTGTGGCAGCTCATTTCATACACGCACCACCCTTTGCATGAAAAAGTTACCCGTTAGGTCCCTTCTAAATCTTTCTCCTCTCACCTTAAACCTATACCCTCTATGCTGGACTCCCCCACTTCAGGGAAAATACCTTAAGTATTTACCCTGTCCATGCACCTCATGATTTCATAAACCTCTATAAGGTCACCCCTCAGCTTCCAACACTCCAGGGAAAACAGCCCCAGCCTATTCAGCCTCTCCCCTGTAGCTCAAACTCTCCAACCCTGGCAAAATCCGAGTGAATCTTTTCTGAATCCTTTCAAGTTTCACAGGAGGGAGACCAGAATTCCACACAATATTCCAAAAGTTGCTTAATCAATGTCCTGTGCAGCCACAACATGATCTCCGAACTCCTTTTCTCAATGCTCTGACCAATAAAGGAAAGCATACTAAACACCATCCTATCCACCTGCAACTCCACTGACAAGGACCTAAGAACCTGCACTCCAAGGTCTCTTTGTTCCATGACATTCCCCAGGACTTTACCATTAGGTGTAGAAGTCCTGCAAAGATTTGCCTTTCCAAAATGCAGTACCTCACATTTATCTAAATTAAACTCCACCTGCCACTCCTCAGCTCATTGGCCCATCTGATGAAGATCCCAATGTATTCTGAGGTAACCTTCTTTGCTGTCCACTACACCACCAATTTTGATGTCATCTGCAAACTTATTAATTATACCTCCTATGTTCACGTCCAAATCATTTATATAAGTGACGAACCCAGCACCGATCCTTGTGCCACTCGACTGGTCACAGGCCTCCAGTCTGAAAACAACCCTCCACCACCACCCTCTGTCTTCTACCTTTGAGCCAGTTCTGTATCCAAATGGCTAGTTCTCCCTGTATTCCATGAGATCTAATCTTGCTAACCAGTCTCAGTCAACTAAAAAGAAGAGTCTAATAATGACCATGAAGTCATGATTTGGAGATGCTGGTGTTGGACTGGGGTGTACAAAGTTAAAAATTAATGATTGATGACCATGAAGCCATTGTCAATTTTGGGAGAACCCATCTGCTTTACTAATGTCCATCAGGGAAGGAAACTGCTGCTGTCCTTACACTGGTCCGGCCTACATTTCACTCCACACCTACAGCGATGTGGTGAGCTTTTAACTGCCGTTTGGGCAATTAGAGATGAAGGTTAGTGGAGCTCGCTCCAGGGTCCTGGGCCAATATGTTTTCTTTATTCATTCACAGGGTGAGGATGTCACTGGCTAGGAAAGCATTTATTGCCCACCCCTACATAGAACATAGAACATTACAAGACAATACAGGACTTCAGCACTCGATGTTGCGCCGACCTATGAAATTAATCTGATGTCCATTATTATCTATATGTATGTCCAATGCCCATTTAAATGCCCTTAACGCCAGTGAGTCTACTACTGTTGCAGGCAGGCCGTTCCACACCCCTACTATTCTCTGAGTAAAGAAACTTCACCTGATATCTATCCTAAATCTATCACCTCTCAATTTAAAGCTATGTCCCCTCGTGTTAGCCTTCGCCATCCAAGGAAAAAGGCGCTCACTGTTCACCCTATCTAACACTCTGATTATCTGATATGTCTCGATTACATCACCTCTCAGCCTTCTTCTCTCCAGTGAAAACAGTCTTTCCTCATAAGACCTTCCCTCCATACCAAGCAACATACTAATAAATCTCCTCTGAACCCTTTCCAAAGCTTCCACATCCTTCCTATAATGCTGTGACCAGAACTGTACACAATACTCCAGGTGCGGACTTACCAATGTCTTGTATAGCTAAAGCATGGCCCCGTGGCTCTGAAACTCAATCCCCCTCCCAATAAACCCCAAAACATTGCGTACCTTCTGAACAACTCTATCAACCTGGGTGGCAACTTTCAGGGATTTATGCACCTGGATACCGAGATCTCTCTGTTCAACTACGCTGCCAAGATTAGCCCAGTACTCTGCTTTCCTGTAACTTCATCCAAAGTGTACTACCTCACACTTTTCTGCATTAATCTCCATTTGCTACCTCTCAGCCCAGCTCTGCATCCTTATCTATGTCCCTCTGTAACTCACAACATCCTTCGGCACTATCCACAACTCCGCCTACCTTAGTGTCATCCGCAAATTTACTAACCCATACTTCTACGCCCACATCATTTACAAAGATGAGAAATAGCAGTTGCCACAAAACTGATCCTTGTGGCACACCACTGGTAACTGAGCTCCAAGATGAACATTTCCCATCAACCACTACTTCTTTCAGCTTGCCAATTTCTGATCTAAACCAGTAAATCGCCTTCAATCCTGACACTCTGTATTTTGTGCAATATTCAGGATTAGTGGTGCTGGAAGAGCACAGCAGTTCAAGCAGCATCCAAGGAGCAGTAAAATCGATGTTTCGGGCAAAAGCCCTTCATCAGGAATAAAGGCAGAGAGCCTGAAGCGTGGAGAGATAAGCTAGAGGAGGGGGGGGGGTGGGGACAGAGTAGCATAGAGTACAATAGGTGAGTGGGGGAGGGGA
>NC_057717.1:91198942-91201452 GCF_004010195.1 Chiloscyllium plagiosum | reverse complement strand
GCTCACTGCCTTTATTCCTGATGAAGGGCTTTTGCCCGAAACGTTGATTTCGAAGCTCCTTGGATGCTGCCTGAACTGCTGTGCTCTTCCAGCACCACTAATTCAGAATCTGGTTTCCGGCATCTGCAGTCATTGTTTTTACCATTTTGTGCAATAGCCTACCGTGTGGAACCTTATCAACCGCCTTACTGAAGTCTATATACACCACATCAATCACATTAGCTTCATCCACCTATTTTGTCACCTTCCCGAAGAACTCAATAAGGTTAGTGAGATACCACCTAACCTTCACAAAACCGTGTTGACTGTCTCCAATCAATGTATTCTGTTCCAGATGATTATAAATCCTATCTCTTATAATCTTTTCCAACACCTTACCCACAACCGAAGTAAGGCTCACCTCCCCATAATTTCCAGGGTTGTCCTGACTCCCCTTCTTAAACAAGGGATCAACATGTGCTATCCTCCAGTCTTCTGGCACTACCCCTGTCGACAATGATGACATAAAGATCAAAACCAAAGGCTCCGCAATCTCCTCCCTGAATCTGAGGATAAATCCCATCTGGACCAGGGGTCTTAACTATTTTCAGATTTTCCAAAATTGCTAAAGCCTCCTCTTTGTCAACCACAATCTCATCTAGTCTAGTGGCCTGTATCTCCCTTTTCCAGTGTGAAAACTGACGAAAGGTATTCATTAAGTCCTTACCTTATGTCCTCAGATTCCACACACAACTTTCTAATACGATCTTTGATTGGCTCTAGTCTTACCCTCGCCATTCTTTTATTCCTGATATACCTATAGAAGGCCTTCGGGTTTTCCTTGATCCTATCCACCAACAAATTTTCATGTCCCCTCCTGGCTCTTCTTAACCCTCTCTTTAGATCTTCTCTGGCTAACTTATAACTCTCAAGCTCCCTAACTGAGCCTTCACGCCGCATCCTCACATAAGCCTTCTTCTTTCTCTAGACAAGAGCTTCAACTTCTCTCGCAAACCATGGCTCCCTCTCTCGACAACTACCTCCCTGCTTGATAGGTATATACTTAACAATGACCTGCAGTACCTATTCCTTGAATGAGCTCAACATTTCAAGTGTGTCCATCCCCTGCAGTTTCCTTCCCTATCCTATGCATCCTAAATCTTCCCTAATTGCCCAAAGGGAAGTTAAGAGTTAAACACATTGCTGTGGGTCTGGAGTCACAAGTCGGCAGTTTTCTTCTCTGAAGGGCATTAGTGAACCAGATGGGTTTTTCTGACAATCGACAATGGAATCATTCAACTCGGAATTCCGGATTCTGTTTTATTGAATTGAAATTCCACAATCTGCCATGGCAGGATTCAAACCCATGACCCCAGAACATTTGGAGGATAGCAAATGTGGTTCCCTTGTTCAAGAAGGGGAATTGGGATAACCCTAGTAACTATAGGCCGGTGAGTCTCACTTCTGTTGTGGGCAAAGTCTTAGAGAGAATTGTAAGGGATAGGATTTATGAACATCTGGATAGGAATAATGTGATCAAGGATAGTCAGCATGGTTTTGTGAACGGCAGGTCGTGCCTCACAAACCTTATTGAATTCTTTGAAAAGGTGACGAAGGAGGTGGATGAGGGGCAAGCGGTAGATGTGGTATATATGGATTTTAGTAAGGCGTTCGATAAGGTTCCCCATGGTAGGCTACTGCAGAAAATACAGAGATATGGCATTGAGGGTGAGTTGGAGGTTTGAATTAGGAATTGGCTGGCTGGAAGAAGACAAATGGTAGTAGTTGATGATAAAGGTTCATCTTGGAGTGCAGTTACTAGCGGTGTTCCGCAAAGATCTGTTTTGGGACCATTGCTGTTTGTCATTTTTATAAATGACCTGGAAGAGGGGTTAGAAGGTTGGGTGAGCAAGTTTGCGGATGATACGAAAGTCCGAGGAGTTGTTGACAGTGAGGAAGGATGTGGCAGGTTACAGCAGGATATAGAGAAGCTGCAGAGCTGGGCAGAAAGGTGGCAAATGGAATACAATGTAGCTAAGTGTGAGGTGATTCACTTTGGGAAGAATAACAAAAAGATGGGGTACTGGGCTAATGGTCGGATACTTGGTAGTGTGGATGAGCAGAGGGATCTTGGTGTCCATGTACACAGATCTCTGAAAGTTGCCACCCAGGTAAATAGTGCGGTGAGGAAGGCATATGGCGTACAGGCTTTTATTGGTACAGGAATTGAGTTCCGGAGTCCTGAGGTCATGATGCAGTTGTATAAAACTCTGGTGCGGCCGCATCTGGAATATTGTGTGCAGTTTTGGTCGCCATACTATAGGAAGGATGTGGAGGCACTGGAACGGGTGCAGAGGAGGTTTACCAGGATGTTGCCTGGTATGGAAAGAAAATCGTATGAGGAAAGACTGAGGCACCTGGGGCTGTTTTCACTAGAGAAAAGAAGGTTTAGAGGTGACTTGACTGAGGTGCACAAGATGATTAGGGGGTTAGATAGGGACGACAGTATGAACCTTTTCCCGCGTATGGAG
>NC_057717.1:91189398-91198394 GCF_004010195.1 Chiloscyllium plagiosum | reverse complement strand
CAAATCTTAGCAGGACTTATACACTTAATGGTAAGGTCCTAGGGAGTGTTGCTGAACAAAGAGACCTTGGAGTGCAGTTTCATAGCTCCTTGAAAGTAGAGTCGCAGGTAGATAGGACAGTGAAGAAGACGTTTGGTATGCTTTCCATTATTGGTCAGAGTATTGAGTACAGTAGTTGGGAGGTCATGTTGCGGTTGTACAGGACATTGGTTAGGCCACTGTTGGAATATTGCGTGCAATTCTATGACTCTATGACTCTACCTTGGCTGACACCTTCAGGGATCAATGGAGTTGTACCCCAAAGTCCCTTTTTCCCTCAGTACTCCCCAGGGGACCTACTATTTATTGCATGTATCCTATCTTTATTAGATCTCCCAAAATACTTCACCTCACACATCTCAGGATTAAGTCCCATCTGTCATTGCTATGCCCAATTTACCAGCTGGTCAATATCAGACTGTAGCCTGAGACCCATCCTACTCACTATCATCAAAACCTCCTGCTGCAGTATTCCTTTCAAATGGTGCATTCTGCCTTGTCGTACACAGCACCAAAGAATATTCACTGATCTCTTAAACATTGCTCCTGTGGCAATGAAAATCCTTACTGTGAACGACTCAAGGTTATATTGCCTCATTAGCATTATTCTCAGCTTCTTATTCTTGATTGGCACTGGGCATATTTCTATATTACTTGGGAATAAAGAAGGGGATATTTTACAAGCATCACAGTTGATTTTCATATTTGAAAGAGAGTTTGTAAAATACAATCTTTTGAAAAACCTGGAGACCCTGGCAGAGTTTTTTTAATGTGTTTTTGTGTGTGTGAGTTTATGTGAGGTGTGTGTTTATGTGCGAGAGGTTGTGAGTGGTACATGTGGTCTGCGTGTGAGGTTGTGAGTGGTACATGTGGTCTGCGTGTGAGGTTGTGAGTGGTACATGTGGTCTGCGTGTGAGGTTGTGAGTGGTACATGTGGTCTGCGTGTGAGGTTGTGAGTGGTACATGTGGTCTGCGTGTGAGGTTGTGAGTGGTACATGTGGTCTGCGTGTGAGGTTGTGAGTGGTACATGTGGTCTGCGTGTGAGGTTGTGAGTGGTACATGTGGTCTGCGTGTGAGGTTGTGAGTGGTACATGTGGTCTGCGTGTGAGGTTGTGAGTGGTACATGTGGTCTGCGTGTGAGGTTGTGAGTGGTACATGTGGTCTGCGTGTGAGGTTGTGAGTGGTACATGTGGTCTGCGTGTGAGGTTGTGAGTGGTACATGTGGTCTGCGTGTGAGGTTGTGAGTGGTACTTGTAGTCTGCGTGTGAGGTTGTGAGTGGTACTTGTCTGTGAATTTGTGTGTTGGTGCAAAGGTAGGTTTGTATACCTGCAAAGAGATGTTTTGAGGATCTCTGTGAGGAGAGGTAAACCAGTGAGGATAAAGAAACCAAATTAAAATGCCAATAATGCTGCTTTAAATATAAGCGTTACCTTGCATAGAAAGCAGAGTGGCAAGATGAAAGGGCACCACAGTTCAACTCCATTGTTGTGTATAGGGATCTGAAAGGGTTAATACCATGGAATGCATTCAGCACTGCCCTAAACCTGAAAGAGGATGGGTGCCAGCAAATCTATCCAAGAGTTCACACACAACATGACGCACAGAGCTGTCGTGAGGATCAGTCTTACACAAGTGACTGGGATGATGATTCTTATGATACTAATGAAATGCCCTGTGCAGGGGAGGGCACATCTCAGTGTACAGGGAAGTGTCAGAGCTATCACATTCTCACTGTGTGAAAGGACAGGGGCTAAGTGGCTGAATCACCTGCTAGTTATATGTTCTTATATTTGTCCTAAACAAAAAGTTAAAGATTTCTGAAGAGTTGTGATTTGGACTTTGCCATGACATTCCCAATAGTTGGACAGCTTCACTGCTGTCACTGTTGGGTTTCATACTGAGGGAACGGCCAGAGGGACAAGCTGCCAGTGGACTGCTGGAGCTGAGCTCAGCATGAGGCGTGCACACACACACACACAGATACATGGACACACACAAACGTATACATACGTCAACACACACACACTCACACACAAATTCACACACACACACTCACTTACTCTCTCACACACAAATTCACACACACACACTCACTTACTCTCTCACACACAAATTCACACACACACACTCACTTACTCTCTCACACACAAATTCACACACACACACTCACTTACTCTCTCACACACAAATTCACACACACACACTCACTTACTCTCTCACACACAAATTCACACACACACACTCACTTACTCTCTCACACACAAATTCACACACACACACTCACTTACTCTCTCACACACAAATTCACACACACACACTCACTTACTCTCTCACACACAAATTCACACACACACACTCACTTACTCTCTCACACACAAATTCACACACACACACTCACTTACTCTCTCGCACACAAATTCACACATACTGTCATAGACACATACTGTCTCTCACACATACTGTCTCGCAAACAAATTCACACTGTCACACACATTCACTCACGCTCTCACACACAAATTTGCACACTGTTCCATACCCGCAGTCATCTGTCACACGCACACACAAATTCACACATAACTCACACACACACTCTCTCTCACACAACGATTCACAAACAACTCACATAGACTCTGTCTCACACTCTTACCCTCATTCACTCTTTCACACACACTGTCACATACATTGATGCACATTGTCACATATATTCACTCACATAGAACTTTGCACACAAAAAATGCACACACACACAATGCCGTGAACACTCATTAATTCACATACACTCTCTTGCACACAACTCTCACATACTCCCTCACACAGCCCCACCCACACATACCCACACACACACACACACACACACACTCACTCTTGCACACACTCCCATTCCCAGTATTCCAGGTCCGGCGCCAGGTAAAGAGGTGCCAAGTGGGTAGGGGGGTAAGGTCTCCAAGGATAATGTGCCAATTGGGCAAGGTCCCAGGTCAGTTGGGTGCCAGAGTGCTAGGCATCACGGGGGTCAGGTAAGCGATTGGAGTGTTGAGGGTCGGTCAGGATGAGTGGGAGAAATCAGGTTCAGTGAGGGGAAGATGAAGGATGTGCATCAACATCAGGGGAAGGGGCATTCGTCCATACTGTTTTGGGGCTGTAGGAGGGTTTACATTCCAACAGCAGGGCAAGGGGATCCTGGATTTAGGGCTGGGGTTGAGTCTGGCCCAGATGGGAGGTTCAATTCCGATAGTGGGTGAGGCTCAGAGCTGTAGTTTGGGTAAGGGTTGAGTCAGGCAGTTGGTTAGGGGTTTTGGGAGATGGGGGTGGGCATCAGGTCGGGGAAAGAGTGTGGTGTCTCAGTTCAGGGTCTGGAGATTTAAAGGGCCTGGGGACTTGAAGTTAGGAGTCAGTTGAATAGATATATAAGAGTTAGACTAGGCACAGACTCATAGAGGTATACAGCACAGAAACAGGTCCAACCTGAATTAGGCCCACTTACCTGTGCTTGGCCCATGTCTTTTTTAACCCTTCTGATCCATGTACCTGTCCAAATTGTGCTTTTCTTATTCACTTGTAGGACATGGGTGTTGCTGGCTGGACCATCAGTTAATGCCTATCCTGAGTTGACCCTTGAGAAGGTGGTGGTGAGCTGCCTTCTTAAACCACCACGTGCTGTAGATAGACCTACAATTCTCTTTGATTTAACTGTCTAACTTTTCCTCAGTAATTATTTACTTCATTCCATTGAAAACCTCCAAATTCTCTGATTGAAATAGCGATGTACGGAAGATTCTGGAAGATACGAAAGGGGATTTGCCCAACGTAAAGTTCAATTTCTGAGCAATTTCTTCAGAGTCTACTATGATTTTGCAGGGTCCCTGTGCTCACCACAGAAATGATTATTTGGCAATCAGAAAATCCAAGCACTTGTTCTCTGGTCACAGGCGGAGTATGAACATTAACCCCTTTAGAGCCATGAACAGTTCAAGAGAATCAAAGAAATGTTGGTGGCATTGCCATGTCCCATCATGCTGCTTGTTGGGGGTGTGATGTCACTGCATTCCAGGGGCTGGCGCTAATGCACTAGGGTCACAGAATTAATAGATCTGAGATTGAAAGCTACTGAATCTACCATTGATTTCTGGGAAAACCTATCTGATTCATGATTGTCCTCTTAGGAGGGAAATCTCCTTCCCACGTTTGGCCTTCACATGGCTCCAAACATCCAGCAACCGTCAACTGGCCTCTGTCAGATAGCTCACAGGCACTCTGGACGGCTACAGATACCACATGAACTGCACA
Organism: Chiloscyllium plagiosum; assembly: GCF_004010195.1. NCBI lineage: Eukaryota > Metazoa > Chordata > Chondrichthyes > Orectolobiformes > Hemiscylliidae > Chiloscyllium > Chiloscyllium plagiosum. The sequence continues at coordinate 91,194,067 of NC_057717.1, read as the reverse complement.
GTGTCCCATTACGTGGTTGGGTATATGAATAGGAGGGGTTTAGATCATGGAATCCCTACAGTAATGGAAGCAGGCCATTCGGCCCATGGATCCCACACTGACCCTTGAAGCGGATCCCACCCAGGTCCACCCTCTCCCTGTAACCCTGCATTTCCCACAGCTCATCCACTTCGCCTGCACATCCCTGAACACAATGCGCCAATTAGCATGACTAATCCACTTACAGGGATATGGGACCAGATTAATTTAGGATAGCTGGTTGCTATGGATGAGTTGGACCAAAGGGTCTGTTTCCAAATTCTATATCGCTCTGGTGTCTCACTTTCTCAGAGAGCAGTTACAGAATGGGATTCAAATGCTGGCCTTGTAAGTGACACTCATACCACACAATAGAATAAAAAACCATCATAAACAGGACGCAATACAGAAGAGTATCAAATCCGTATTGCCACAAATACATGGGAGGTGGGGGCATGATGGCTCAGTGGTTAGCACTACTACCTCACAGCGCCAGGGACCCGGGTTCGATCCCAGCCTCAGGGGACTGTCTGTGTTCAGTTTGCACGTTCTCCCCGTGTCTGCGTGGGTTTCCTCCGGGTGCTCCAGTTTCCTCCCACAGTCGCAGGTTCGGTGAATTGGCCATGCTAAATTGCCCAGAGCAGTGTTGGTTGGGTGCATTAGTCAGGGGTAAATATAGGGTAGGGGAATGGGTCTGGGTGGGTTACTCTTCGGGGGGTCAGTGTGGACTTGGTGGGCCGAAGGGCTTGTTTCCACACTGTAGCGATTCTATGAAAATACTGCTACTGACACTAGTCCCTCTTTACTGTATTTGGCCCATAGGCTTGGACCATGCAAACCTCAACAATGTTAGCAAAGACACTTGTTCAGCCCTTTGAGTATAGGAGTTAGGATATCATGCTGAGGTTGTACAGGCCATTAGTGAAGCTGCTTCTGAAATACTGTGTGCAGTTTTGGTTGCCCTGTTATAGGAAGGATATTGTGAAGCTGGAGAGGGTTCAGAGGAGATTAACCAGGATGTTGCCAGGTATGGAGGGTTTGAATTATAAAGGAAGGCTGGATAGGCTGGGACCCTTCTTCCACTGGACCCTAGGAAGTTGAAAGACGATCTGATAGAAGCTAATAATATAATGAGGGATACCAATAGAATTAATGGCAGTCGTGCTTTCCCTCGGATGGAGAGTTTCAATACTAAGGGGTACATTTTTAAAGTGAGAGGAGAGAGATTTAAAATCGATATGAGGGGCAAACATTTTACATAGAAAGTGGTTCGCGTGTGGAATGAACTTCCTGGGGAAGTGGTGGGTGTGGGTACAATTACGATGTTTAAAAGGTAATTGGATAGATACATGAATAGGAAAGTTTTGGAGGGATATGGACCAGGAGCAGGCAGGTGCGACTAGTTTAATTTGGGATTATGGTCAGTATGGACTGGTTAGACCAAAGGGTCTGTTTCAGGGCTGTATGACTCTATGATTCTGACAGTAAGATCAAATTTTAACATCTTTCATGATTGGCTGGTTGTCTTTAGGTTTTAAATTTGAATTTTAGCCAGAAGAGACATCTTGGGTTCTCTGCAATATCTGACCAACGGCTGACCTTCCTTGGGAAAGAGGATGTGTGTGTCTGTGGTGTGGGGGGAATGCGGGTCTCATCTCAGCATTGTTCAAAAGGAGAGACTTGTCGCTTCCCATTCCAGGTTCCGTCCGTCCGAAATGAAGGGTTTGGTTTCCGCTCTGCCAATTGTCGGAGTCAAATTTGGCTCCAGTCAGCCACTGTTGGTAAGTGTAAGCAGGGTGCAGGCAGATTGAGTCAGTGTGACGTCAGCTTCGAGGACCTGCTGTCCCAGATCCATGACATATGTTGTGCCAATTCCTCTCCTGCCCTCGAGGATATTGCAAATCGCCTGAGGAAAGGCTCCCAGGAAAGGAAGGGTCTATTCTTACGGCATCGGGCGTGATTTACATCTCCCTGCTGTGCCAAGCTGCCCCTCTCAGGGAGTACCATCAGTGCCTTCAAACGTGCCAAGCTTTAGTAGTGCAATGAGTGCAGGATTGAGGTGGGATTTCTGACATCGGTGACTGCAAGAACTGCATTTATCTATTCTTCTGTGCTCAATCCCCATTCTCCTGTCTGCTACAAGTACATTTCTCAATATTTCTGTGAGGAGATACTATTGCTCCAATTCTTGAGTCAACAAATTCATGGCAATGTGAAACGCCCCTTCCGAAAGTTCCAGCAAGATCCAAGTTTGGCTCAGCACTTATCACAACAACCTGCATCTGCATAGGGTTGTTTCACAGCGCCATTGTCAGGTACAAGCTGACACCAAACTATTAGTCTTCTGATCCTGATCATCCACACCCTAGCTGGTCATGGTGTGGAGGTGTTGGCGTTGGACTGGGACAGACAAAATCAGAAGTTACATGATCCCAGGTTATAGTCCAACAGGTTTATTCGGAATCACAAGCTTTCAGAGTGCAACTCATTCATCAGATGAAGGAACTGCGCTCTGAGTGCTTGTGATTCCAAATAAACCTGTTAGACCATAACCTGGGATCATGTGTCTTCTGACTTTTTTAAAATTGGTGGCTAAAGAGGTAGTACAGGCATTGGGGTGTTCATTTTCCAAAATTCTAGGAAGATTCTATTCGACAGAAATGTAGTAAGTATAACCCCTCTACTCAAAGAGAAAAGGAGGCAAAACACAGGAAAGAATAAGCCAGTTAATTTTTGTCTGTCGTGGGGAAAGTGTTCGAATCAATCATTACAGCAATTGTAGCTCCACACTTAGAGAATCAGGAAGAGTCACCATGGGTTTAGTCAAAGGGAAATCATGTTTCGCTCATTTCTTTGGATTTTATTGACAAAGTAGCACATGCTGTAGATAAAGGGGAGAACACTAATGCAATGTGCTTGGATTTCCAGGAAGTACTTGGCAGGGTGCCACAGAAAGGTTATAGAACAAAGCAAGAGCTCATCGAATGGAAGGCCATTGAAAACACGTTTAGGGCTTGAGTCATCTCCCATGTCCTTACACCAACTCCCACACACCAGTCCTGGTTATCACAAAATCTGCCATTACACACAACCCATTATTAGCCACCCATTACTAGCTATTCACGCTCCTAGCCTGACTGATTCCATTCCTTTTTCTGTCCAACTGTTCTTCTCTCTCTTTGGGCTTTATTCCTAACTATCCGTTACTCCTTAACCCCTCACCCCACCCTATCTTTTGCGTATAAGCCACCATCTTCCGAGCTATCAACAGTTCTGAGGAAGGGTCACTGGAACTGAAATGTTAACTCTCCACTGATGCTGCCAGTTATACTGAGCTTTTCCAGCAATTTCTGTTGGATGGATGTTTGACTGGTTGGCTGAAAATAAAGAGAGTCAGTATAAGTGGGCATTTTTCACACAAGCAGCATCTGATGAAGGACATCCCCCTGGGATTGTTGTCGGAGCCACAACCTTTTACAATTTATATCAATGACTTAGAGCTGAATTTGCAGTTGATGAGGAAGAAAGTGTCCTATGAAGGTGATTAAAGGAGACAGACTGATATCAATAAATTAAGTGAGTGGGAGTGAGAAATAATTTGGCAGTTTGGCATGTAAATAGCAATGTGCTACTTAAATAGAGAATGGGAAACTGTAAACGGATTGTGGTTTTCTAGTTCATGAGTCACAGAAAGTTAGTATGTAGGTACAGCAAGTAATTAAGAAGGCTCATGGAATTCCATCTTTTATTCCAAGAGGAATTGAAGATAAAAGTAAGGTAGTCATGCTTCAGGCATCGGTGAGAGCACACTGTGAATATTAGTCTCGCCAATGCATTGGAGGTGGTTCAGAAAAGGGTTATTAGGATGAGACCTGGACAGAGCTGTTGTCTAATGAGGATACTTGGACAGCCTGGAGATAGTGAAGACTGCAGCTGCTGGAAAGTCAGAGTTGATAAAACACAGCAGGTCAAGCAGCGTCAGAGGAGCAGGGAAGTCGATGTTTCGGCAGGACCCTTCATCAGAGCTGGGGAGGGCGAAGCTGGCTGAGAAATAAATGGAGGGAGGGGGCTTGGGGCTGGAGGAAAGGTAGACGGGATGGCAATAGGTGGATGTAGGTAGAAAGTGAATGGGAATCGGTCAGTGGGAAGGGTGGGGTGGATAGGTGGGAAGAAAGATGGACAGATTAGGTCAGGTCAAGGAGACGGGGCTGACAGGGAAGGCTGGTTCTGGGATGAGGTCGGGGGAGGGGAGATTTTGAAGCTGGTGAATTCTACATTGAGGCCATAAGATTATAAGTTCCTGAAGTGGAAGATGAAGAGTTCTTCTTCCAGTTTATGTGTGGCCTTAATTTGACGGCAGAGGATGGGCATGTCATTGGCTGAGTGGGAGGGGATGTTGATCTGGATGACAACTGGAAGGCGGGATTGATTGGAGCATATGAACCATAGAAGTTCCCAGAACCAGACCCCAAGTTTGAACTCGGTCTCTCCAACGTAAAGGAGACCACATCAGGAGCAAAGGATGTAATAAATCAGGTCAGAGGGTATGCACGGACTTGGAATTAAAATTTGGGGCCTTGGGCAGAGGTAAGAGGGAAAGTGTAGCGGCAGGTATGGGGGAGGTGTAGGGGCAGGTATGAGAGGAGGTGTA
>NC_057717.1:91115346-91188354 GCF_004010195.1 Chiloscyllium plagiosum | reverse complement strand
GGGGCAGGTATGAGGGGAAGTGTAGGGGGCCTCCTCCACCATCAGAATAAGGCCACATGTGAACTGAAAAAAGAACACCTCATCTTCCACCTCGGACCGTACAGCCTTATGGCCTCAACATAGAACTCACCCGCTTCCAAATCACCCACCCTCCACCTCAGCCTACGTCCAGCTCTCATCTCTGCAAAACCCCTTTAACTTGTCCTGACCTGTCCATCTTCCTTTCCACCTATCTGCTTAATCCTTCCCACTGACCTATCATCATCGACTCCTACCTGCATTCACATATCACCATTCCATCTACCTTTCCCCCAACCTCACTACCCCCACCCCCACCCCACCCCCACAATTATTTCTTCGCCACTTACCCCTTTCCCAGACCAGATGAAGGGCCCTGCGCAAAGTGTTGACTTTCCTGCTCTTCCGTTGCTGTTTGATCTGCTGTGCTTTTTTACCAGCTGTATTTGCACAGTCTGGGCTCGTTTTCACTGGAGTTCAGAAAGTATGAGAGGGGTGACTTGATTTAAGTTTATAACATGCTCAATAGTCTTGACAAATAGGAATGATATTTCCTTTAGTGAGTGAGTCCGGAACCAGGAGACACTAAAAATTAGGGTCACCCTTCAGGACAGAGACATGGAGATATTGTATCTTTCAGCAGATTATATAATTTTGGAACTCTGAGCTTCAGAAGGCAATAGGAACAGGGTCATTGAATACTTTTAAGGTGATAGCAGGTACATTCTTCTTCGGCAGAGAATCAGACATTACCGGTGAGCAGCTGGGAAAGTGGAATTTGGAATAGAAACAGATCAGTCACCAACTTATTGAATGGCAGAACAGGAATGAGGGGCTAGTCCCTGTTTCATGTGTTCATATAAAGAGATATTCTGATTATTGGACAAAATCTTGGTGAAAGAGCTGGGGATCTTCAGTAGCTTTTTAAAGAGAAATTGAGAATGGTTAAGGAAGGAATTTCAGAACTGGGGAAAAGGAAGGGATGGCTGCTAATGATTGGATGAAGGAACTGGAATTAGAGGAGCATAGAATTCTCATTTTTGCTCAAAATTAAAGGAAGTTTCAAAGACAGGGTCAACCAAATCAACAGACTTCAATTTGATTTAGTTATTGAGATCAGTACCAAACTGAAGGAGAGTTGAGTAATGAACTTGTATAATATCGTTTATCCTATTCCATTTCTCAATATCTGGGAACTTTAAACTTTAAGTATCTGCTTTAAACTTTAAGTATCTTTAACTTTGGACACAGTGAAACTTAACATGATTTATAGTCCATTACTGTTTGCGTGACAGAGAAAAAAGATTGGATTGATTCCTACTTTCTAGTTTGTGGCATCTCGCCTAGTGTACTGATGCAATATTAACAAGGAATCAACTTTTTAACATGAAGGCTGCTGAAAATGCAAACATTTTCACTTGGCCCGGCATGATGGCCTTGATGACTCAGTGAGAAGGTTATATGACCTGATTGACCGTGGGATGCTCTTGCGTTGGAGTTCATTGAATGAAGTGCATTTCAATGCAGAGATGGGGGAGTAGTTCTTTTTAAAATTCTTTCATGGGATGTTGTTATCGTTGGCTTGGCCAACATTTATTGTCGGTGCCTATCTGTTCTTATGAAAAGTGGTGGTGGGCTGTCTTCTTGCACTACTGCAGTCCATGTGCTGGAGGGATATCTACTGTTAGGCAGGGAGGGCCAAGATTTTCATTCAGCGGCATTGAAGGAATGGTGATATATTTCCACGTCAGAGGGCTGAGTGGTTTGGAGGGCAACTTGCAGCCCTGACCTCTTGATGAAGCCAGTGTGAGTTGCTGCAGTGCACCTTGTAAATAGACAACCTTGACGTGGATGGTATTGAGCTAGGTGAGTGTTGTTGTCCATCCAGGCAATGGGGGAGTATTCCATCACACTCCTGACTTGTGCCTTGTAGATGGTGGACAGGTGTGAGTTATTCAAGCCCCTCCATCCTGTTCCAGAATGCAATACGACTAGGATTCATCTTCTAACTGAGCTCCACATTCCCATAATGTCCCCACATCCCTTAACTCCCATTGTGTCCAATAAAATGTGAATCTTTTACTTGAATTAACTGAACTGCTGAGCACCAACATGTCTCCACAGAACAGAATTCTGGAGGTTCACAACTCTTTGAAAAGAGCGACTTCTCCTCATCTAAAACCTTTATGTACAAGAAAGATACTCATTGAACTGTGGGGATATGGGCATCACTGGCTGGCCAGCATTTAATGCCCTTCCCTTTGGCTTTTTGAGAACGTGGTGGTGAGCTGCCTTCTTGAACCGTTGCGGTCCACCTGCTGTGGGTAGACCAACATGCCTTACCGGAGGAATTTCTAGGATTTTGACCCAGTGATAATGAAGAGGCAGTGATATATTTCCAAGTAAAGGATGGTGAGTGGCTTGGAGGACAACCTACTGTTGATGGTTTCCCTGCATAGCTACTATCTTTGTCCACCTACATAGTGATGGTCATGTGTTTGGAAAGTGCTGTCTAAAGGCCTTTGGCAAATTTTAACAGTACATCTTCTAGATAGTACACATTGCTGCTACTGAGCGTCAGTGGTGGTGGGAGTCGACATGTTGCCAATCAAGCAAGCTGCTTTGTCCCGGAATCTGTTGAGCTTCTTGAATGTTGTTGGAACTGCACCTATTCAGGCAAGCGGGGAGTATTCCATCATATTCCTGACTTGTAGGTGGTGGACAGACTTTGAGAAGTCAGGAGGTGACAAGCCTGCTGCAGGATTCCCAGTCTCTGACCTGCTCTTGCAAAGATATATGCAATGGGAGATTGGTGATGGATAGATTAACAACTGAGATTTGGAGAGAGATTTCTAAGGATGATTTGGGATTGGTAATGGAGCATAGGTGCACTGAAGAGTTGTGACAAAGGGATAGCAACCAATTGAAGACAGAGGGAGGGATGTTATGGTGCACTGGGCAGAAGAGTCCAATGGAGACACCAGTTGGCAAATAACTCATTTGAAAACAGCAGTAACTTAAGGAGTGACAGCGGTGTTGTGGTAATTTCAGTGAACCGAGTAATAACCTGATGACATCGGTTGAAATACCACCTGGGCAGTAAGGTCTAGATTTAACTTTTAAGGAATTGAAAGCTCATTTCAATGATGGTGACCATGGGAACTATCATCAATGCAAAAATGAATGTGTCTCACTGATGACGTTCAGGGAGGGAAATCTACCGTCTTTATCTGATCGGGCCCACACATGACTCCAGACCCATAGCAACCCTCTGACATGGCCCAGTGAGCCATGAAGTTCACAAGCAATTAGCCATGGCCACATTCCATGAAAGAATTCATGGAACTACGTGAAGAGGTTTCCCAGAAGGGTGGGCTTCCTGGTTTGGAGTTTTTCGGTCTTTGCCCTGACTGTACGTCACTGGTCTGAGACTGAAGGATCTGGCTGGTCACTAGGCATGGCCGGAATAAAGATTGATCCAAGGGGTTTTGGCCAGAAAGCTACCTTCTGTCATAGCCATAGCCTGCCTCCTGTCACCTGTTATCACTACAAACTTGCCAAAGTTTGTACTTTCATAGGGTCCCTACAGTGTGGAAGCAAGCCATTCAGCCCATCAAGTCCACACTGACCCTCTAAAGAGCATCTCAGTGAGACCCACCCCATTCCCGTAATTTCCTATGGCCAATCCACCTAACCCGCACATCTTTGGACTGTGGGAGGAAACCAGGGCACTCGGAAGAAACCCGCACAGACACGGGGAGAATGTGCAAACTCCACACAGATAGTCGCCTGAGGCTAGAATCGAACCTGGGTTCCTCATGCTGTGAGGCAGCAGTGCTGACCACTGAGCCACCAGTAAAGGCAGGTACCTTTGGTAAAAGCGATGACTGCAGATGCTAGAAATCAGATTCTGGATTAGAGTGGTGCTGGAAAAGCACCGCAGTTCAGGCAGCATCCAAAGAGCAGGAAAATCGATGTTTCGGGCAAAAGCCCTCCAATTGGTTCACAATCCATATACTGTCAATGACAGGAGATGGCAGGGAGTGGGGGCTGATTGTCCCTTATCTCACAGTGAACGCGGTCTGATTGTCAACGACCTTTCCCTGCCAAAAGACCCACAAAACAATTTTGACCTGATAACGGGAAGCTAATGAAGAGATAGACTGAAACAGCACTGGGAAAGGTTGAAGCCCACATTCAGGGAGAGTTCACGTGAACATCCGTTCAGTCGAGCGCAGTCTTCTGACCTCCAACATGAAAACCACCCGTGATTTATGCAACAGAGCCACATTATGAGCTTCACATCTGTCTGCGCTATTCCCAGCTCTTCCCTCAGAGCTGACAGTGTACAAGGCAGCAAGGTGCTGTGATCTATATTTTTTAATTATCATAATTCTCCAAACACAGGCGGCAGCTGTGCCCTGCCTTGCGCACCATCGACTGCGAGTGTCACACATGCCCGCACGTAGGCACACAGAGACAAACAAAACCACCGCTCCTCAGCTTCTTAAAGTGGCACGGTGTGAGGGAAAGGAAAAACAAAATGAGAGGGGCAATTGCATTCAGGTAATATTCTCACATTGTCAGCAAGCACTTCAGAAAGGTGCACCCTGCTCACTGATCAAATATGAACAGGCCATTCGATCCATCGAGACTGCTCTGCCATTCAGTAGAGCCATGGCAGATTCTCTAACCCAATGCCATATTCCTACTTTCTCTCCTATACGTCTTTAAAATCTAAAATATTCTCATCCTTTCTCAAATATATTCAGAAATGTGGACTCTCCAGCTTTCTGTAAGTAAAGAATTCCACAGACTCACTCCCCCCGAGTGAAGAAATATTATCTCATCTCAATCCTAAGTGGGCTACTGCCCTATCCCAAGACTCAACAGAATAGCCTCCCTGTATCTAGTCTATCCAGAAAGATATAGAGTTTTATACCTTTCAATCAGATCCCCTCTCATTCAGAAACTCTAGTGAACACCACTTGAACCATACTCTCCTCCTAGCAAGCTGCCCTTGCTAGTACCAGCCTAGTGAACCTCTGCTCGACTTCCTCTACGGCAAGTAAATCCTGTCTTGGGTAGAGAGACCAAAACTGCTGGCACGACTCCTGCCATGGTCTCACCAAGGCCCTGTATCAGTGCAGTAAGATACCCCTACTTCTGAACCCTGCTATTTGATAAGTTGTTCGATTGTGGTCCCAATCTCACATTCCCACCGACTCCTGATACCCTCATCAGTTGAAAATCTAAATACCTGTGCCTATAAAAATGCTCAAGGGTTCTCATTCTCTGAGTAAGAGAGTTCTATAGTCTGAAGCCCTTCTTAAGAGAGGAAAATAAACTCCCTCATCTTAAATGACATCCTCTGAATTTTGAAACTGCCCTCTCTCACTCTAAATACCAATAGGAGGGTTAATACCGTCCCAGCATGTTGCAGTACTCCACTGTTAACATGGATGTACCACTCAGGTTTGAACTTGTAACCTTCTGACTCAAGGCAATAGCATCATCCACTGAACTACAGTCAGCAAGGCAAAGGCTTTACTTTTGTGTTGCTTTGACTGTGGTGTTGAATTTTTGTGATTGACTTTATGAGTCTGGTATCTGATCTATCCTCACTGTGCTTGATTGCTCAAGGCTGGGCATGGACTCTGAGCCAACAGACTACAGAAGCTACTGAGCTAAGTGTGAGTACAAACATTTTTGATTGCAAAGGTATTTGTCAACTTTTGTAACTGCAAACAAAGAAACTGATGTCAATTCAGCACTGTCCTGAGTTATATAATAAAAACAAAACCCAAAAAATTCACAATACTGACATTGACAATTCTACACAATGTCTCAGGAAAAATGAGGCAACAGTAAATTTGTATTTGGTTTGCCAAGGTTTTATTACAAAGAAAAGCCATATGACAAACTATCATGGACTTACACAACAGTTTATTTCAATTCTGTTATGACCAAAGTTGCTTCAAATCGTTTCTTCTGTACTCATAAACCTGAAGTCAATTTCAGAATAATGTCGAGACACCAATTATCATGGACTTAATCTTCAAGTGTCTATGTGACTCCCAAAACCAATGGAGAGATTATGCCGAACATAAATCCCCTAATTCCACAAGTCATTGCAAATGTGTATATGATCAATCTCATCACTAAGATGGTTAATTTGATTAACTTTGACCCTAATCTAACATAAAAGAAATTGCCACCAGGTTTCATCAATTAACAAGAAAACAAAGACTTATAGACAAACAAGTGGCAAGATGGACTAATAATTTTCAACATTGAAATTATTGATGTCCCCTTTTAAATTCATGCATGAATAGGATGAACAAAATAAAGAAATATAATAGGTAGAAAGCATAGGAAAGGAGCAAATTCTATGGATCAGGAAGCAGAATGATATGACTTTCTCACAGTTTTCTTGTTTGCCGTCAATGAGTTCAATTTGTGGTCAACAGTGACAATCCTCAGTTGGACAGCATCAGTCAGACCTAGGTTTGATTTGAGTTAGGAGTTTTTTTCTTTTCACATTTATTGAGTGCTGTGTCTTTTCCATTCACAGAAGAGGGGAGAAAAGGAAAGAGACCTACCATGGTTTGTGGACTGTAGTGATTGTGACGAGGTCAGTCAGGTGGACTTCATAGAATATGAGTTAATTGGTTGGGGCTGTTAATGGGGTCCAATTAGGGAGCCCTGGCTGACAGGTATAAACAGCAGTTTCAGTGGTTTTCTTCACTCTGAGAGCTGAGTCTGAGAGAGCTGGATCAGTGTCAAGGACTCTCCATGTGTAAATAAAGGGTGACTTGGTGACAGGATTCCAGCCTTTGTGGGGTCATTTTATGGATTTTCCAACATGTGATTGCAACTACCTTTACATGCAGTTCTGTGACAAACTTGAGGGTGGCAAGGCGGAAGATGAGGTGTTCCTCCACACTTCATCTTCCACACCGTGCTCAACCACATGGGATCAATGTCAATTTCGCTAGTTTCCTGATCTCCCCTCCAAACACCTTATCCCAGATCCAACCCTCCAACTCAGCACCGCCCTCTTGAACTGTCCCACACCCCTCCTAACTCTCAGCCCCCTTGCAACATTCCTGATGAAGAGCTTATGCTTGAACCGTCGACTCTCCTGCTCCTCGGATGCTGCCTGACTGACTGTGCTTTTCCAGTGCCACACTTTTTGACTCTGATCTTCAGCATCTGTAGTCCTCACTTTCTCCTTCTCCAATACTTGGCTGCCCTGGTGTAAGAATAAGTGAATACCTCACCATTTCCCTCTGATTATTGAATTGAATAAAAATGGGTTGACTTTCTCCAGTAGCATCTGCCATTTCCGTTCTTTATTCCAAATAAAACATCCAGTAATAAAACTTGGGCAGCAAGGTGGTTCCATAGTTAGCACTGCTGCCTCACAGCACAAGAGACCTGGGTTCAATTCCACCCTTGGGTAACCTTTTATGTGGAGTTTGCACATTCTCCCAGTGTCTGCGTGGGTTTCCTACCACAGTTCAAAGATGAGCAGGTTAGGTGGGTTGACCATCCTAAATTGCCCCACAGTATCTAGGGATATACAGGCTGGGTGGGTGTTAGCCATGGGAAATGCAGGGCTACAGTGATAGGGTGGGTCTGAGTGGGATGGTCTTTGGAGGGTCGGTTCCAATTTGATTGGCCAAATGGCCTCCTTGCACACTGTAGGAATTCAATGATGTGTCGTCTTTGCAACTTTTCTTAAAATGTTTTACAGGATATGGACTAGCTATCCATTGCCTGTCTCTAAAGCAGGGAACAGTTAAAAAGTCAACCATATTTCTGTGGTTCTACAGTCACATGTAAGCCAGACTGGGCTCCTTCCCAAAAGGACATTAGCAAACTGGATGGGTTTTTCCCCCAGAAATAATTGTTTCACATTCATCATCAAAGTCTTGATTCCAGATGTTTATTGAATTCAAATTCCACCATCTGCCATGATAAGACTTGAACTCAGATCCCCAAAACATTAACTGGGTCTCTGGAAAAGTAGTCTATGGACAATACCATAAAGCCAGGGCTTTCCAGTAATTGGAAACACAGTGGATGTGTTGGGGTGCTGCATAAATTCTATATCTATGTCTAAGTACTATGTATAGCATGCAGTTTGATCAGACTATATGCGAGAAGCCATTTCACACACTGTCAGATGTCTACCTCCACTCTGGACTGATCGCCGATTGTGTCACAGAACATGGGTGGAGCTGATTCAAATGAGATGTTAATGATGAGAACACATCATGTGACATCAAATTCCGTGTATCAACATTTTCACACAGAGGGTGGTGTGTGTATGGAATGAGCTGCCAGCGGAAGTGGTGGAGGCTGGTACAATTACAACATTTAATATGCATCTGGATTGGGTATATGAATTGGGAGGGTTTTGAGGGACATGGGCAATATGGGACTAGATTGGCATATTGGCATATGGGACTAGATTAATTTAGGATATCTGGTCGGTATGGACATGTTGGACTGAAGGGTCTGTTTCCGGCTTGTACATCTCTAAGACTCTATTCTTCGGTCTGACTCATCTATTCCGACCAGATATCCTAAGTTAATCTAGTCCTATTCATAGGATATAAATCGGCATTTATTGCCCATTCCTAGTTGCCCCTGAACTGACTGGCTCACTGGGCCATTTCAGAGGTTAGTAAAGGGTCAACCACATTGCTGTGTCTCTGGAGTCACATGTGAGCCAGACCAGGTAGCGATGACAGATTTCCATCCCTGAAGAACGTTATTGAATCAGATTATTTTTATTAAACGCCAAGGTGAATTTTGACTCTATAATCCCAGTGTAACATCTTGGATCTCTGGATTACCAGTTCAGTAACAATGCTGCTATGACAACGTCTCCAGTGGGCATTTATCACCACTAAATGCTGAGGGCTGGTTGGAGGGTGATTGAGGTTAAACTATAGCAAAACTGCCTTAGTCCCAAAGGATTGCTCTCTCATCAGGTGGTGAGTTGAACCTAAGGGTGTTCACACCTCAGGTGAGAGGTGAGGTTGAGAAGGTAGGGCTTTCATGGTAACCTCACCTGGTATGAGAATGGAGCCCATTGCTGCTGGCATCGCAAACCAGCCATTCAGTCAACTGAGCTACCCATCGCTCTCTTGGCAAAGTCATATGAACATAAGAAATAGGAGCAGAAATAAGCTATTTGGCCCCTCAAATACAACCAGCTATTCAATAAGATCATGCATCAAGCCCTCAACTCTCTGATATTTCACTGAACTATCTCCTTCCCCTTTACATACTTTTGGTTAAAAGTTCAGGAATGGTTTTTGCTTCTGTAATTAATTTCAGAACACAAGAAATTTACTCAACATGTAAACAGAGGACCTTAACTACCTATAAACCCAGGAGCTGCCAATCTAGTGGTATCCTGCTACAACTTACCATCCTCCTGCCGTCAGCCAAGGAGGTGAATTATCATTTCAAACACCCCTCCCCCAAGTCCCTCCTCCCTACCTTTTATCTTAGCCTGCTGGACATACTTTCCTCATTCCTGAAGAAAGGCTTATGCCCGAAACGTCGATTCTCCTGCTCCTTGGATGCTGCCTGACCTGCTGCGCTTTTCCAGCAACACATTTTCAGCTCTGATCTCCAGCATCTGCAGTCCTCACTTTCTCCTCGGTGAATTATCATTGGCTTGGCCTTAGCAGGAGGACACCTTCCCCCCCCCGCCCACCCCCAACCACCCCCTCCCACCCAAACCCCTGCAATTCTACCTGAAATGCCAGGCCATCAGGTTTAATGAAGGGATTGCATCAGGAAAACCAACAAGAAGTAAAATATAGGATCATATGGAACAGATAGAGGCCATTCCACTCAACATGAATGTGATTGCTCTTTGCAAGCTAAACAGGCTGAGAGGTTTGTGAGACTCCTAATGCCATATTCCAAAGGTTTTATCACGCAGAATTTTAGATTTGGTTCTCCATCCAACACAAACGTGAATGGGTCTTTGGAACCAAAATAGGCCAATATTCTCTTCTTGTCTGTCTCAGGTCAGGAAGGATATCTAGATATGTTTCCGTCTGGACAGATGTGAGGATCACTGATTGAAACCATTACTATTGCAAAATTATTGAGAAGGAGACCATTCAGCCCTTTAATCCCATGCTAGTATTTTGACCAAACATCCAGTTGCTCCCACGGCCCACACTCTTTATCCCACAGGCCAGCAATTGCTTCCTTTCCAAGTAACTATTCAGCTCCTTTTAGAAAGTTACTCTTCCACGCAATATTTTGCACTGAAACTAGGACAAGAGTTGCCCATTCAGCCCATCTAATCCATTCCACCATTCAACATGATCATCACTGGTCATCATTTCAATCCTATACCCTTTTTTTCTCCCCATGCCCCTTGAATTGAATTGAATTAAATTGAATTGAATTTATTATTACATGTACCGAGACACAGTGAAAAGCTTTGTCTTGCAAGGAATACAGGCAAATCACAGAGTTAAGTCACATAGATAAGTAAATAATAGGTATACAGTGGCAAAAATACAAACACAGGTACAGGTGAATGCTAAGAGTTTGTGAGTCCATTCAGTATTCTAACAACAGTGGGATAGAAACTGTTTCAAAACTGGCTGGTGCATGCATTCAAGCTTCTGTACCTTCTCCCCGATGGTAGAGATTGTGGAAAAGCATTGCCAGGGTGGGATGGATCTTTGAGAATGCTGGCGGCCTTTCCTTAACAGCGAGCCTGGTAGATGGATTCTATAGATGGGAGGTCGGTCTTTGTGATTGTCCGGGCCAAGTTCACCACTCTCTGTAACCGTCCCCGATCTTGAATGTACAGTTGCCATACCAGATGATACATCCAGACAGAATGGTCTCGATGGTGCACCTATAAAAGTTGGCAAGGATAGATACCTTTGACCTCTGGAAATCTATAGATTTCTTTCTGAAACATACTGAGTGACTTGGCCTCTATAGGCTTCCATTGAAGAGAATTCCAAAGAATTTTCCAAAGATTTCCCAAAAATCCAAAGAACTTCTGAAGAAGGTTTACTGGACCCGAAACATTGACTCCCTCCTCAGACCTCCCGAGTTTCTCCGGCAATTTCTGTTTCTTTTGTTTCCAATGATTTATTACCCTCGGAAAGAAGACCTTTCTCTTCATTACTAACTAAAATGGCTTGCTGCATATTCTGTGAGAGTGACCCTCCTACCCCAACTCTCCTCCAGCAAGAGAAACCCACTTCCTGCATCCAGTCTATGCAGCCCTGTCAGAATTTTATACATATCGATTTTATACTCTCCGAAACTCCAGGCAATGCAGCCCCAAGTCGAGTTGATCACTGCTCAATGACAAATCTTCTGACCCAGGAATCTGTCTGAACCTCCACTGTCCTCCCTCCAGAGCAAGTATATTTTTTTCTTTAGTAAGTAGAACAAAACTGCATACAATACTGCAGGTGTGGTCTCACCAAGCCCCTGTACAGTGTCAGTGAAACATTCTTGCTTCTATGATTCAAGCCCTCTCACACTGAAGGCCAACACACCATTTGTCTTCCTAAAGTTTGCTGCACCTACATGCTAACTTTCAGCAGCCAGTGTACAAGGACATCCAGATCTCTTTTTACATGGAACACGTCATTGCTTAAAAATCCTCACCCCTCTGCATCATTGTTTTGGCAATTATCTTGAATACATATGCCCTTTGTTACCAACCCTTCTGCCAACACACACAGTTTCTCCTTATTCGGTCTCACAGTGCTGCTTACAATTTTAATTGTTAATCACACTTTAAGCTTCACTGCTCTAAGGAAAGTAATCGAGAGAAATATTCAACATGAGAGAACAGAAGCACTACATGCTGGCAGGCATATTGCACTAGGGTGAGACAATAGGGTGACCCTGAAAGTGCAGCTCGCACAACTGATTCACTGAGCACCTCAGTGTTAGTGGAAAGTCATAGAGTCATAGAGATGTACAGCACAGAAACAGACCATTTGGCAGCATGGTGGCTCAGTGGTTAGCACTGCTGCCTCATAGCACCAGGGTCCCAGGTTCGATTCCAGCCTTGGGCGACTGTCTGGGTGGAGTTTGTACATTCTCCCCTGTGTCTGCGTGGGTTTCCTCTGGTTTCCTCCCACAGTCCAAAACGACGTGCAGGCCAGGTGAATTGGCCATGCTAGATTACCCGTAGTGTTAGGTGCATTAGTCAGAGGGAAATGTGTGTGGGTGGGTTACTCTTTGGAGGGTCGGTGTGGACTTGCTGGGTCAAAGGGCCTGTTTACACACTGTAGGGAATCTAATTTTTAAAAATCTAATAATGCCTGCTCTGGTGGTTTTCCTGGACTGGGAAGCAAACTTGAATCACAATTCTCTGGTGATTTGACCACACTCAAGAGGCTTAACACCAACCAGGACAAAATGGCACGCTTGTTCAACACCTTCAACACTCACTCGCTCCATTATCAATGGGCAGTGTGTACCATTTACAAAATTTACAGCATCAGCTCAACCTTTAACTGCACCTTCTAAACCCATGACCACTTCCATCTAGGAGGACAAGGGCAGCAAATGCACAGGAGCATTACCACCTGCAAGGTCCCCCTTCAAGCCCCTCACCATCTTGACTTGGAAATATATTGCCGGTTTCTTCAGTGTTGCCCTGTCAAAATCCTGGAACTGCCTCTTGAGCATCACAGTATGTGTCACTGTACACTGCACCGGTTCAAGAAGGTGAATGTCAAGGGCACTTAGAGAAAAGGCACTTAGTCCTTCATGTATTTATCGCCCATCTCTAATTTACTTTAATGATCACCTCCTTAAACCACTCTGCAGTCCTTGGGACTATGAGGCCATGTATGATTTTTGGGAGAAACCCATTGAACAAGTAGAGATCACTCTACTATATTCCTGACTTGTGCCTTGTAGATGGTGGACAGGCATTGGCGAGTCAGGAGATGAGTTACAATTTATTGCCTCGGACTTGTTCTTGTAGCCACAGTATTTACATGGCTGCTTGCTGGTGCTGAGTCAGACATCTTCGCACATGAATCCAGATGAGTGCAGTCTGTTAGGTGAAACATTGAACAAAGATTCTGTCCATCTGTAAACACAGAAGAAGGATTCTCGCTCTGTTGTGCCAAGCATTTACTCCTCAAACACCATTAGTTAAAAAGCAGGTTCACTGTCTATTTATAACGTGGGTGCTTGAGGGATTGAGAATGCAATACATTGTGCGAAACCCTTACTCTTTTTGCCCAGTGTATCAATGCTGGCTGGCATTGTATTCAATTCCCTCAGCCCTCTTCCCTCCTTCACATTCCTCTCCACTTCTGAAGAAAAGAAGTTTTCACGCAAGACTCCAGTTGCCGTCCTTAATTCCCCCAGCATGGTTTAGCAACAATTCTGTCTGCTTCACACCTCTGTGAAAAGCCTTCGGGGATGGTACTTTTTTTAAACTTTTCCTCACACTGCTAAACAAAGGCAGGCTGTTGTTGTTGTTAGTGCTAATTAATAGTGAAGTTACAAGCATTTAGCTGCACTGCGCTCAAATCACCTGGGAGTGGGATTGAGACTGTCCAAGCCCATATCAGTCAGCACCTTCAACAACTGTCAGCCACAGATATTTCCATTGAGTCACTCTGGACTGATTTCGAGACCTAATTCTCTGAGGGAAAACACATTGAGTTTTTTTTTGCCTAACATATTGTGACACGCAGTTCCCAGAGAGGCATGTCTTTTTTAGCAGAAGCAATCAATATTAAGACAAACTGACATAGATACCATGGGCACGCTCCATCTGTGATTTGCACTGAGCCATCCATTCTTCCTAATTGCAGGCTGTTGGCCCAAAGCAGCTATTTATCTTTATCATTAACACTTCCATGAGATTAACTCTGTCAATGCTTTTCAATACTGAGGGCTGTGGAAAAGGAGCCGCTACCTGACGAGCCTAACTTACAGCCCAGGATGTCGTCAGATCACTGTCAGGAAAGAGTTTATAAAGCACCTTTCTCCACCACTTTGAGACATCCCAATGCTGTCCGCAGGCAAAAGGATTGCTTTGTATATGGGCTGCCATTGTTATTTTCAGTATGATGTGTTTTTCTTATTCATTTGTGTGATCTGGCTGTCACTGGCAAGACCAATGTTTATTGCCCATCCCGAATTTCCCAGAAAGCAGTTTGAGAGTCAACTGCTTCATTGTGGGGTCTGGAGTTCCATCTAGGCCAGACCAGGGTAAGGATGGACGTTTCCTTCCCTGAAGGACATTAGTGAGCCAGATGGGTTTTTCCGACAATCGATTCACGGGCATCATTATACTCTTTATTCCAGATATTTTTTTCTATTGAACTCAAATTTCACCATCTGCCACGGTAGGATTCAAAGCCAGAACATTAGTTGGGTCTCTGGATTAAGACTACTGAGCTGTGGCCTCCCCAGATCAGACCAACCACACCCCAACATCCCCTCACTGCTGCCTACCTACCCATTGTCCAGTTCTGGTTGCCGGGCTGTAGGAAGGATATTATTAAGCTGGAGAGGGTTCAGAAGAGATTTACCAGTATATTGTTGGGCATGGAGAGTTTGAGTTATAAGTAGAGGCTAGATAGGCCGGCACTTTTTTCACTAGAGGGTAGGAAGTTGAGGAGTGATCTTATAGAGGTTTATGAAATTATGAGAGGTATAGATAAGATGAACGGCAAGTGTCTTTTCCCCAAAAGTGGGGGATTTCAAGACTATGGGGAATACTTTTAAGGTGAGAGGAAAAAGATTTTAAAAGGGGCAATTTTTTTACAGTGTTTTGTGTGTGGAGGGAGTGTTGGATGCGGGTTCTGTTACAATATTTAAAAGACATTTAGATAAGTACATGAATAAGAAATGTTAGGAGGGATATGAGTCAAGCACAGGCAAATGGGGCTAGTTCAGTTTGGGATTATGGCTAGCATGACTGAAGGGTCAGTTTCTCTGCTGTATGACTCTATATTAAGGAGATATCCTGGACCCTAACATTTATTGTAATTAAACACAAGTGTAAGGTGCTGTGTTCCAGATGTAACTACTCAACTTGAAGCAAAACACATTATTATTGCCATACATTAAAATACAAATGAAAGAAAGAAAATTCAAATTTGGAAAATTTAGCATAATAATGGATCATTTCATCACTAAACAGGAAGTGATTTTTGATTTGTTTTTGATTTATTTATTGTCACGTGTACCTTGTCTGCTTCAGCAGGCCAGGGAGATGGGTGGGAGGTAGAGGTCGCATGGTGAGGTCCTTGGGTTAGTAATCCAGACACCCAGATTAATGTTCTGGGGACACAGGTTCAAACCTTGCCACAGCGGATGGTGAAATTTGAGTTCAATAAAAATCTGGAAATAATGAAAACTAGTGAACTGGTGGTGTTGTAACCAATGTTGATTGTTGAAACACCGATCTGGTTCACAAATGCCCTTTGGCGCAGGAAATCTGACCTCCTTACCCAGTTTGGGGTAAGGGCATTCGATCAGAAACATTGGATGCTTGTGGTCTAGGTACGTGGATTCAAATGGCACTGTGTCAGAATTTGATAATGTATTATTTAAAAATCTGGAATTAAAAGCTCATCTCAATTAAAAAAAAGCACCGCTGTCTCACAGCGCCGGAGACCCGGGTTCAATTCCAGCCTCAGGCAACTGTCTGTGTGGAGTTTGCACATTCTCCCCGTGTCTGTGTGGGTTTCCTCCGGGTGCTCCGGTTTCCTCCCGCAGTCCAAAGATGTGCAGTTTGGGCGAATTGGCCATGGGAAATTGCCCCACAGTGTCCAGGGCTGTACACGCTAGATGAATTAGCCACAGGAAATGCAGGGTTATAGGGTAGGGGGAGTGGGATGCTCTTCAGAGGAACGGTGTGGACTTGATGGGCTGAATGGCCTGCTTCCATACTGTAGAGATACTATGATTCTATGAATAATCTATTGCTGGTTGTAATATCAGTTGCTTCATTATATCCTTTACGTGGTCTGGCCTACATGTGACTCCAGACCTACAGCGATGGATTGACTTTGACCAGCGTTCTGGGATAGCCTAGAGAGATTATCAGTTTAAGGACAATTGGGGACAGACAACAAATGCTTGCCTTGCCAGTAACATTGAGATCCCTCGACAGAAGAGGAGAATAATCAGCGAGCTTTCATACGCAATTAGATCAATGTGAATCATGATAATGTGACTGATTACATGACTTAGATATCATTCAGAGAGAACACACCAGTTTAAAATGAGCTTACAAAAAACAGCAGTTTTAGACGGTGAACTGAAGAATTCTGTTTGATGACCGACTATGTGCAGATGCAAATCGACGAGTGTTACAGTCCACAATGAGGTGAAGAGCCTGACTTCAAAACAGGGCAATCTGAGGGGGTTATGGAGCCCAGAGAAAGCCTCACTCCCTTCCCTAGCATTCCCAAACTTCACCTTCCATTCTATCCAGCAGGGCCTCCGCGTCTGCAGATTGCACAGTGCCACGCCACCACTATTCCAAAATCCACCCTCCCGCCTTCGATCGAAACTGTAACGAGACGCTCACTAATCAAAAGGTCAGCCTTGCAAATCTGGAGTGCAGGTTCACAGTTCCTTGAAAGCAGAGTCACAGGTAAACAGGATAGTGAAAGAGTTTTATATGCTTGCCTTTACTGGGCAGAGAATTCAGTATAGGAATTGGGAGGTCATGTTGCAGCTGTACAGGACATTGGTGAGGCCACTTTTGGAATATTGGATGCAATTCTGGTCTCCCTGCTCTCAGAAGGATGTTGTGAAGCTTGAAAAGGATCAAAAAAGATTTACAAGGATGTTGCCAGGGTTGGAGGATTGAACTATAGAGAGAGGCTGAACAGGCTGGGGCTGTTTTCCCTGGAGCATCAGAGGCTGAGGGGTGACCTTATAGAAATTTATAAAATCATGAATGGTATGGATAGGGGGAATAGTCAAAGTCTCTTTCCCAGGGTAAGTGAGTCCAAAACCAAAGGGCATAGGTTTAAGGTGAGAGGGGAATTATTTAAAGGGACCTGCATGGTAACGTTTTCAAACAGGTGGTGGTGGTGCGTGTGTGAAATGAGCTGTTAGAGGAAGTGATGAAAACTGGTACAATTACAGCATTTAAAAGGCATCTGGATGTGTATATGAACAGGAAGGGTTTAGAGGGAAAAAACAGAAATTCCTGGAGAAGCTCAGCAGGTCTGGTAGCATCTGTGGAGAGAAATCAGAGTTAACGGTTCCGGTCCAGTGACCCAGTGACTCAGAACCCAACCTGATGCAGATCCAAAACATTAATTCTGATTTGTCTCCACAGATGCTAACAGATCTGCTGAGCTTTCCCAGCAATTTCTGTTTTTGTTTCTGATTTATAGCATCCCCAGTCCTTTCGGTTTTTATTTAGGGTTTAGAGGGATACGGACCAAAAGTTGACAAATGGGACTAGATTAATTTAAGGTATCTGCTTGGCATGGATGAGTTGGACCGAAGAGTCTGTTTCCATGCTGATCATCTCCAAGACGCTATGACACCGTCCCACACCATGTCTGGTTTCTTGTTCCTTCCGGGTGCTGATGGTCCCAGCGAGGGCCCCCTCCCCCAAAATGCAGCCACCCCACCTTTGGGACAGCTCTAGATGCGAGGTGTTCTGGTAGTGGCACTGATCTGGAAACCCTAGAGCCCTGGGTTAATGTTCTGGGAACATGGGTCCAAACCCCAGCATGGCAAATGGCAAAACGTGAGTTCGATAAAAATCCAGAATTGAAAACTCCTGACCATACAACCATTGTCATTAAAATAAAACATTTGGTTCACTAATGCCTTTGCGGGAAGGAAATCTGCCATTCTACACGTGACTCCAGACCCATAGCCATGTCTCTCAGACCATAAGACACAGGAGCAGTGATTAGGCCATTCAGCCCATTGAGTCTGCTCTGCCATTCGATAATGGCTGATAGGTTTTTCAACTCCATTTTCCCACTTTCTCCCCATAGCCTTTGCTCCCCTTGCCAATAAAGAACGTATCTATCTCAGTCTTAAATATCCTCAATGACCTGGCCTCCACAGCCCTCTGTGGCAATGAATTCCACAGATTCACCACTCTATGGTTGAAGAAATTTCTCCTTATTTCTGTTCTACAGGGTCTTCCGTTTATCTAAGGCTGTACCCCCAGGTCCTCATCTCTCCTGCCAATGGAAACATCTTCTCAACATTGACTCTTAGCTGCCATCTCGGCAATTAGGAAAAGGTCGTAAGGGCTAACCCAGCCAGCAATCCCTTACATCCCATAAATGAATAAATCTATACACCCAAAGCATAGGATACTCCAGACTGGTGTCTCAATGTGCACTTAGCAAGTTTAAACTTTAAGGGTTATGTGAAATGGAGTGTGTGCTGTGGAACAAACCACAACCAGCTCTTGGCCAAAGTTGAGTGCTGCCACTGATCCAGCTTTCTCTTCTGTTCTGAAAATGAACTTTAATGAGGTTGAGGATACTACGACAGAAGCAAAATCAAATGATGAAAGGAAACAGAAATAAAATGGAAACTTAGCAAATCAAAACACCATCGTCCAAGCTAACAATACAGCCCAGCTTCTGTGGTGCCCACCAGTTGCTAAAGACTTCTGCTGAACACTGGATGCTTCCCATCAATGGATACCTGAGTGCAGATGTAACAGTGAAAGAGGGGCAAGCAGTCAGGTATGACAACCTTTCTATGGTCTGCTACCTGGAATTCTTTTCTACAGCAGGAAATGTGGATTATTGCAATAGGTAGATTGCAATGTGTGCAAGGAAAAGAAAGAGCCTATGAAGTGGCCAAGAGCACTGGGAAATCAGAAGATTGGGAAGGCTACAAAAACATACAGAGGATAACAAAGAGAGAAGTAAGGAAGGAGAGGATCAAATATGAAGGTAAGCTAGCCAGTAATATTAGAAATGATGGTTAACGTTTATTTCAATGCATAAGAAACAATCGAGAGGCAAAAGTAGGAATTGGGCCATTCCACCCTGAAGCAATAAGGCTAGTGATGGGAGATAAGGAAGTAGCTGAAGAACTTAATCATTACTTTGTGCCAGTCTTCATAGTGGAAGACATAAGTAATATCCCAACAGTTAAGGAGAGTCAAGGGACAGAGTTGAGTATGGTAGCCATTACAAAAGAGAAAGGGCTAGGAAAGCTAAAAGGCCTAAAAATTGATAAATCTCCTGGTCCCAATGGGCTACATCCTAGAGTTCTGAGGGAGATGGCTGAAGAAATAGCAGAGGTATCGATTGTAATCTTTCAAAAATGACTGGAGTCAGGGAAAGTCACAGATGATTGGAAAATCACTGTTGTAACCCCCTTGTTCAAGAAAGGATCAAGATAAAAGATGGAAAATTATATGCTGATCAGCCTAACCTTGATTGTAGGTAAAAATTCCAGAATCCATCGTTAAGGATGAGATTTCTAAATTCTTGAAAGTGCAGGGTCAGATTAGAACATGTCGGCATGGATTTAATAAGGGGAGGTCGTGCCTGACAAACCCCATAGAATTCTTTGAAGAGGTAACAAGTAGGTTAGACCAGGGAAACCCAGTGGATAGTATCTACCTAGACTTCCAAAAGGTCTTTGATAAAGTGCCTCATGGGAGGCTGTGAAGTAAGGTGAGGGCCCATGGTGTTCGAGGTGAGCTACTGGCATGGATTGAGGATTGGCTGTCTGACAGAAGGCAGAGAGTCTGGATAAAAGGTTATTTTTCAGAATGGCAGCGAGTGACAAGTGGTGTCCCGCAGGGTTGGGGCCGCAGCTGTTCACTTTATATATTAATGATCTGGACGAAGGGACTGGGGGCATTTTGGTGAAGTTTGTCGATGATACGAAATTAGGTGGACAGGCAGGGAGTTCAGAGGAGGTGGAGAGGCTGTAGAAAGATTTAGACAGTTTAGGAGAGTCGTTCTGGAAATGGCTGATGAAATTCAATGTGAGTAAATGCTAGGTCTTGCACTTTGAAAAAAAGAATACAGACATGGACTATTTTCTAAACGGGAAGAAAATTCCTAAAACCAAAGTACAAAGGGATCTGGGAGAGCTAGTCCAGGATTCTCCAAAGGTTGACTTGCAGGTTGAGTCCGTGGTTAAGAAAGCGAATGTAATGTTGTCATTTATCTCAAAAAGTTAGAATGTAAAAGTAGCATTGTGCTATTGAGACTTTATAAAGCTCTAGTTAGGTCCCACTTAGAATATTGTGTCCAGTATTGGGCCCCTCACCTCAGGAAGGACATACTGGCACTGGAGCATGTCCAGCGGAGATTCACACGGATGATCCCTGGAATGGTAGGCCTAATATAAGATGAATGGCTGAGGATCCTGGGATTGTATCCATTAGAGTTTAGAAGGTTGAGGAGAGATCTAACAAAAACTTACTAGATAATGTATGGCTTAGAAAGGGTGGACGCTGGGAAGTTGTTTCCGTCAGGTGGTGATACTAGGACTCATGGGCACAGCCTTAGAATTAGAAGGGGTCAATTTAAAACAGAAATGAGGAGACATTTCTTCAGCCAGAGAGTGGCAGGCTTGTGGAATTCATTGCCATGGAGCGCAGTGGAGGCCGGGACATTAAATGTCTTCAAGGCAGAGAGTGATAAATTCTTAATCTCGCAAGGAATTAAGGGAAACGGGGATAGTGTGGGCAAGTGGCGCTGAAATGTCCATCAGCCATGATTGAACAGTGGAGTGGACTCGATGGGCCGAATGGCCTTACTTCCACTCCTATGTCTTATGATCACTGAGACTACCAGCAGCCCAAGGTGATACAGCTCTCTGTATCAGGCTCTGAAGATGGACACCACTTATTCTCATTGAATATTGTATGGCATTGTCAAATTGGGTGGAACTTAATGCAGTTTCCAACATTACCTTACACAAAAAGGAAAGGGTCAGTGGTTAGCACTGCTGCCTCACAGCGCCAGGGACCCAGGCTCGATTCCACCCTTGGGAGGGGGTATGTCTGTGTGGAGTTAGCCCATTCTCCCCCTGTCTGCGTGGGAGCTCCGGTTTGGGTGCTCTGGGTTCCTCCCACAGTCTAAAGCTTTGCACGGTAGGTGGATTTGCCACGCTAACATACCCCGCCATGTGCAGGGATGCACAGATGAAGTGGACTAGCCGTGGGAAATGCAGAGGTGGGTCTGGGGTGTGATGCTCTTCAGAGGGCCAGTGTGAACTCAATGAGCTGAATGGCCTGTTTCTACACTGCAGTGATTCTATGATACAATAGCTGCCACTGGTTTTGTTTCTGAGGGTGTAAGGCCTTCACAATAACATTACACACCAATGCAGCATGTAGGGACAAAGGCCACCCCAGGATGGAGAGAGAAGTTACATTTTGGATAAGATGTTCCATCTGAGAGTGTATGCTTTTTCCAATGATTCAGCTGCACATAAGAAGGCTCCAAGGCTGTATGAGGTGATAGGAAGAACAGCTTAGAATGTGTGTGGTTTGGCCCTTTGCCATTTCACTTTCTTTTAGCTCGAAGGTAATCATCACTGATGAGATCCAAGCCTGTTAGCAACTCTGTGAACAAAATTCTGGGAATTTTAATGCAATCTGACACAGGTGCAGACCCACCACTTGAATTAAAACTGCTCATAATTGGCCACCAATTAGCAATAAGTTGGGGGTAATTTTGAAACTAATCTGTGGGAAAATAATTTAAGGGAGGAACTATCCAGCCAAGAAACAAGCTCCTGAGGGAGAATTTGGACACTGATTGTACAAGTACAAATTAGACAGAATCAACAAGCAGTAATGTCACAGAAGGAGGCCATTCAGCCTATCATATTTGTACTAGCTCTACACGAGAGCTTCCCAGCTAGCCTCTCTCCCCTGTCCCTCCTGCTCATCCAGCTTTCTTATGATGCCAGAATCGAATCTGTCTCCAGCACACTCTCAGACAGCACATTCCTGACCCCAACCACTCACTGTCTCACTGTGTGGAAGGAGTTTTTTCCCTCCTGTCACCGCTGGTCTTGTCAGCAAACACAACAAATCATTTTTTGGATAAACTATCTGAGAGATTTGAGACCGATGTGTGGCAAGTCTAGTGTGCTTGAGTGAAACATGTGGTAAGGAAACTAAACCAAAACTAATCAGTGTGTTCTTCCTAAGATTCCTTGTAGAATCTTTGTTATTGTCCACACGGCCAAGATATATAGTTTCTGTCTACACATCCTTTGCAAACTTGAATTTCTACAACAAGTCCTTTAATCCGATTTACTCAGTCTAGTGTGCTTGCGAGAGACACGTGACTTTGAACCCATTGCTCCCAAAACTTACTTTGAGAACCATTAAACCAAAGGGGCCATTGGCATTTTTCTGTCCAACAATTCTTATGTTAATAGTCACTTGATAGGACAGAACTTGAATGTTGCTGAAGGCTGGTTGAAAGGTAAGAAAGAAGCCTTGCAGTCAAAGGGGCGGCACGGTGGCACAGTGGTTAGCACTGCTGCCTCACAGCGCCAGAGACCCGGGTTCAATTCCCGCCTCAGGCGACTGACTGTGTGGAGTTTGCACATTCTCCCCGTGTCTGCGTGGGTTTCCTCCGGGTGCTCCGGTTTCCTCCCACAGTCCAAAGATGTGCAGGTCAGGTGAATTGGCCATGCTAAATTGCCCGTAGTGTTAGGTAAGGGGTAAATGTAGGGGTATGGGTGCGTTGCGCTTCGGCGGGTCGGTGTGGACTTGTTGGGCCGAAGGGCCTGTTTCCACACTGTAAGTAATCTAATCTTAAAAAAAAGTGTTTAATTGTGCATTCATCAGGACATACTCAATAAAAGGATAAGTTAAGTGTTATACATGAGATGAAGGTGCTGATTGATTGAGGGACAGGCAGGATGTAACCGCTTTCTTGGGTTTGTAGTCCAGGTTGACAAGGACAAGACAATCATGCAGTCATCACTGTCCTCTCTGTTATATTTGCCTGTCTGTTCTCCATCCTCACTTCCAAAGGTTGGGTTGTGGACTTCCTATAGTCATGGGCAAAATGCTACTTGGTTTGCAATTAGCCCCTGCTCTCCTGCTCTCATCACCTCCTATTGGGAGGATTCCCAAGTCGACAATCCACATGAGGCATTCTGAGAAGAGTCAATTGACTCCAAATGTTCAATCTGCTTTCTCTCCACGGTGGTGATGAGTTCCTTCAGCAATTCTGTTCTGTTTCTGACACATGTTTGATCACATTAATGAGTGAACTTTAAATCATCCACAAACACTGAAGTGGAAGAAAATAGAACCCCATCAGAGTGGAAGCAGGCCATTCAGCCCATACTGACCCTTTAAGAGCATCCCACCCTATTCATGGCTAACCCACCTTACCTGTACATCCCTGGACACAACAACTAATTTCCTGTGGCCAATCCTGCATATCTTTAGAGTGTTGAAGGAAACCGAAGCACCCAGAGGAAACTCACACAGACACGGGGAAAATGTGCAAACTCCACACAGAGAGTCGCCCAAGGCTGGAATCGAACCCAAGTCCCTGGCACTGTGAGGCAGCAATGCTAGCCACTGATCAACTTGCTGAAATACAGAAAGTTAATATTTTGAGTCCAGAGCAACATTTCTTCAGAGCTCCGGAGGTGGCATTTGAACATAGGGCTTCTGGCCTGGCCTGGCCTGCACCAACCACTGCAGCAGAAGACATCCTCATCAACAAATTTCTAGAACTATGGATACTGTACAGACTGTTAACGTCCGAAGTGCAGATTCTACAGACCTTGGCCTTTGTAAACTTGAATACCTGCTACACATTACTTAACCACATTTACAAAGCCTGAAACAAGCTTATCAGTTTCTGTTGTAACAGTGGAACTAGGAACAGGAGTAGCTGTTCAAGCTTGCTGTTGTGAGCTGGACCAGATCCGATCAAAATATTTTAAGAAGGCAGCCGGGCCGTAATTGTTTCTTATTTTAAAGGCAAATAAACAGGTCATTCTGCTATAATGCATTCCTCTATATACTCATGCTATAGAAAATCACTCCGTAGACGATCACTAACAGAAAATCGCTAAAGCCATTCAGTAGGAAGTCCATGCCATCCAAACGGTGCCCACAATTTGTCAAATGCATCATAGCCAATGAGTGTTGACAAAACATGTGTCATGCCAGAATGGTCTATAATACACTATGTTCCATGTACAATTCAATTGGTCAATCCACACGACATTAAGCGAAACCAATCTATTTAAATGCTGTAGTTAAAGTACAAACAAGAGAGAGGAATTTAGAATAACTTAACTCTATTGGAAAGCTTATCAGAATAATAGATATGGTAACTATTATTAAATAACTGATCCAATATAGTAACATCCCATAAACGCACCCTCTGGCAAAAAGGCAAATTAAGAAATCAGCTTTTGTCTCACATGCAATTCAGCAGCCCTGGAATAGAACCCCCAGCCTTTGGTGGTAATTGAGAGAGGGAAAAATAGCTTCAACATCTTCAAGCTACAACAACAACTGCTTAAAGCCCAAAAATTAAAACAAAACTAGAAATCCAGGTCTGCAAGAGCTGGTCACATCCATCCAGGCTGCTTCTATTGTTCCAATACTTAAAAAAAAGGCCTCCCAAATGGTTTACCTTCATGGTTTTGGTAGACTGGATGTCACCCCTGCCTTGAAACCTCCCTTACAAAATAACAGGACAAAATACACTCTTTAACCCTTCCCCCACCTCATCCTAGTTTCAAACTTCCAGTTCCGCACTGTCCCCTTGACTTGCTCAGACTTGTCCAACCTGGTTTCCAGCATCTGCAGTCATTGTTTTTACCTCGTTGATTTTAACCAACATAATCACCCCACTGTTCCACCATTCAATATGACCATGACTGATTCTCCATCTCAATGCCACATTTCCACCTTCAATCCCTATTTCTCCATGTTTGTAAAATCTAAAAAATAAGCATCTACCTTGAATGCGTTGGTGAACAATCCAGTCAGTTCCTGACTATCTGTAACAGTTCCACTCAATGTTTCTAAATCCCATCCCACATCAATCCTCATTTATCTTTCAACAAATCGTCACTGATCAGCTTTAGTCCGTGGCTTCCCAAAACTTTCCATTTAAAATTTATCGCCCTTGATTTTTTTTTATGATTTCATCCCTTCCTTCTTTATGTTGTTTCCTCCAATTTTTTAGATCTCATCCTTTCCCTGTCCCCATGCTCCATCACTTACTCCAACTGTAGCTTTTATTCTCTTCTTCACTCTTGCATGGCAAGGCCAACAGTTAGAGTCATAGAGATCTACAGCAAAGAATAAGGCCCTTCAGTCAATCATGTCCATGCTGGAGAGAAAGAACTCCCGAGGTAAAAACAATGACTGCAGGTGCTGGAAACCAGATTCTGGATCAGTGGTGCTGGAAGAGCACAGCAATTCAGGCAGCATCCGAAAAGCTTTGAAATTGATGTTTCGGGCAAAAGCCGATAAAGGGCTTTTGCCCGAAACGTCCATTTCGAAGCTTTTTGGATGCTGCCTGAATTCATAGAGATCTACAGCAAAGAATAAGGCCCTTCAGTCAATCATGTCCATGCTGGAGAGAAAGAACTCCCGACCTTATTTACCAGCACTTGGCCTTCACCCTGAATGTCACAAGGGCACATCTAAAAACTTTATAGAATCTGTACAGCGTGGAAGCAAGGTATTTGGCCCATCGAGTCTATAGTGACCCTCTGAAGATTATCCCACCCAAACTCACCACCCTACCCTGTCACTGTAACCCTTCATTTCCCATGGCTGAAACGATCTTGCCTGCATATTCTTGGACACTAGCAATTTGTGGGAGGAAACCAGAGCACCCGGAGGAAACCCACGCAGACACGGGGAGAATGTGCAAACTCCACGCAGATTATCATCTCAGTATAAAATCGAACCCGGGTCCTTGGTGCTGTGAGACAGCTGTGCTAATCACTGAGTCACAGTGCTGCTGAAATATTCTTCAATGTTATGAGGGTTTCTGTCCTTACCACCCTTACAGGCAGTGGGTTCCACATTCCCACTGCCCTCTGGGTGAAAATAATGTTTCTGCTCATCCCTTCTAAATGTAGTGGCTTTTAACTTAAATCTACCTTAAATGACCCAAGATCAAATTTACCACATGTCCTTAAGTACCTTTGAACTGAGAGGCTTGCTGGATCATTTCAGAGAGGGAAGTTAAGAATCAACCACATTGCTGCGGGTGGGACTCACAGACTGGGTAAGGATGGTAGATTTACTTCAGGATCATAGTGAAACAGACTGGTGTTAACGATCTGTTTACAACATGAAGCTGCCATTTCTGAGACCAGCTTTTTTTAATTCTAGATTCATTATTTGAACTTAAATACCGCCAGCTGCTATTGCAGCACTTAAATCCACAATGCCAGACCATTAACCAGGACATCTGGATTACCAATCCAATGGCCATGATTTGGAGGTGCCGGTGTGGGATTTGGATGGACAAGGTCAGAAGCCACACAATGCCAGATTATTGTCCAACAACCTCACCTGATGAAGGAACAATGCTCCGAAAGTTTCAAATATACCTGCCAGACCAATGGCATCACCAATCTGCCTCTGTCTCCCCTATGTTGCACATCTACCCACCACTCTCTTCACCAATGTCTTCCCTTCTTTTGGCACTATTCTTTGTAATTCCTCACTCCATTCTTTTTGATAAGTCTCTCTTCTATTAAGCATTTGGTGCCTTTTTAGAGATAGAGTTCCAAGCTTTTGACTCAGTGACAGTGAAGAAATGGCAATATATTTCCAAGCCAGGATGGTGAGTGACTTGGAGGGCAACTTGCACATGGTGGTGTTCCCATGTACCTGCTGCCCTTGTCCTTCCAGATAGTTGTGTGTGCTGAGAAGGTGCTGTTGAATGAGATTTGGTGAATTTCTGGAGCACATCTTGTAAATGTCACGCACTGCTGCTACTGAGCCTCGGTGATGGAGGGAGTAGATGTTTGTGGGTGTGGTGCCAATCCAGCAGGCTGCTTTGTCCTGGATGCTGTCAAGCTTCTTGGGTGCTGTTGGAGCTGCACTCATCCAGGCAAATGGGGAGAATTCCATTACCCTCCTGACTTGTGCCTTGTAGATGATGGATAGGATTTTGCAGATGGTGTAGCAGCAAGGCATTTGCTGCAGAATCCCCAGACTCTAATTTGCTCTTAAAACAAAACTACATTAAATTGACCATCTATGACACACATCCATTAGCCAGGGCATCTGGATTACAAATTCCAATGGTCATGATGTAGAGGTGCCAGTGTGGGATTGGGGTGGACAAGGTCAGAAGTCACACAACACCAGATTGTAATCCAACAACTTCGCCTCACGAAGGAGCAGCACTCCAAAACTTGTGATTTTAAATAAACCTGCCAGTCCAATGGCATCACCATTATGCCTCTGTCTTCCTTATCTTGCACACCTACCCACCACTCTGTTCGCTAATGGTGTGGTTTGAAGCTGGATTTTCTAAGTATAAAGTTAGCTACACTACCTCTGACCACCAACCTCCCCCTCCCAACCAATGACTCTCATAGCTGCAAGATTTTTATACATCAAATGATCATTTATCTCAATTCTGTCTTTTCCCAGCTGTCAGTCATAATTCAGTCCCAGAGCACATGGGTGGAAACATAGCAACATAGCGAGTAGTATCAGGAGTAGGCCATTCAGCCCTTTACACCTGCATGACCGTTCAATATGATTATGGCTGATCATGCGACCTCAGTCTCCCCCTCCCACTTTCTCTTCATATCCCTTGATCCCTTTCGCCTCAAGAGCCATGCCCAGATCCCTCTTGACTATATCGAACAAACTGGCCCCAACAGCTTCCTGTGGGAGAAAATTCCACAGGTTCACAATTCTCTGAGTGAATAAATTCTTCCCCATCTCAGTCTTGAATGGCTTACCCATTATTCCTAGACTCTTATGGACTCTTAGCTGTTGGATCCTGCGATGAGGGCATCATTGGCTAGGACAGCATTGATCACTCACCCCCCTCTTAGCCTCGAGAAGACACTTTAATGAAAGAACTTTCATTTATATAACATCTTTCACAATGACACGCAGTGTCAAAGGGGGTGTGAAAGTGTCAAGCAAGTTTCATGTTTAAAAAAACACCTTTGATATTGTAGCATTCACTCACTCCTCCTCAGCTTAGATAAGATTTAGATTTAGATTTAGATTTAAGTTTAATTTTCATGTGTACTCAAGTACAGAAGTACAGGAGTATGGTGACAAGTTTATAATGTTGCCACACACAGTGCCATCTTAGGTACAAAGATACCTAGCTCCAAAAACTATGTTAGAAAAACGAGCATAGAGAATCATATCAGTTGTTGGAGAGAATCCTGAGGGATAGGATTTACATGTATTTGGAAAGACAAGGGCTGATTAGGGATAGTCAACATGGCTCTATGCATTGGAAATCGTGTCTCACAAACTTGATTGAGATTTTTGAAGAAGTAACAGAGAGGATTGATGAGGGCAGAGTGGTGGATGTGATCCACATGGACTTCAGTAAGGTGTTTAACAATGTCGATTGGTTAGCAAGGTTAGATCACATGACATAGAGAGGACTAACTATTTGGATACAGAACTGGCTCAGTGGAAGAAGACAGCGGGTGGTGGTGGAGGATTGCTTTTTAGACTGGAGGCCTGTGACCAGTGGTGTGCTACAAGGATCAGTGCTGGGTCCACTACTTTTCGTCATTTATGTAAATGATTTAGATGTGAACATAGGAGGTATAATTAGTAAGTTTGCAAATGGCATCAAAATTGGAGGTTTAATAGACAGTAAAGAAGGTTACCTCAAAGTACAACAGAATCTTGATTAAATGGGCCAATGGGCCAAGAAGTGGCAATGGTGTTCAATTTAGATAAATATGAGGTACTGCATTTTGGAAAGGCAAATCAGGGCAGGACTTATACACTTAATGGTAAGGTCCTGGAAAGTGTTGTTGAACAAAGAGACCTTGGAGTGTAGGTTCATAGTTCCTTGAAAGTGGAGTCGCAGGTAGATAGGACAGTGAAGAAGGCATTTGGTTTGCTTTCCTTTATTGGTCAGAGTATCGAATATAGGAGTTGGGAGGTCATGTTGCGGCTGTACAGGACGTTGGTTAGACCACTTTTGGAATATTGCATGCAATTCTGGTTTCCTTCCTATTAGAAGGATGTTGCAAAACTTGAAAGGGTTCAGAAAAGATTTACAAGGATATTCCCAGGATTGGAGGATTTGATCGATAGAGAGAGGCTGAATAGGTTGGGGCTACTTTCCCTGGACCATCGGGGCAAAGGGGTGACCTTATAGGGATTTATAAAATCATGAGGGGTATGACAAGATAAATAGACAAGGTCTTTTCCCCGGGTTGGGAGAGTCCAAAACTAGAGGGCATAGGTTTAAGGTGAGAGGGAAAAGATATAAAAGAGACCTAAGGGGCAACTATATGTGTATGAAATCAGCAGCCAGAAGACGTGATGGAGGCTGGTACAATTACAACATTTAAAAGGCATCTGGATGGGTATATGAATATGAAGGATTTAAAGGGATATGGGCCAAATGCTGGCAAATGGTACAAGATTAATTTAGGATATCTGGTTGGTATGGACATTGGAATTGGACCAAAGGGTCTGTTTCCTGTTGTATATCTCCATGACTGTAAGCCTATCTAGGCTTCCATGAGTCTATTACTGTTGTTTTTAGTATAACTAGAAAAAATAAATTTCAAAATACTTCACTGACTGCAGAATATTCCAGAACAACACAAAGATAAAAAAGGACTTCAACGATAAAAGAAAATTTGATATTTCTCAATTAAAATGGAACCAAGATCAAATTTGCTTATCCATAAATATATGACTAGTTGCTTCGATACCACCATTTCACAAATGTAAATTCTACACACACGTTAAATCTCTGTGTCAACGCTTGTTTTCCAAGAAGCAAGCAATATAATTTTACATGCAAGATTTACACCACAAAATGAATGCAGTTGACAATACGTGAAAGAGTTATTACTGTGGTGTAGCAATTGGAAAAAAAATATAGAATAAGATGTATTATTCCATAAATCTATTGCAAGGAAAAGAAATAATTGCTTCAGTGTTTGTGGATTTGTACTGAGCTTTAAGTTTCATTTTTAAAAAGTCGACCATATGGACTTTGCAACATTTTCACCTTTCAGTTGGACATGTTGCAAATGAAAGTGGCAATAATTGAAAACTAGCTCTCTTGACTAGAAGCATATATCCACACAGTGCTTGTACAGCTCGTAAGTTCAAACATTAAGGACCTTATATGTTCATTCAGCTGGCACGCAGTAGCAGCAGTGTGTACCATCAACAAGATGCGCCATGGCAACTCACCAAGGCCCCTTTGATAGCACTTTCCAAGCACATAACCTCTACCAGCCTCTGAAAGTAAATGGTCAGTACCAAAGACATGCTGTATTGTGGCCTTCATAGCGAGAGGTTTTGCATACAGGAACAATGATGTTTCACTACAATTATACAGGGCATTGATGCGGAATTTTGTGTGCCATTTTGATCTCCTTATCTGAGGAAAGATGTTCTTGCTATAGAGGGAATGCAATGAATGTTTACCAAATTGATTCCTGGGACAGCAGGGGCGATTGAGTCAAGTTAAGGTTGCATGTTGGCTCAGTAATTAGCACTGCTGCCTCACAGTGCCAGGGAGCCGGATTCTATTCTCACCTTGGGTGACTATCTGTGTGGAGTTTGCACGTTCTCACTGTGTCTGTGTGGGTTTCTGAATCCTGGTCATTATATCAGATCGGAGTGTTCCATGGTGAACCCACTGTCCCCTCTCTCAGTCAGGACCCCACTGTAACTTTGGAATATACTTTATGTTTTTTGGGTGGGATTTGAACATTCACAGTCCCCTCCTCTTCTCAAGTACTGAGAGAAAATCTATTGCTGCCAATTAGTAACAGTCTAGGGTTTGCAAGTTAATCCTAATACATGAGAAACTTGATTTCAAGCCATCAACCTTTTTCCACACTTCCTTTGATACATTTAGAAACAGGGCCATCTTCTCACAGGGCCTGCATTTGAATCGTGCCCCACTGTAAGAGCTTGCAATTTAATTCAATGTAATAGACAATGTAAAGGTGATTTGTTGTCAGAACTAAGCCGTGAAATAAGTCTTTCAATGGCGATGAGGCCTATCAATGGGAGACAGAGCTTGTCATGAGGAGACAAGGTCTATCTTAAGGAGACAAGGCCTACCAATAGGAGACGAGGCCTATCTCAAGGAAACAAGGCCCACCAATAGGATATAAGGCCTATCATAAGAAGACAGAGTTAAAATCACATAGTATCAGGTTCATTTGGAAGTTCAAGCTTCCAGAGTGCTGCTTTCTCATCAGGTAGCTGACAAAGGACCAGTGCTCTGAAAGGGTGTACTTCCAAATAAACCTGTTGGACTATAACCTGGTGTCATGTGATTTTTAACTTTGTCCAACACCGGCACCTCCACATCATAAGGAGCCAAGTCCTACCAATGGGAGCCAAGGCCTATCACAGCTAATGGAAAACGTTCGATGTGTAATCGGTGCTGTAGTGCAGTAATATAGTTGCAAATTTCACAACCACAAACCTCTGACCAACAGCACGCAATAGCAATCTGTTCTAGTGAGGTTGGTTGAAGGATACTTCTTGCTCAGTCTGAGAAGAACTACTCTGATCTTCAACAAAATGGGTGCCCAGCAGAGACGAACGTTTTCTTGGAATAACAGCCGCCCCTGGCAGTGCAGCACTCACGCAGGAAAGGTTAGCCTAGAGTTTGTGCTCAATGCTACCTGAATCCAACAACTCAAACGCTGAAGTCAGTGAACTGCCTGGCGAGCTCTGGCTGA
Source organism: Chiloscyllium plagiosum (assembly GCF_004010195.1). Taxonomy (NCBI): domain Eukaryota; kingdom Metazoa; phylum Chordata; class Chondrichthyes; order Orectolobiformes; family Hemiscylliidae; genus Chiloscyllium; species Chiloscyllium plagiosum. Next base: position 91,156,407 of record NC_057717.1, on the reverse strand, counting down.
TTGGTATTGCACAGTGAAGAGCAGTTGCTGTTTGATGCCTGCACTGAGCTGATAATTGCAGCACTGGATTAAGCCTGGAATATATTCACTTCCTTGTATGGTGACTACATCGCTCCAAAAAGTAACCTTCACAAGAATATCTCCAGAATGGGCGAAAGCTTCGAGCTATATTGAACCCCTCCAATTGCCTCTTGTTCAAGGCAGCTTTTTGGCCATAAAGAGGAAGATAAGCTTGAATTGAACAAATAAATGTTTTGTGGAGTATTGCAGTGTAGTTTACAGACTTATGAACAGCTTAACTGAATATAAAGTACCTTGCGCACAGACAGTTTGAAAACGTTGAAGAGCTGAGTGCATTGTAATCGTCGACTGCATAATTATAGCCAGCCTTCAGTCTTAGCTGCATCAATCTCAATTCCTTTTCGGATCCTGCAGTGGTTGATCATGACCATGTACATCATTTTACTTCATGCAGCTCTTGCAGAAGGTAGTAATTTGGGCAAAGTGCATTCAGGTAGTTTATACCCAACCTTCTATTGATTGGTAACTGTGACCTGTTCTGTTCACTGTCATTGCTTATCAATAACATTCAGGACTCTGGGCCAAGTGCGGGAAATGTAGGATTTGTGTAGGTAGGGTGGGCCGAAGGGCCTCTTCAATGTTGTATGACTCTCTATGAATGACAATCCTCTCTGAGTCTGTTATTCTCTTCCAGGTCCCACTCACGTGGACCAATCTAGTCTGATATTTAGTTCAGGACACACCCTCGAAGGAGGAGATATTGACCTTGGCAGCCATAGAGTCACCACAATGATCACGGAATTGTCACAGCGTTGAATGAGGCCATTTGGCCCATTATGTCTGCACCATTCCATTACCTAGTGCCAATCTCTCTCTCTCTCTCTCTCGCAAGGTGAGATGAGGGACAACGCATTTGCAATTGTGTTGCATTGGCTCATGAGGAGGGCCAGATGCAGAGGGGTCTTTATCAGGGCCCAAGTCATGGAGCTCTAACCACCCCCTGACCCAAACAAGGTGCCCCAGTTGCTACCCAAGGTGGTTGGGAGGGGTTGAGAACAGGGGTGTGGACAAGATTCCAGGTGTCGTATTAGTCTTTAACCCTATCATGGCCCTACTTTGGGTAATTGACAGGCACTGAACAACATCAATCTGACTCCATGGTAACTTTTGATTCTGCTTTGTTGAGCTGGAAACCGGGGAGTGCTCGCCTTTATTATGTTCCCTGATTCTATGACAGGACACCCACCTTCAAGATGGTATGCTCCCTTTTTCTCACACCCCCCACCCTTGCTAACTCTCCCTCTGCACCATATTGGGATCTCCCTCTTCCTGCCCTGAATTTCCTGAACTTACCTAGTCTACTATGGATCGTCTCTTCTTGCTCATGGCCACTTGTAAGCCCAGCATTGGCCACTACAATCCTCTGGCGCTGCTGAGCCTACAGTTCTCAAAGGAGAGACCTTCAGTTCCTGAGGTCGAGGCATTCGCCTCCATACTCGTGGGTGCCCCCAGTGGACTGTGGCTGCACAGCAGTCAGACTAAAATCAGTGAGGTGCTGACTAACATTGAGATTGGGGTGGGTGAATAATTTAGATTAGATTCCCTACAGTGTGGAAACAGGCCCTTCGGCCCCATAAGTCCACATCGGCCCTTCGCAAAGTAACCCACCCACTCCCATTTCCCTCTGACTAATGGACCTAACGCTACAGGCAATTTAGCAAGGCCAATTCACCTGATTACATATCTTTGGACTGTGGGAGGAAACTAGAACTCCCAGAGGAAACCCACGTAGACATGGGGAGAATGTGCAAACTCCACACAGACAGTTGCCTGAGGCTGGAATTGAACCTGGGACCCTGGTTGCACTGAACCACTGTCCTCTCTCACCTCTCCATGTAGTTGAGCTCCACTCCAGGGATTCGGTCATCGATTCTGACACCTCATACTGGAGCTGTTGCATTTAGATGCTGCCTTTATCCTGAATGGACAGAAAAAAAAGTTAACAACCCTTTTAACACAGAGAGCTGGAGTTATGCAGTTTGGAAATAGAAGACAAAGAGAGGTTCCAACTGAAACGTTAAGGACGCAATTTTATTTTCTGTGTAGTTTCTCTAAAGCTTTGGATAACACCTCTGCTACATAGGGGCACAGGGGCAAACTTGCGATCATGTCATGGAGCTGCACATCACTGAGTATAAATAAAACTGGGTGGAGCTAGAACACTCTAGAATGAGAGGGAGTTGAAGAGTACATGGACATGAAGACATAAAGAAGGTTGTTAATTAATGTATGTCACTGATTCCCACAGACAGCAATATTTAGTTTGAATATGTAATAAACTATGTTATTTTGAAGTCTAGAACAGTCTTTGAACTTCCAACACACAGTTGAGGAACAGGATGAAGGACTGCAGTAGAGCAGGGTAGAAAGGGGTAGAGCATACAGGGTCAGGTTAAGAAGAGAGATATTCAGTGAAGAGAAAGACTAAACAAAAATCAAACAACAAAATAAAATAGGGAAGAACATCGAAGGAGATCACCCAGTGAAGAAAATAAAGATCAGAGAAAACAAAGATAGAACAGGGATGAGACAATGAATTCCAGAATTCGAAACACCACTTGCAAATCCATAAGGGATTAAAGAGGTATCCATTGGTTATCGCAATCAGATTGGACTGAGTTAGCTATATCAGAGGATTCCGATTGCTGAATCGTCTTGAGATGAAGTAGAAATTAAATAATGGGGTAATGGCCGACTACAAAAATAATTTTAGTCTGCGTGGCTCTGGTGACCACTGAGAGGAGAAAAGGAAGTTCTGAAAATGCAGGTCTGGCAGAACACAGAGTTAGAGAGTTCAGTGGATCAAAGGGAAAGCAAGAGAATTGTTGGTCTTTATTTCAAAGGGAATGGAGTATTGAAGTAGGGTAGTTTAGTTAAATCTTTTTAGACACTAGTCAGACCACAGCTGGAGTACGGTGAACAGTCTTGGACCCCTTATTCTAAGGAAAGATGCACTGGTATTGAAAGGGCAGTCTGCAGGATGTTCATTGTGGGCTGCTCCCAGGTATGGAGGGATTGTCATACAAGGAGAGGTTGAGTAGATTGAGCCTATATTCATTGGAACATAGAAGGATGAGAAGGAGACCTGATTGAAATATGCACAATTCTTCAAGTGCATTTGGAGATGCCAGTGTTGGACTGGGGTGGACAAAGTTAAAATTCAAACAACACCAGGTTACAGTCCAACAGGTTTATTTGGAAACGCTAGCTTTCAGAGCACTGCTCTGGTTGAGAGCGGCGCTCCAAAAGCTAGTGATTCCAAATAAACCTGTTGGACTATAACGTGATGTTCTGTGAATTTCAACTTAAAGTGTTTGGCAGGGTAGACGTGGAAACATTCTTTCCGTTCATGGGGGAATCGAGGACGAAAGGGCATAATTTCAGAATAAGAGGTTGCCCTTTTTAGACAGAGGTGAGGAAGAATTTCTCTTCCCCAGAGAGCAGCCAGCTTGTGATTATTTTTACTGCACAGTGCTATGAAGTTGCGTTGATAGGCAAACTTAACTCTGAGACAGATTTTTAATATGGAATATAATCAGGGGTTATGGGGAAAAGACAGGCAAGTTGAGTTGAGGATTATCAGATCAGCGATGATCTCATTGGTGGAACAGACTCAATGGACCGAATGCCATACCTCTGCCTTTTGCCTTCGGGTTTTATATTAATCTTTTGAATGGTATGCGACTCCTCTTTTTGTCAGGAAAGGAAGGATAGGAAGGCAGTGAAGCTGAATAAGGTGGACAAAGTAAACTAGGAATCTGGTTAGGGATGTGATCAAATCTTTTTCACTTCTGACAGAGAAGGGATAGTAAATTAAATACCTAATTCAAAATAATTTGGACGCGAGAAACCTGAAAAAAGACTAAAGAGGCATTTTCTTTCATAGTTCCAGCATGATACTTTTACTCAGTTCAATGACAGAGGTGCCTGCTCTCTTTCTCTCCGTGAGATTGAGCCCGAAAACAGATGCCAATTCTTTTGGATTCATTGGTGTCACTGGTGAGGTTGACATTAATTTCCCTTCCCTCATTGTCCATGAAAACATGTCTCTCATTACTGTTTCCCTTTGGAGTCACTCATTTATTATGTACTTGGACTCATATGTAGGCCAGACCAGGTAAACTTCCTCTCTGAAAAGTGATCATTTCACAGTTATCATTCCTGGATTAAACAATTCACTGAGGCTAAATTTCCCCAGTGTTATAGTGGGATTTAAACTCTCATCTCTCAGACCAAGCTTCTCAGTTACTACCTTGCTCCGCAACATCACCACATTGCCACTGCGCCCATTGCAAGTTGCATGAACTAAACAGCAGGTAACATTAAGAGGGAAATAGAATTATTGTTCTGTAAACATACTTAAACTCTTATTGGGGCATCCTTAGATGTCACACTTTCTTCCTGTCACACATTGCAGTTCACATTTCAAGACTGTCTAGTGATGCTGCCTGCCAGTGCCAGGGACCCAGGTTTGATTTCTCACTCAGGCAACTGTAAGGAGTTTGTACTTTCTCCCCTGTCTTTGTGGTTTTTCTCCCTCAGTCCAAAGATCATAGAATCCCTGTGGCAGGGAAGCAGGTCATTCTGCCCATCAAGTCCACACTGGCCCTCCGAAGACCATCCCACCCAGACCCATACCCCAGCCCTATCCTTGTAACCCTGCATTCCCCATAGCTAATCCACCTAGTCCGCCCATCCCTCTACACTTTGGCAATTACTGTGAGAGGCAACCAGAGCTTCCAGTGGAAACCTGCACAGACAGGGTAAGAATGTACAAATTCTACATAGACAGTCGCCCAATGCTGGAATCAAACTCATGTTGCTGTAAGGAAGCAGTGTTAACCACTGAACCACCATGCAGTGTAAGTGGATTGGCCATGCTAAACCATTCTATAGAGTCCAGGGATGTGTAGGCTGGGTGTATTAGCCATGGGAAATGCAAAGTTATGGAGATACGTGGAGGGAATGCAATTGGGTGAGATATTCTTAGGAGGGTTGTTGCAGTTTCAGCGGGCTAAATATGTGCACTAAAGGGATTCTATGATAGTATATCACAGTCCAGCATACCCTGTAACTCTCCACAGCTTCAGCTAATGTGTTTTGAGATGCTTATTACAACACAGAAGTGAATTCCTCTGTCAATTAAACCAAACACCTAGAAAAGCTCACCTCGCTTCGTAATCTGAGTGACAGAGTACTCTCAAACTCCACTATTTAAAGAAAATAACATCAATTTATTTTTTAACTCTAAAAGCGAACATTAAACAACTATTAGGAGAAGGTGAGGTCTACAGATGCTGGAGATCAGAGTCGAAAAGTGTGGCAGTGGAAAAGCACAGCAGGTCAGGCAGCATATGAGAAGCAGGAGAGTCAACATTTCGGTCATAAGCCCTTCATCAGGAATGTCATCTGGAAGGCCTTATGTCCAAACTGTCGACTCTCCTGTTCCTTGGATGCTGCCTGACCTGCTGTGCTTTTCAGCACCACACTTTTCAACATTAAACAACTATTCAAAACTCTTAAGTCCCCCTTTCTCTTAACTGCTTATTATCTGCCTCCAACTCCACAACAATATGCTGTTCCAAAAAGACACTTATTAAAATTACATTAGTAGGGTGGCACGGTAGCGCAGTGGCTAGCACTGCTGCTTCACAACACCAGGGACCAAGGTTCAATCCCAGCCCTGGGTGACTGTCTGTGTGGATTTTGCACATTTTCCCCGTGTGTGGGAATTGCCTTCAGGTGCTCTGGCTTCCTCCCACAATCCACAAATGTGCAGGTTAGGTGAATTGGCCATGATAAATTGCCCATAGTATTCAGGGATGTGTAGGTTAAGTATGTTAGTCAGGATAAATATAAGGCAGGGAAATGGGTCTGGGTGGGTTACTCTTTGGAGGGTCAGTGTGGATTTGTTGGGCCAAAGAGCCTGATTCTAATTTCAAAACCACACAGCCACTATCTTGTTCTATGTCTTCACTCTTCCAGCTGCTGATTTCTCTGGGTCATCCTCTTTCTTTTTACTGCAAGTATGCTTCATATGAAAAGGTACCATTGATAGCAAGTGTTTTCTAATTTCTGGTTTCTCTCTCTATGGCAGTTGCTCTCTGACCGATTTTCAAAATGTCCACACTTTATACCCCATCAACATCGGATTGTCTCATTGGTTCGATGTTAGCAAAACAATAAATTCAAACTCCATGGAGTTTTATTATCGTGGGGCAAAATTTAAACTGATTGGTTAAATTTGAATTGTTGCCAAAACAGCAACCAAAACTGAAGTATCAATTTCACAGCCAAGTGTTACATATTTTCAATTTTCCAGTACACTCTGGGACTGCCATCTAGTCATATACACAGGTGCTTGTAATCTCTCAGTTCAGAACAGCATTCTCTCTCTCTCTTAAAGGTACAGCATATGCCTTCAACTTCATAAAATGCTGCTCAGATATTTGCAGGACACGCACTTATTACATTTCGATCTCCGGGCATGTCATTCACTCAGGAATGGTATCCATTCACAGCAACTTAGACCTCAAACCTTAAAGGAGCATACAGAGCGGACCCATTTTGCATTAGTTCTCAAGAAGGTTTACTGCACCCAAAAGTTGAACTCTGCTTCTTTCTCCACAGGTGCTACCAGACCTTCTGAGTTTCTCCAGCAATTTCTGTTTGTTTCAGATTTCCAGCCCCTGCAGTTCTTTGTTCAATTTAATTTTGCAGTTGTGTTATACATGATGCAACATGTGCTGGAATAGGGATCATCTAAAAAAAAAGCTGTGATTTATACAGAGGCCACCTGTTACACACATCATATTAAATTAGGACAACAGTAGTTTACTCACTAACCTTACCTCCTATATGAAGGGCATTGGTTAGACCACTTTTGGAATACTACATTCAATTCAGGTCTCTCTGTTATTGGTAAGATGTTATTAAATTTGAAAGGGTGCAGAAAAGATTGGCAAGGATGTAGCCAGGTTTGGAAGGTTGAGCTATAGATAGATGGAGAATTGGCTGGGGTTGTTTCCCCTGGGCATCAGAGGCTGAGAGGTGATCTTTATGGAGGATTATAAAATCATGAGGGGCACGGGTAAGGTGAATAGACAAGATATTATCCCCAGAGCCAAGGGGTGGAAAACTAGAGGACAGAGGTTTAAGGTGAGAGGGGAAAGATTTAAAAGGGATCAGTAGGGCAACATTTACACACAGAGAATGGTGCGTGTGTGGAATGAGCTGCCAGAGGAAGTGGTGGAGGCTGGTACAATTACAACATTTAAAGGCATCTGGATGGGCTTGGAGGGGTATGAGCCAAATGCTGGCAAATGGGACTGGATTAATTTAGGATATCTGGTCTGTGTTGGGTGAAGGATCTGTTCCATGCTGTACATGTCTATGACTCTGTGACGCTATGATTAGGCCTTTCGGCCCATCAAACTTGCTCCATTTGTCTAAAAAATGGCCGATCTTGGGCAGTATATTCCACTTGCCTACCTTCTCCTCATATCTCTTTATTCACCAAGAGATCAGTAATCTCCCTATCCCAGCTCTCAATACAGACCATGATGTAATTGCTGCAGACTCCCGGGGTATACAATTCCGAAGATTCTCAGCTATCTGAGCAAAGAAATTTCTCCTCCTCTCAGTTCTAAACACTTTGCACCTTTAAGCCTGCGGGTATTAGACTCCGCAGTCAAGGGAAATAACTTTGCAATGTTTCCATTGTCAGGTCCCTGACTCTAATACAAAAAAAAGGTCCTATATTGTCTGGCATCCACCATGTTTGGAAGTCAACTACCAAACTCTTATTTTTAAGGATTGACTCAAAAAAAAATTCACCTTGACAGAGTTAAAATCAGGCTCTTCTTAAAAATCAGCTTCATTTTTTGCTGCCCTCCAGTGAGAGACAGAAGCAGGAGATTCTGTGGTTACAGGTTAATAGACAGAAACTTTCCCCAGCAATTAGCCTCGAACTCATCTCACACTGCGCCTAATTAGACTCATTCCCCACAGGAGCACCTGAGCAATGGCCTTAAAGACACTGGCCATTTAAATAAAGTTTCACTTCAACGCTTAACCATCAGAAGTAGAATAGAGGCTATCGGAAAATACATTCACTCACTGGAGTAATTCACTGTACACAGTAACACACACACGGGGTAATCTGAGATAATTACTGTACACAGTAACAGACACACACAAGAGGGTAACCTAGGATAATTGTACAGTAACACACACATGGGGGTAATCTGGTGTAACTCGCTGGCCAGAGTATCACACACAGGGAGTAATCTGGGGCAATTTACTGGAGACAGTAACACACACAGGGTAAACTGGGATAATTTACTGTACACAGTCTCACACACACACACACACACACAGGGGATAATCTGGGATAATTTACTGTACACAGTAACACACAGGGAGGTAATCTGGGATAATTTACACAGTAACGTACAAAGGGGACAATCTGAGATAATTTACTGTGCACAGTAACGCACACACAGGAAGTAATCTGGGATAATTACTGTACACGGTCACACATAGTCATGAATAACATACTGGGTGCCCTATCTTCCCTGCTCCGCTGGTTAAAGAATTAGAGAATAATTCTTGGATAGGAATGTTGCTAAATTATATATTTAGCAATTTTCCAGGATGCTCAAGAAATTAATTTTTGCTTTAAAAATGGTGAGGATGAGATGAGGAATTAAAGCACTGATATTAGAAGTAATGTAATCTCTTTGAGGAGTTATCTATAATGACATGAATATAGATTGAAGAACTGTATGCAGACAAGTCCAGTATTACAGCAACAAAGAATCAAACTCAGTGTCTCCCCGGTTCACAACAATGACATATTTTCACAATACAGCTACTGCTGAAATACACAGCAAGCTCCCGTGAAAAACAACGAGCTTCTCAGAGGCTGAGGAAAGAGACTGATCATCCAATTCAGTGACCTGATCCTGCTTTCTCCACTTTCCTTTTTCCCGAAGAACTAAATCTAGTTCCTTCTTGAAAAAATATTCCATGTTTCGGCCTCAGTTGCTTTCCATGGGTGAGAATTCCATCGATCACCGCTCTCTCGGGGTACACATTTCTTCTCATCTCAGTCCTAAATGGCCTCAGACTGTGAGCCCTGGTTCTTTAATTTGAAATCTTTTTATTCCCAATGTCCCTGCCTCTACTCTCCCATAACTTGGCATCCCATTTTCCCATATCAGCTGGAGGGGAGCTCTCTATTCACTCACTGGCAGGAGGATTCTTGAGTCTCAGTCAAACTTTTCCCCCATCACCAGTATTACTATACTATTCTTTCCCGATTCTTTAATAAGATGTGGGCATCACTAGCATTTATTGCCTAACAGTGGGCGTTACACAGTGGCTCAGTGGTTAGCACTGCTGCCTCACAGCACTGGGCACCTGGGTTTAATTCCACCTTGGGTTACTCTCTGTGTGGAGTTTGCACATTCTTCTCGTGTCTGCGTGGATTTCCTCCGGGTGCTCCGGTTTCCTCCCACATTCCAAAGTTGTTGCAGGTTAGGTGGATTGGTCATGGGAAATGAAGGGTTGCTGGGTAGGGGAGAGGGGGGTGGGTGTAGTTGGGATACTTTTTAGAGGGTTGGAATGGACTGAGTGGCTTGCTTCCACGTTGTAGGGATTCTAATTACCCAGAGAGCAGTTAAGAGTCCGCCAGTGGGTCTGGTGTTATCTGGTGTAAGCCAGAACAGGCAAGGATAGCAGATATCCTACCTTAAATAGTATTAGCAAACCAATTTGGGCTGTGAGCTTGCATGAAGACCTGAATGACTCTTACTAGAATTACTAGAATGTTGGAACAATGCAGGCAAACAGCAGCAGGTCAATGGTTCCTATGGAAAACCAGGGCAGAAATGCTGTGATTGTTCAGAGATTCTGTAGAAGAGAAGGGAGAGGGAAGAAAGGCCAGGCAGAAGTATTCCTGTTCACCTTTGAATAACGTCAAGAGCGATTTTACACACACTGTCTGTCATTGAAGAATAAAACACTCAGAGACACATGTTGAGACTTGGGAGAAATCAAGAGTGTAAATCATTGGAAAGCCGACTGGGTACAGAGCTGTGATTAGATCAGCAGGGGATGCCTTCAACTTCATAGACCCAGAGAAAGCTATTTATTTTCTTGATTAAAACATGGGTGTCACTGGCAAGAGTGTTCCTGTGATTGGGCACCTTCTGGTTGCTGTTGACAAGGTATTTTTGCTGTCTTGAAATCCTGCCGTCCATGAGGTTGAAAGTGCTTTCCCAAGGTGAAGAGTGAGAGGTCAGGCCAGTGTTCTGGGACATGGTTCCAAACTCCACCATATCAGATGGTGAAATAACAAACTCGAGTTGAAAGTTAGTCTAATGGTGACCACATAAACATTTGCAATTGTTGTTAAAAACCCATCTGGGTCACTAATGTCCTTTACCTACTTGTGACTCTAGAGCCACAGCAACATGGTTGACTCATTACTTCTCTCTGGGTAATTCAGAATTGCGGCTGCTAGAAATCAGAAACAAACCAGATATTGCTGGAAAAGCTCAGCAGGAATGGCAGCATCTGTTGAGAAAAATCAGAGTTAATATTTCGGGTCAAGTGACCCTTCCTTAGACCTGATAGTAGCTAGGAAAATGTTGGTTTATGTGCAGAATACAGGGTGGGGGGAGGGTGTAAGGAATAAATGTTAGGTGGAGATTGAACACAAAGAGAGACAAAGTCAGTTGAACAGACACAGGAATGGATAATGATCCGCCTAGGAGGGTGACTGGCTGTTACTGGAGACTGTTAGTGGGTTGTCTGTCATAGCAGACCATGTGATAACAAGGATTGGTGTGTGGGGGTTAGGGTAGTGACATATGGGAGAACTCAAGCCCTAAAGTGATTGAACTTGATATTGAGTCCAGGGGCTGCGGGGTCCCCTGGTGGTGAATGAGGCACTGTTCTTCCAGCTTGCACTGAGCTTCCCTGGAGCACCGCAGCAAGCCTGAGACAGAGATGTTGGCCAGGGAACAGGGTGGGGTGTTGAAGTGACAGGCAAACTGGGAGGCTCAGGGCAGAGTGACTGAGCTAGCATCTCCTGAACAAATTAAAATCAATCCTTGTAGGTTGGGAGTTCCAGAATTTTTATCTCCATCACAATGAAGGAGTGATGATTCCTTAACAGAGTCTTCGAGCCCAGTGTTCCCACAGCCTGGAATGGCAGTCTTGCCCCACCTGTATCTTCCGGGTAATCCATCATTCCTTAATCTGCATTCCCCAAGGCCAGGCGCCATTAAATGAACTGCGATGATGTTACACTTAACGTAACGTTTGCTGTATTAGCATGTATGATTTCTGTCATTGATGTAGGTGTCGCGGTCAGGTGACTTCCAAAACCTTTCACTGTATTTTTCATGTAAAAGTACATATGACAATGCATTTCTATTCTACTCTAATTAATTCCAATCTGCGATGACATGGAGGCAGAAGGGAAATTAATAGGTGGTTGTGTTTGTCTGCATCTGCTACTCTTGTTAGGTCAGAGAGGGGAGTTGGGGGTTTCCAAGATTCTGGGGTGAACTTGTTTCAAAAGATCTCAGTAAAAGAGATTGGGTTAAAGCTGCCAAGTGAATCTGAAAAGGACCCTGAGCTTCCCAGTTGCCTGCCAATTCATTTTTGATGAAGGGCTTTTGCCCCGAAACGTCAATTTTCCTGCTCCTCAGATGCTGCCTGACCTGCTGTGCTTTTCCAGCACCACTCTAATCTAGACTCTGATCTCCAGCATCTGCAGTCCTCAGTTTTGCCAATTCAACACCCCACCCTGTTCCCTGGCCAGCACCTCTGTCTCAGGCTTGCTGCAGTGCTCCGGTGAAGTTCGGTGCAAGCTGGAAGAACAGGACCTCATTTTCCGCTTGGGGACCCTGCAGCCCTCCGGACTCAATATTGAGTTCAATAACTTTATGGCTTGAGCTCTCCCATGTCGTTACCCCAACCCCAACACACCAGGCCTTGTTATCACATGGTCTGCTATTGTTAGCCACTAACAGTCTCCATTACGTTATTCATTCCTTTGTCTGTCCAACCGCTTTTTTCTCTCTTTGAGCTCTATCCCCTCCTATCATTTACTCCTTTCCCCTTCCCCCCATTCTATCTTCTGCGTATAGGCTGACATTTTTCCAGCTACCATCAGTTCTGAGGAAGGGTCACTCAACCAGAAATGTTAACTCTGACTTCTCTCCACGCACGCTGCCACACACCTGCTGAGCTTTTCCAGAAACTTCTGTTTCTGTTTCTGATTTGCTGTATTCACAGTTCTTTCGGTTTTTAATTTAAATCTGTGGGGTGACCTGCGCTCTTCTGTCTGAATTGGAAGGGAAAGTGTTGGAGAAACTCAGCAGGTCTGACAGCATCTATCAAGAGAGAGAGAGAGAGAAAAACCAAGTTGGCGTTTCGGAAGAAGAGTCACATTGCCCTGAAATGCTAGATCTGTTTTCACTTTCCACGGGCGGCACGGTGGCTCAGTGGTTAGCACTGCTGCCTCAAGTGCCAGTGACCCCGGTTCAATTCCACCTTAGGGTGACTGTCTGTGTGGAGTTTGCACATTCTCCCCGTGTCTGTGCAGGGGTACTCCGGTTTCCTCCCACTGACCAAAGATGTGCAGGTCAGGTGAATTGGCCATGCTCAATTGCCCACAGTGTTAGGTGCATTAGTCAAACGGAAATGGGTCTGGGTGGGTTACTCTTCGGATGGTCGATCTGGATTTGTTGGGCTGAAGGGCCTGTTTCCACACTGTCGGAAATCTAATCTAACTGCTGAGTTGCTCCAGCACTTTCTGCTTTCATTTCAGATCTCCAGAGCCTATACTATTCGGCTTTTGTCTGAAGTGGTCTGCGTTTCCAGTGGATGCATGAGCTGACATTGGGCAAATGTTTGTGTTGTCTCTGAGCCAGTCTCAAAGGGCTGCTTTCATCACTTCAGTTCGGCTCCCTTCCCCCTGGCAGTTTTCTCTACGTTCCATAAGTTGAGAGATTCGGTGATAATATTCTCCCTGCGATCAATGTCAGTAGCAAGCAGATCCGCAACATGGAATTCTACAACAAAGAACTCACCTCCTGAATCCTGTCCACACCTACAAGGCACGTGTCAGCAGTGCAATGGAATACTCCTCACTTGCCTGGATGGGTGCAGCTCCGAGAACACTCAAGACGTTTGATGCTGTTGTCCAAGATTCAACAATGCAATTGAATGTGAAGGGTCAATGGTTAGATCCTGTCCAACTGCTTATGGTCATTGCCTGGTAGTTCTGTACATTACACATTGGGGCATTAGCAGCGAGGGAGAGAAAAGCAGGAATACATCAGACTGGATGGCTCAGTGGTTAGCATTGCTGCCTCACAGAGCCAGGGACCCAAGTTCAATTCTAGCCTTGGGTGACAGTCTGAGTGGAGTTTTCATGTCCTCTCTGTGTCTTTCCTCCAGGTGCTCCAGTTTCCTCCCAAAGCCCAAAGATGTGTAGGTTAAGTGGATTGGTTATGCTAAATTGCTCTGTAGTGTTGCAGACTGGGTGGGTTAGCCATGGAAAATGCAGGGTTACAGGGATAGATAGAATGGGGGACCTGGGTCTGAGTGGGATGCTTTTCAGAGGGTCACTGCAGACTTGATGGGCTGAATGGTCTCTTTCTGCACTGGAAGGATTCTGTGACAGAGGTAGGGAGATCAAAAATAAGCCAGAATGGGAAGGATAGACACAACAAGAGAAGCAGAAGGATGAAAAAGAGATAACAGGGCACAATAAATTGGTAAGGAGATGATATGGGGGAGCCATGGCGAGGCTGAGGACAAAGGGTAAGGGAGATAGAGAATGAGTGACATTGTAACAGAAGCAGGAACTGAGCTACGGCAGGGGTGATTAGATAGCTACCATCCCAGTCAAACATTTGAGTTTAACAGAACAGAGTAGAAAGTCAGCCCGTATAATTGATGTTATGTGTTTACCAGTGTCACAAAGGATCTTACACAACAGCTTCCAACAACAGCACAAGGCAGCTCTGTCTGAATGAAGACAAATGGGTTACTTCATTTCACATTAAAGAAGAGCTCTGACAAGGGAAATTAAGATGTGTTGCCTGATGTATTTTGCTAGATATTTACCGTGACCGATTGTGCGAAATTCCTCTTTTTCTCAACCTTCCCCTGCCTGTGTGCTCTCTCATCCTTTTTGCTTCTTGCATTTTCTTTCTCCTTTTTTCCTCGTTCTTTTCCTCCAGTATTATATTCCCTCCTTATCCCTCTTGCAGACATCTCCCTCACTCCTTTCTCTTCCTACATTCCTTCTCATCCTCTGGTCTTCCTTTCACAGCTTCTGAAGTTCAGAGAAATGAGCCATGATCTCATAGAGCCACAGAGTCATAGAGATGTACAGCATGGAAACAGACCCTTCAGTCCAACTCGTCCATGCCAACCAGATATCCCAACCCAATCTAGTCCCACCTGCCAGCACCCGGCCCATATCCCTCCAAACCCTTCCTATTCATTTACCCATCTAAATTCCTCTTAAATGTTGCAATTGTACCAGCCTCCACCACTTCCTCTCGCAGCTCATTTCATACATGTATAATCCTCTGTGTGAAAAAGTTGCCCCTTAGGTCTCTTTTATATCTTTCCCCTCTCACCCTAAACCTATGCCCTCTAGTTCTGGACTCCCCAACCCCAGGAAGGCAACATCCTTGTAAATCTTTTCTGAACCCTTCTAAGTTTCACAATATCCTTCCGATATGAAGGAGACCTGAATTGCACACAATATTCCAACAGTGGCCTAACCAATGTCCTTTACAGCCACAACATGACCTCCCAACTCCTGTACTCAATACTCTCACCAATAAAAGAAAACATACCAAACGCCTTCTTCACTATCCTATCTGCCTGCGACTCCACTTTTAAGGAGTTATGAACCTGCCCTCCAAGGTCTCTTTGTTCAGCAACACTCCCTAGGACCTTACCATTAAGTGTATAAGTCCTGCTAAGATTTGCCTTTCCAAAATGCAGCACCTCACATTTATCTGAATTAAACTCCATCTGCCACTTCTCAGCCCGTTGGCCCGGCTGGTCAAGATCCTGTTGTAATCTGAGGTAACCCTCTTCGCTGTTAACTACACCTCCAATTTTGATGCCATCTGCAAGCTTACTAACTGCACCTCTTATGCTCACATCCAAATCATTTATGTAAATGACAAAAAGTAGTCTACTGAATGGTACAGAGTAAATTTACGAGACTGTATCTAGCGAGGTAGTGGAAAGGATTGAGAGGTTATAACTCCTTGTTGGAAAACTTGGAACTAACAGATGCAGTGTGAGGTTGAGGGTTGGGCCATTTCAGACCAAGATAAGGAAGGGTTTCTTCATGCTGCGGGAGGCAAAGCTTTGAAAGTTTTAATCGCAGAGGGCTGTGGATGTTTACTTGTTGACACAAAGTTCAAAGCTACAAGGGGATGATGAGGGTGAGTTGATTGAAGTTTTCAAGAGGAAGAGATAACTGGCGCAAAGAGTAACGATGCGTCCAGGAGAGAGGGCATGGGTTAAAAATTAGCCCCTCACATTTCTGGACTGAAATTAGGAAACATTTCTAAATCCAAAGGTGTTTGAAGTCTTGGATTGTCTTCTCGAAATTGATGCTGGATCAAGCAATAATTTCAAAATCTGAAAACTTGTTAACTAAGATATTAGGGGATAAGGAGGCGATATATGGAGTTAGGTTGAAGATCAGTCAGGATCTCACTGAATATGAGGTGGAACATCTGGGGGCTGAATGTCCTCCTGTGCCTATTCATAACATTCCTAAAGTGCAGAAAGAAGCCATTGAGTCTGCACCGAACATTTGAAGAGCATCCCACCCAGACCCTCCCCTTACCCTATCCCTGTAACCTCACATTTCCCACGGTTAACCCATCCCTGGACACTATGAGCAATTTAATGGGGCCAATCCACCTAACCGACACATTTTTGGACTGCAGGAGGAAACCGGAGCACACCAAAGCAAACGCAGGAAGGATGTGCAAACTCTACACAGACACCAAAGGGCAGAAGCCAACCTAGGTCCCCGAGACAGCAGTGTTAACCACTTGGCCATCCAAGTTTACTCTTCTAGGCTCAGACTACTATGTGCAGGTAAAGGCTCTTGAGATAAAAGATTCACCAAATTATTACAGTACAGAAGAAAGCCACTTGGCCCCTCATGTCTGGACAAGCTTTCCGAATGAGGGGCACACCTCCTGCATTCTCCTTGTACCTCTTTACCTACTCTACCTCTAGTTAAAAACCCAATTCCCTATTGAAAGCCTTAATGCCCCTACCACACTCTCAGATGATCTATTGCTGAAACACTTGCTCTGTCAAAAGGTTTCTCTTTGAGTCACTGTCATTTCTTTTGCCAGTTACTTTAAACCTGGAATATCTCAGCAGGTCTGGCAGCATCTGTAAGGAGAAAAAAGAGCTGACGTTTCAAGTCTAACTGACCGTTTGTCCGTCAGTTAGACTCGAAACACCAGCTCTTTTCTCTCCTTACAGATGCTGCCAGACCTGCTGAGATTTTCCAGCAGTTTCCCTTTTGGTTTCAGATTCCAGCATCTGCAGTAATTTGCTTTTATCCAGTTTTTTTACTTTAAACCTGTGTTCCCTCATTCACTATCCTTTCACAACAGGAGATGTTTCCCCCTATTGACACAGTCCAGACCCCCTTATGATTTTGAACACCTCTATCAGATCTCCTTCCAGCCTTTTCCACACCACAGCAAATAGTCACAACTTCTCCGATATTGTGGCTCAGTGGTTAGCATGGCCAAGACACAGCACCAGGGATGCAAATGTGTTGCTGGAAAAGCGCAGCAGGTCAGGCAGCATCCAAGGAACAGGAGAATCGACGTTTCGGTCATAAGCCCTTCTTCAGGACCCCCGTGTCTGTGTGGATTTCCTCTGGGTGTTCTGATTCCCTTCCACAATCCAAAGATGTGCGGGTTAGATGGATTGGTCATGCTCAATTGCTCCAAAATGTCCAGGGATGTATAGGTTAGATAGCCATGATGTGGAGGAGCTAGTGTTAGACTGGGGTGGACAAAGTTTAAAAGTCACATAACTCCAGCTTATAGACCGACAGGTTTAGTTGGAAGTGCTAGCTTTCGGAGCATTACTGCTTTGTCAGGTAGTTAGTGGGACAGGATCATAGGACACAGAATCTATATTAAAGATCAAAGATATGATGTATTAAACAAACCTAGATTTCTGTTAAGTCTGAAATCACTTAGAATGGGAATGCAGGTTTTGATTCATTAATATGCAAATCCCAGCACTTCTTTCAAGTCACATTCCCGAGATAACATAGGGTGGCACGGTGACACAGTGGTTAGCACTGCTGCCTCACAGTGCCAGGGACCTGGATTTGATTCCCACCTCGGGCAACTGCCTGTGTGGAGTTTGCATGTTTTCCCTGTGTCTGTGTGGGTTTCCTCCATGTGCTCCAGTCTCCTCCCACCAGGTGAACTGGCCATGCTAAATTGCCCAGAGTGTTAGGTGCATTAGTCAAGGGTATATATAGAGTAGGGGAATGGGTCTGGGTGGGTTACTCTTCAGAGGGTTGGTGTGGACTTGTTGGGCCAAATGGCCTGTTTCCATACTGTAGGGAACCTAATCATAACTTAAGGTTTTATTTTAAAAAAAGGTGAGATCTCAGCTCAGACAATGCATTAAAAGTGTGAGGTTAGAGTCTGTCTGTATCCCAAACTTGAATCAGATTGGTTCTATTTTTAACGTCAGAATTAATAAAATATCACATGGACTGCCTGCTTACAGATTGTGTGGCTCACGATCCTGCCACATCAGCTACCTGAGCAGTGCTCTGAAAGCTTATACTTCCAAATGGACCTGTTGGACTATAACTTGGTGTTGTACGTTTTTTAACAAGTTTAGGTGGGTTAGGCATAGCAAATACAGGGTTACAAGGATAGTGTGGAAAATTGGAATGAGTCTGGGTGGGATGTTCTTCGGAAGCTCGGTGTGACCTTGTTGGGCTGAATGGCCTGCTTCCACATTGCAGGGATTCTACGAATAATCCATGCACTTGAAATGGACCAAATATGAGGTTTACAGCCCATTGCATGACAATAAGGTTTAGGTCTTACAAATGCCTCAGTTCTCCCTACAAATCTCTGAACTGTTTGATATTGAGTTAAATAGTGGGGGAAGAAAATGAATGATGTGCACTTGCGATGCCAAGGCATACAAGACAATGGGCCAGAAGCAGGAAAAGGGGAGTAGATTAGGTTGGTGTATGACCAGCACAGATGCAAAGGGCTGAAGGGCCTTTTCCTGGGCTGTAAGTCTCTAGGATTCTAAAGACACCCCCATTCGTATCTGCAATCATCCAAAAGACAGGCTGGGAAATGCTGTGGTAGGATGAAGTTAATTAAGCAGCAAACTGAGATATTTTTCTTCAAATGACATGACTGAAGAGGTTGCCATTTTCAGGGTAGGATCCATCTATTTCTTGTTGATCCTCATAATGTCAGAAATGATAATATTGTTGGTAAATAATGGGCAAAATCTGGCCTTCCTAACTACAAGTTTACAGAACAGAGACCTAGCGGTTCCGGTCCGTAATTCTTTGACGTTTGCATCACAGCTAGACAGGATGGTTAAGAAGGCACGGTTGTCTTCATTGGTCAGACCTTTGAGTATAGAAGTTGCGAAGTCATGTTGAGTTTTCCAGGAAATTAGTGAGGCTTCTTCTGCAATGCTGTATTCCAGTTCTGCTCTCCCTGTTATAGGAAGGATGTTATTAAGTTGGAGAGGGTTCAGAAAAGATTTACCAGGATGTTGTCAGGAATGAAGAGTTGGAGTTATAAAGGAAGGCTGGATAAACTGGAATTTTTTTTCACTGGAGCATAGGAGATTGAGGTGTGACCTTATAGAGTTCTATAACATTATGAGGGGCACAGATCAGGTAGATAGCAGTTGTCTTTTCCCTTGAGTGAGGGATTTAAAGAGGAGTGAGCATATTTTTAAGATGAGAGGAGAAAGATTTGAAAAGGATGTGAGGGGCAAATTTTTTTACACAGGGAGTGGCTAGTGTGTGGAATGACCTGTCAGAGAAGTGATGGATGCGGATACAGTTACAATGTTCACTAAGCATTTAGTAAGTACATGAATAAGAAATGCTTGGCAAGGGGTAGCATAGTGGTGCAGTGTCAAGGACCTGGGTCCAATTCTCATCTCGGATGACTGTCTGTGTGGAGTTTGTATGTTCTCTCTGTGTCTCCTCCCACAGTCTGAAGGTGTGCAGGTCAGGTGAATTGCCCACGCTAAATTGCCCGTAAATTGCGCGGACTCATGGCACTGGTGCATTAGTCAGGGGTAAATATAGATTAGGGGAATGGGTCTGAGTGGGTTACCCTTTGAAGGATTGGTGTGGGTGAAGCGGGTGGGACTTGTTTATTTATTGTAAGCATGGACAGATTGGACTGAAGTGGCTGTTTCTGTACTCTATGACTCTGTAAGTCAGCATTGCTGGTAAACATCAAATCTGATACATCTCTGCATCTCTGTTGGTTTCTCTGAACTCCAGAGGTGGTATTTTGAGTTCAGTTTGAGACTTCAATGCTGGGGTCAAGTGGAGTTTTCCAAAACCATACTGGCTTGGGTCATTCCAATGAGTAGAGACTTACCATTGATTGGCCAATGAGTGGCCAGAGGATGATCCGGGAGTCCAATTAAGGATGGTGAACAGGCCTGAGGATCACTCTAGGAGGTGCCTCGGTATGAAAGTAATCCCAGATTGCGTGTGTGTGTGTGAGAGAGAGATCCTGGAGTCCTTACAGTGTGGAGGCCGAGCATCTGGCCCATCGAGTCCACACCGACCATCCAAAAAAGCATCCTACCCAAACCCAATATTTCCCTACAGCCAATTCACCTGATCTGTACATCTTTGGACTGTGGGAGGAAACCAGAGCACCCAGAGGAAATCCACACAGACACGGGGAGAATGTGCAAACTCCACACAGACAGTTACCTGAGGCTGGAATCGAACCCGAATCACTGGTGCAGCAGTGCTAACCACTGAGCCACCACACCACCCCAGGCTCTGTCTCAGCAACTCTGCAAAAAAGGACCATTTGGAGAGGAAGCTCCTCCACTGGGCAGCCAATAGTCTCAGCGGTGGCCAGGTCAGGACTGTCGGGTGCACCCCAAAGACAATGGGAGATCTGGGCCTCCGGATTTGCTGAATTGTATAAATACGGCTAAAATGAAATGTTCAACTCCCGTCACAGTCACTGGCCGGCAACGGCAGCAACTTTAGCCACAGCAAGACACCAGCTGTTTTGGTGCGGTGGGCCTCAGTGTTGTGTTTCAGCCCAGTTCAGGACCCAGCAGCTCCAACAGCAGCGGCTGCATTACTGAGACCAGCCCAGCGCGGACTCATGGCACTGGTGATGTTGGTGGAGGCAGGATGGTGCCAAAGAACAGTGACACACTTCCAGCGGGGGCGGTGTGGCTCCAAGCCATGGCCGGGCCCGGTACCTCACAGCGGGAACGGTGGCATTTCCCGGCCAATGGGGACTCAGGGCACCTGAGTGTTTGCTGACTAAGGGGCAGACTTTGTGGCTTTGTTTTTCTGGCAGTGAGGACTCATGGTGCAGACAGTCATGGAGTCCTACAGCATGGAGACAGGCCCTTTGGCACAACTGGTCCATGTCGACCAAAATGTCTATCCACGATAACCTCATTTCTCGGCACGTGTCCCATATCCTTCTAAACCATTCCTATCCATGTCTTTTTCCAAATGTCTTCTGAATGTTGTTCGTGTACTCTGCATATTTCCCTTTCTTTTGACTGCTTCTTTTGTTTCTGCTTTTGTTTTCAAGCCTTGTCTTTTCACAAAGAACAAAGAGAACAGAGAAAATTACAGCATAGGACAGGCCCTTTGGCCCTCCAAGTCTGAAACAAGCCAGATCCTCTATCTAAACCTGACACCTACTCTCTAAGGATCTGTATCCCTCTGCTCTCTGCCCATTCATGTATCTGTGGGCGGCACGGTGGCACAGTGGTTAGCACTGCTGCTTCACAGCGCCAGAGACCCGGGTTCAGTTCCTGCCTCAGGTGACTGACTGTGTGGAGTTTGCACGTTCTCCCCGTGTCTGCGTGGGTTTCCTCCGGGTGCTCCGGTTTCCTCCCACAGTCACAAAGATGTGCAGGTCAGGTGAGTTGGCCATGCTAAATTGCCCGTAGTGTTAGGTGAAGGGGTAAATGTATGGGTGGGTCGTGCTTCGGTGGGTTGGTGTGGACTTGTTGGGCCAAAGGGCCTGTTTCCACACCGTAAGTAATCTAATCTAATCCTGTCTAGATACATCTTCAATGATGGTATCATGCCCACCTCTCCTGGCAACACGTTCCAAGCACCCACCATCCTCTGCGTAAAGAACTTTCCACACATACCTCCCCTAAACCTTTCCCCTCTCACCTTGAGCTTGTGACCCCTAGCCATTGAGTCCCCCACTTTGGGAAAAAGCTCATTTCTATTCACCCTGTCTATACCTCTCATGATTTTGTAGACAACAATCAGCCCCTCAACCTCTGACTTTCTAATGAAAATAATCCTAATCTACTCAACCTCTTTTCATAGCTAGCACCCTCCATACCAGGCAACATCCTGGTGAATCTCTTTTTCACCCTCTCCAAAGGACAATCGACATTTCGGACTGGAGCTCTTCTGTACCTGAGAGGAGCTAACCAATTAACTCCAGAGTTGCGTAGAGCTAGACCAGTACCCCAAGAGTTGCAGAGATTTCTCTGCTTGTTACCAATATGGTGTGAGAATATTTTAGTCAGAGCAATATGAAAATGCTCACAAGTTAAGTCTGACATTGCACAAGAAAACTGTTTGTCAGATGTAATGGAATTTGGTATGAAGTCATTTGTCATAGAATCATTGAACCCCTACAGTGTGGAAGCAGGCTATTAGCCCACCAAGTCCACACCTGCCCTCCCAAAAGCATCCCAACTAGAATCATCCCATCCCAGTAACTCTGCATTTCCTATGGCTAACACACCTAACTTGGACATCGCTGGACACCATGGGCAATTTAGCATGGCCAGTCCACCTAACTTGTACATAGCTGGACACCGTGGACAATTTAGCATGGCCAGTCCACCTAACTTGTACATCGCTGGACACTGTGGACAATTTAGTATGGCAAGTCCACCTAACTTGTACATCACTGGACACCGTGGACAATTTAGCATGGCCAGTCCACCTAGCCTGCACATCTTTGAATTGTGGGAGGAAACCAAAGCACCTGGGGTAAACCCACGCAGACACGGGGACAACATGCAAACTCCACACAGTCAACCAAAGGTTGCATCGAACCCTGGTCCCTGGCTAAATTGGGACAAGGCCAATGATAGTAAAATTCAGCAGGAGCTTGGGAATATAGGTTGGGAGCAGCTGTTTGAAGGCAAATCCACATTTGATATGTGGAAGGCTTTCAAATAAGGTTGATTAGAGTGCAGGACAGACATGTCCCTGTGAAAATGAGGGAGAGAAGTGGCAACATTAGGGAACCATGGATGACAGGTGAAATTGTGAGACTAGCTAAGAGGAAAAATGAAGCATACATAAAGAATGTGGTTGAAAACAGATGATTTTCTCACACAATTCAAAGATGTGCAGGTTAGGTGGACTGGCCATGCTAAATTGTCAAGGGTGTCCAGTGATGTACAAGTTAGGTGGAATGGCCATGCTAAATTGTCCACGGTGTCCAGCTATGTACAAGTTAGGTGGACTGGCCATGCTAAATTGTCCAGGGTATCCAGCGATGTACAAGTTAGGTGAGTTAGCCATAGGAAATGCAGAGTTACTGGGATGGGATGGTTCTAGTTGGGATGCTCTTGGGAGGGCAGGTGTGGACTTGGCGCGCTAATAGCCTGCTTCCACACTGTAGGGATTCTATGATTCTATGACATATTACTTCATACCAAATTCCATTACATCTGACAAACAGTTTTCTTGTGCAATGTCAGGCTTAACTTGTGAGCATTTTCATATTGCTCTGACTAAAATATTCTCACACCATATTGATGACAAGCAGAGAAATCTCTGCAACTCTTGGGGTACAAGTCTAGCACTACGCAACTCTGGAGTTGATTGGTTAGCTCCTCCCAGGTACAAAAGGGCTCCAGTCCGAAACGTCGATTCTCCTGCTCCTCGGATGCTGCCTAACCTGCTGTGCTTTTCCAGCACCACACTCTCAACTACAGTCCTCTATATCCTAATGGGCAAGGACAACCTCAAGATGTCAGCTAATCCTTTCAGGTCCTAATGAGACGGTAAGGACTGCAAATGCTGGAAGTCAGAGTCAAGAGACGTGAAGCTTGAAGAGCACAGTTGGTCAGACACCATCCGAGAAGCAGCAAAGTCAACATTTCAGGCCCTTTGTCAGCATGTGCCTTATACAAAGCGGGCTTCCTCTGGCAAATTGATCTGCCTTCATCATGAGACACTGCAGCTGATCTCTGATAATCGACCTTTATTGAACTTTGACCGACCTTAGTTGGCTGTCCACTGCTTGCCGGTGGATATCCCTTTGGCTCTCAACTTCCCACCTCCACATCCCTTCCCCCTCCGCTATCTGCCTCGTCTCTGGGAAGGTAGCTTGATGGGTGGTAGAATGCGAGAATGCAGGCACAACACCCTCACCCACCTCAGTTCCTGCCCTGTGTGAAACCTACCCGGCTGTCATGGATTGTCTTCCTGTCAGAGTGAAGAGAACAAAAAATTGACATTAGGCCCTCTGCCTGGTTTTCTACTTTGAGGTTCAGAGCTTGTCAAACTGTAACAAATAAAATTATAGTTTCACATGAGGACCCTCTATTTCAGGCAGATGGGTCTTGGGGCTAGTTATATTGCTTGATCAGCTCCATTGCTGTGCTCAATGTTACCCACTTAACGTAACATATGTAAAATAGGCCACATTTGGCTTTGGGTAGGGCCTGCCTTAATGAGACCATTCCAATAATGCAGCTGCAAATATCTCTTGGATGTGTTGGAAAACTCCCATTATCTTGAAGTGCTTTGGTTTTGTAAGCACAGCTATTGGCAACAAAGCCAGTGATTGAATCTACAGCTGTTAATATCTCTGTGAGTTGACTATGATTTGATAGCAACCATTTTATTTTTTAAAAATATTCTTCTGCGCGATGAGTGTGTCATTGGCAAGACCTGGCGCCGATCACAAATTACCCTTGAGCTGACTGACATTTCAGGAGGCAGTTAAAAGACAACCCCCCCATCACTGTGGGTCTGGAGTCACATGTAGGTCAGCCCAGGTAAGTATAGCAGATTCCCTCCCTAAAAGACATGAGTGAACCAGATGGAGTTTTGACAACAATCGACGATCGTTACCATGGTCACCATCACTGACAATGGCTTTTCAATTCCAGATTTTAATCAAATCCTCAAACTACCCCTGGTAGGATTTGAACCCAAGTGCCCAGAGTATTGGTCTGCCCCTCTGAATTAGTACCCACTTCGTATCTAAGATGGTGCTGTGTGTTGGTGGCATTGCACACATTACACTGTATTTTGGAACTTAATTACCTTTTTTTATTTATTTGTGGGATGTGGGCATTGCTAGGCTGGCCAGCATTTATTGCCCGTTCCTAGATGCCCCTTGAGAAGGTGGGGGTGAGCTGCCTTCTTGAAACACTGCAGGCCACAATGCCCTTAGCGAAAGAATTCCAGGATTTTAGTCCAGCGACAGTGAAGGAACAGTAATACACGACCAAGTCAGGATGGTGAGTGGTTTGGAGGGGATCTTGAATGCGTCTACATGTGACTCCAGGCCCACAGTGATGGGGGTTGACTTTTAACTGCCTTCTGAAATGTCAGTCAGCTCAAGGGTAATTCGTGATAGGCAACGAGTGACACCCTCATCGCACAGAAGGATATTTTAAAAAAATAAAATGGATGCTATCAAATCATTCTCAACTCACAGAGATATGTTGCCATATATCAGCTGCCCTTGTCCTTTTAGATGGTAGTAGTTGTGTGTTTGGAAGGTGTTGCCTGAGGATCTTTGGTGAATTTCTGCAGTGCATCTTGTAGACGGTACACACTGCTGCTCCTGAGCAGTGAGGGTGGAGGGAGGGAGTGTTTGTGGATGTGGTGCCAATCAAGTGGGGGCTGCTTTGTCCTGGATGGTGTCAAGCTTCTTGAGTGTTGTTAGAGCTGCACCCACCCAAGCAGGTGGGGAGTATTCCATCACACTCCTGACTTGTACCTTGAAAACAGGTTTTGGGCAGTCAATACACATGACAATAAACCTAATGAGAAGTTCAGTGATGTTACCACTCCATAAGCATCTCCCCCTTGGCATCTCGAGACACTGAATGCCTCTGTTGTCAGGAATGTTAAAGATACTCTGGGTGCCCCGTGAGCTGAGATCAGTGAATTAGACACTGTGGTGGCTCTGCATTTATCCACCAAGTTCCTACAATCAAGAATAACCTTTGAGAGCCGGGCTAATCAGACGAAGCCAGGATTGAGTTACCACTTAAAGGTCACGAATGAATGTCGTAATTACTGTGCTCATTCCAAATAATGCTATCAGCTCCCCGACATTCCTTTACAGCCAGCCCGCTGAGCCCCAGTGTGGTTAGTTTGATAGAGATACACTCCAGCACACCGCACATTATATCTTCGCTGCCTGTAAGAGTCTGTTTGAAATGAGTTTGGAAAGTCACAATCCATTTCCTCATGGGCATGCAGCCATATCACACAGAAGCCCTTAATTTAACACTAAATTGTACTAAAAGGAGATTGCATTTATGGGCACATGCAGCTGGAAGCTGAAAGCTATCTGTCTAACACAGGCATTGCACTCTTCTCCACTGCTGATGAGGGCATATCAGCAGGGCAATATGAAGAAGACATATACTCAGAGGCGGTTCTGTCAGTTGGATGTAGGTTCTATAGCATCAAAGTTGCAGTTACCAGAGAAGTTGCATAAATAGCCACTTGGGGCGATAGAACCGAGTGTTGCTGTGAGAAGAAATATGCTATTGGAGATTTTCATCCTCTCCCCATCAAGACGGAATTGCGAGAACGCAAAATTTCAATGGGAACAACAACTTTTACCACATGAGACAGGACGCTGATTATTTGGCAAGTTGTCTCTGCTAAGTTGAGGTTTTGCTGTGAAGAATGTGCCCAGGGACCTATTGCCACAGAAAGAGATCATGCAGACTGGTGTTCACTTTGGAACAGATACCCAATTAGTTCCATGATTTTCTGATTACCCTGCATTTTTTTTCTTGCCTTTTTCAGATGTTCACGCAATTCCCTTTCAAAAAGCGTCTTCATGCTTTCAGGAACACCTTCCAAAACACAGCGATTCTCTGCTGTTGGAAAAAGGAAAGTTTATTTTTATTTACTCACACATGGGACATGGGCGTCACTGGCTGGGCCAGCACTTATTGCCTCTCCCTGGCTCCCCCTTGAGAAGGTGGAGGTGAGCTGCCTTCTTAAACTGTTGCAGTCTTGAAGGATAGACCCATGATGTCCTTAGGGAGGACTCTTCTGGATTTAGACCCAGCGACACTGAAGGAGCAGCGATATATCCCTGAATCAGGATGGTGAGTAGCTTGGAGGAGAACTTGCAGGGGCTGGTGTTCCTGTGAATCTGCTGCTTTAAACCTCAAGATGGTAATGATCATGGGTTTGGAAAGTGCTGTTTAAGAAACCTTGGTGAATACTTGTAGTGCATCTTGTACATAGTATACACTGCTGCTACTGAGCATCGGAGATGGATAATTGTGGATGTGGTGCCAATCAAGTGGGACAGCTTTGTCCTGGATGATGTCAAGCATCTTGAGTATTGTTGGAGCTGTATCCATCCAGGCAAGTGAGGAATATTCTATCACACCTCTGACTTGTGCCTTGTTAATGACTTTAGGATCATTTCCCTGTTGGTTTGACCATTACATTGAGTAAGATACAAATTAAGTCCTAGACTGCGTGGAATATTGTCCAGTCGGTTCTTCCACAATTTTAACTCCCCAGAATGCATCATCATTGATATGGCCATCAGTTATCACACTCCATTTTGCCCCTTATGATTTTGGTGGTGGAACTTCCAATAAGGCTGGTACAATTGCAACATTTAAGAGGCATTTGGATGGGTATATGAATAGGAAGGGTTTGGAGGGATATGGGCCGGGTGCTGGCAGATGGGACTAGATTGGGTTGGGATATCTGGTCGGTTTGGACCAAAGTGTCTGTTTCTATGCTGTACATCTCTATGGCTCTAAGTGTTTGCGACAGCTGAGTGGTCAGTTGGGGAAGATAAGGCACTTTGCTGTGGAACTGGAGTTATGATTGGATTAGATTCCCTACAGTGTGGAAACAGGCCCTTCGGCCCAACTCACTCCATACCGACCCTCCGAAGAGTAACCCACCCAGACCCATTTCCCTCTGACTAGTGCACCTAGCACTATGGGTAATTTAGCATGGCTAACTCACCTGACCTGCACATCTTTGGACTGTGGGAGGAAACCGGAGCACCCAGAGGAAACCCATGCAGACACGGGGAGAATACACAAACTCCACACAGACAGTCACCCGAGGCTGGAATTGAACCTGGGACCCTGGTGCTATGGGGCAGCAGTGCTAACCACTGAGCCACCATGCCACCCCATCAAGGAAAGAAATGCAACAAGACAATATAAGGAACATTGCTTCCCTGAAGGATATTAATGAGCCACTTGTGTTCTAACTGCAGATAAAAAAAAATTCATTGCTTTTTTTTAATTGATTTGAGCTTTTCCATTTGACATCGGTAATGTCACTGGACTAGCAATCCAGAAGCACATGGTTCTGGAGTTATAGGTTCGAATCCTGCTAAGGCTGATGGTGGAATCTGAATTTAATGAAAATCTGGAATGAGCAAAGCAATTAGTCAAATGGTAGCCACTGTTACCATAAAAAATCCATCTGGTTCACGAGTCGTGTGTACCATACCTTAGAAAAGATGTATATGCGTTGCACGGAATACAGAAACGCTTTACAAGATTGGTTCCAAAAATAAAAGTCTTCCGTTATAAGGACAGGTTGAGGATACTGGGACTGTTCTCCCCTGACAGGATAAAGCTGAAAGGAGATTTGATAGAGGTTCTCCAAATCATGAGCGGGCTGCACAGAGTAGAGAGGCAGAAGTTACTCTTGTTTGTAAAAGACATGAGAGGACATGGATTTAAAGTGACGTGTGAATGGAGCAAAGATTAAGTGAAAAGAAATCTTTTTCACACGAGGAATTAGGATCTGGAATGCCTCACCTGGAAATGTAGTGGAGGTTCAATTGAAGTATTCAAGAGGGGATTGGATGTTTATTTAGATAGAAATATTATGCTGAGATTTAATGCATGCGTAGGAGATTGGCACTAGATAATGGGACCGGTGCAAGCATAGTGGCTAAATGGCCTCCTTCTCACTATAACAATTCTGTAATATCCATTCAGAAATAAT
The DNA here is from genome assembly GCF_004010195.1 of Chiloscyllium plagiosum. NCBI lineage: Eukaryota > Metazoa > Chordata > Chondrichthyes > Orectolobiformes > Hemiscylliidae > Chiloscyllium > Chiloscyllium plagiosum. Next base: position 91,127,762 of record NC_057717.1, on the reverse strand, counting down.
ATTCTCCCTGATCCGAGAGTGTAGTAAGACGCTCCAGCCAGAGCTTATTCTCTCTGTCCTTTCTTTTCTCATTTTCTTTTTTTGCTGTGTTGTGTTTTCATTTCTCTCTGTCTTTTTCTTCTTCAGCCAGAATCCGAAAGCAAGAGTGGGGTGGCCAGCAGCCAGTGGCCTGCAGTGAAGTTAGGCCGGCCAGCGGGCCCAGTGAGTGGGCAGCCAGTGGGCCCAGTGTGGGGACAGCCAGTTGGCCCAATATGGGGGCTGCTAGTGGGCCCATTGTGGAAGTGGCCAGTGAGCCCAGTGTGGGGACAGCCAATTGGCCCGTTGTGGGGGCGACCAGTGGGCCCATTGTGGAAGTGGCCAGTGGCTTGGAGTGAAGTTGGGACAGCCAGTAGGCCCAGTGTGGGGGCGGCCAGTGGGCCCATTGTGGAAGTGGCCAGTGGCTCGGAGTGAAGTTGGGACAGCCAGTAGGCCCATTGTGGGGATGGCCATTGGGCCCAGTGTGGGGGCGGCCAGAATTCCTGACCTGCTGTGCTGTTCCAGCAATAAAGTTTCAACTTTGATCTCCAGCATCTGCAGACCTCACTTTCTCCCCATTGTGGGGATGGCCATTGGGCCCAGTGTGGGGGCGGCCAGTGGCCCAAAATGAAGTGGGAGCGGCCAATGGGCCCAGTGTCAAATGGGGACAGCCAGTGACCCGGAGTGAAGGTGGCTACTGGTTTAGAACTGATGGACCATGGTCAAACCATATTGAATCCATTATAAAAAGGCTGCAATGTCTATCTGATTAGATTAGATTCCCTACAGTATGGAAACAGGCTCTTCGGCCCAACAAGATCACACTGACCCTCCGAAAAGTAACCCACCCAGACCCATTGCCCTGCCTTATTTCTACCTCTGACTAATGCACCTAACACTACGGACAATTTAGCATGGCCAATTCACCTAACCTGCACATCTTTGGACTATGGGAGGAAACCGGAGCAAACCCACGCAGACGCGGGGAGAATGTGCAATCTCCACACAGACAGTTGCCCGAAGCGGGAATTGAACCCGGGTCCCTGGTGCTGTGAGGCAGCAGTGCTAATCACTGAGCCATTGTGCTGTCCCAAATCTTTTTAACATTATTTATTACTTTCCTGACATTATGTATATCTGTAATATAGTGTAATGTTTTATTTATTTTCTCTATTTTTGTACCTAATTATTTTGTACCTTAGATGACTCTGTGTGTTGTGCACTCTACACTGTACCCCTGTTCTGTGTAAGAGTCGAGAGTGCGGTGCTGGAAACACACAGCAGGTCAGGCATCATCCAAGGAGCAGGAGAATCATCGTTTTTGGGCAAAAGCCCTTCATCATTCCTGCTGTGATTTTCCAGCACTGCACTCGTGACTCTAATATCCAGGATCTACAGTCCTCATTTTCTCCTGTTCTGTGTAACTTGAGTACAATAAATCTAATTCTAATTCTAATTCTAATTCATTCTTATCTGGTCTGGTCAACTTGTGGTCGCCCTCTAGGCAAATTAGGGATGGGTAATAAATGCTGGCCCACTTATGTGATACCAGCTCCAATTTGACAAAGGAAAAAGATGGATATGAATGTGCTTCACATTGTTAAAGTGCTGTGGTGGAATTTGAACTCATAGGGAAGAATTTTCCCAATTCCATGATGTTGATATGCAGTCCATGTAGGGATTTAAATCCCCTGACAATTGACATTGAGTTGATATCCTGACACCAATCCATCTTTGTTGGGCTATCTCCAAGACAGGTTCTGTATCCACTGGGAAGTTCACTCAAGTCTGACTGGAAGGCTACTTAGAAAGGCAATTAAGAGACTTTCTAAAACAAAGAATTGCAAATGCCAGAGATTTCGCTGAAACAAAAACAGCAGGTCTAGCAGCATCTGACAGAGAAGAAAGCAGAGTTAACATTTCAAGTTCGGAACTGTAAGCAGATAGGAAAACGTGATAGCTGCGCTGGAGGTGAAGTTGGAGGAGCTAGGGGAGGGGAGAGGTGAGAGGGTAGGTGAATCCCAGAGAGAGGGAGAGAGGGATATGAAAGGGGGAGCTAAGCAAGGAAATAAGATGTCGCACACAAGGACAGAAGAGAAGCTGAATTAAGAGCCAAGAGTAGGAGAGATGGGTGAGCTGTGCTGAAAGCAACCCATGTAATACGATAATAGGCCAAGGAGTATGTGAAATTGTGCTAAAAGCAACTCATGTCATAATAGGATTGGTTTTGGGTAGGTTAAAAAGCATGGAAGGTTCAATTTTTTTTTAAACATAACAGTGATTTACAGGGAATTCCATGAATTAAAGGCATTTGAACCCCAGGAATGTCATTTTTTTTTTACAGGGAGGTTGAGTAAGGGAACTGGAATATTCAAACCAATAGTGGTATCAGCAGCATTGCCTTGCCAATGTGGGGATGTGCCTAGATCAGATTAGAGCTGGAGCATTTTTCATTTAGAGTCAATGGGACTCTAAAAAGTAGAGTCAATGGGAAACATCTCCCCTGGAGATGGTGGACAGTTTATCAAACCAAATTTCTTCATCCTCAATGTTGCATTTTTGTGTCTTATTGTATTTTTCCCCTGATTGTTGAGATCTTAATAATTTCTTTTAAGAATATATCTATTTTGGGTTGTCGCTGTTTGGTTCTGACACATGAGATTGGTACAAATGCACACGGCATCTTGAGAGTTTCAAAATAAATGTTCAGATTATTAACCTGAATGGATGGATGTCCCTGTTTTATGAATGACTACTAAAAGCCAAAGGGGTTCGTATCATTGCATGGAAACATTAATCGAATTATTAAGCAAATCCTTGGGAATTACAGTCAGAGTTAAGTCTGTGGTAAGCAAGATACTGGAAAAGATTCTGAGGGATAGGATTTATGACTATTTGGAAAAACATAGTTTGGTTAAAGATAGTCAGCGTGGCTTTGTGAAGGGCAGGTCATGTCTGACAAGCCTTATTCTTTGAGGATGTGACGAGACAAGTTGACAAAGGTCAAGCAGTGGATGTGGTGTATATGGATTTCAGTAAGGCATTTGATAGGGTTCCCCATGGTAGCCTCATTCAGAAAGCTAGGAGGTATGGGATACAGGGGAATTTGGCTGTCTGGATACAGAATTGGCTGGCCGAAAGAAAACAGAGAATGATAGTGGATGGAAAGTATTCCGCCTGGAGGTCGGTGACCAGTGGTGTCCCGCAGGGATCTGTTCTTGGGCCTCTGCTCTTTGTAGTCTTTATTAATGACTTGGATGAAGAAGTGGAAGGGTGGTTTCGAAAGTTTGCAGATTACACAAAGGTCAGTGGTGTTGCAGATAGCGTCAAGGGCTGTTGCAGGCTATAACAAGACATTGACAGGATGCAGAGCTGGGCTTAGAAGTGTCAGATGGAGTTCAACCTGAATAAATGCAAAGTGAACCATTTTTGAAGGTTGTATTTGAATGCTGAATGCAGGGTTCAAGGCAGGATTCTTGGCAGTGTGGAGGAACAATTGGATATCAGGATCCATGTTAATAGATCTCTCAAATTTACCACCCAAGTTGGTAGGGTTGTTAAGAAGGCATATGGTGTTTTGGCTTTCATGAACAGGGGGGATTGAGTTTAAGAGCCACGGGGTTTTGCTGCAGCTCTATAAAACCCTGGTTTGACCACACTTGGGATATTGTGTCTAGTTCTGGTTGCCACATTATAGGAAGGATGTAGATGCTTTAGATGGGGTACACAGGCAATTTGCCTGGATTGGAGGGCTTGTCTTATGAAGAGGGTTTGAGTGAGCTTGGGCTTTTCACACTGGAGAGAAGAAGGAAGAGAGGTGACTTGAAAGAGGTGTACAAGGTAATGAGAGGCATGGATAGAGTTTATGGCTAAAGACTTTTCCCCAGGGCAGAAACGGCTATCATGAGGGGTCATAATGTTAAGGTGATTGGAGGAAGGTTTCGGGGAGATGTCAGAGGTAGGTTTGTTACGCAGAGAGTGGTGAGTGTGTCGAATGCCCTGCTACCGGTGGTAGCAGAGTCAGAGACATTAGGGACATTTGTGCGACTGCTAGACAAGCACATGGATAGCAGTAAGTTGAGGGGTGTGTAGGTTAGGTTAATCTTGGATTACGATAAATGCTCGACACACATTCATGGGCCAACCTATACTGTGTTGTACTGTTCTGTGTTCTTTATGACCTAAAGATTATGGTAAGGATAATCAGAAACACACACACACACACATCACTGTATCACACACACACACACATCACTGTATCACACACACACACATCACTGTATCACACACACACACACACATCACTGTATCATCAGTTTCTTGGATCAAGTCCTGCAACAGAGATTGAACACAAAAATCAAGGCTATCACATACACACACATCACTGTATCACACACACACACACATCACTGTATCATCAGTTTCTTGGATCAAGTCCTGCAACAGAGATTGAACACAAAAATCAAGGTCGGTTTTTTGATGCAGTGATGCAGGCATGCTATCTAGTCTAAGGTACTGGCTTTTTGATGGGATGTTACATTAAGGCTGTATCTACCAGCAAAAGATTCAATGACACCATCCTGCATGTCCACTCCTCATGGCACTACAGCAATTCAAGAAGGCAACTTCCCAGGGGCAATTAGGGATGGGCAATCATTGCTAGGCTGAGCCAACAATGCCCAATAAGGGCAATGGAGTTACTTCTGGGGTTCTGCCCAATTTTTATCCCTCAAATACTATCAAATTATCTGGTCATTGCTATTAATGGGATCTTGCTGTGCACATATTAGTTACTGTGGTTTCTGTAGTGCAACAGTTTGAAAAGAGTTTAATTAGGTGCAAAGCACTTTGGGATACCCAGTGGTTCTGAACAGCATATCGTAAATGGAAGTCTCTTCCCTTTTTTTGTTCATAATAATTAAATTAAGATTTGCAAAGGAGATATTCCAGCTGAGAGATTATAGTCATCAGGACAGGTTGGGGTTTTTTTCTCCAAAATTACAGACTTGTTGGATGACCTGACAGCGGCCTTTAAAATTATGAAGGAATTCAAAGGAGTGAAAATATAGTTCTGTTTCAGAGGAGTGTAAAGATACATCCTTTTAATTTATATTGTGGTCTGAATTGGGACTGATGAAGGAATTGATGTCCTTTTTAAAAAGCAAGTAACTGGGACTCATTGTCAGTTGTGTTTGCATTGTAGCATTGCAAACATAGGGAGAAGGTGCCAACAGATGGTAGGGGACTGGGCCATGTGCCCAAAAAGAGATTTGACTGGCAGCAAGGAGCTGATTTGTTTGTGGAATTGTGACCTACCATGAAAGCCTAAGGTCATCAACCCGTTCCTCACTAGCTGAACAGCTTGTGGGTGTGAACAATACAACTGGAAGCCCTTCGACCTCAGAATGCGGAGTTGGTGTCTCGCTCTCCCTCATCAACAAATCTAGAGAAGACATGTTTCTCCCACAAGTTGATTTAAGCTGTTGCCTTGAACCAATAAGTCAGAGACTTCATAATATGTGAACCAGTCATTCTGTGCCTCCTTGAAAAAGTTAAAAGATTGAAAGGAAAAGCTCAGAGAGCTAAACAAAAGGAACTCTGCATTCAAATTCTGAGTACTGGTACCATTGAACTATTTCCCCAGTACTCTGATGAAGGGCCTATGCCCCAAAACATTGATTTTCCTGCTCCTTAGATGCTGCTTTTCCAGCACCACACTCTGCGACTCTGATCTCCAGCATCTGCAGGCCTCACCACTTGCGCCATTTTTTTTCCCTGTTTCTACCTGAATGTTTAGGTGTGTAGGGGGTGGGAGTGGGTTAAAGGGGATTAGAGTTGTAACTAGTAGAATTATGTATCGATACTTCATTGTTGCTCACCAGGGTTAGTAGAGGTGATGGCCTGGTAGTATTATTGCTGGACTATTGATCCAGAGACCTTGATATTACTCTGGGGCCCCAGGTTCAAATCATGCCATGGCAATTAATGATTACCATGATTTCATTGCCAATTGTCAAGATAACCCCACCCGGTTCATTAATGTCCTTTGGGGAAGGAAATTGCCGTCCTTACCTGTTCTGGCTGACATGTGACTCCAGCCCCACAGCAAATTGGTTGACAATCAGCTGTTGTCTAGACAATGAGGGATGAGCAATAAATGTTGGCCTAGTCAGCAATGCCCTCATTTCATGAATGAAAAACCTATTTATTTATAATAAACTATAGTTTGTTTTAAGACACCTGATCCACAATTACGTTAACATGGAGTTTGTGCTTTCTCCTCGTGTCTGCGTGGGTTTCCTTTGGGTGCTCCATTTTCCTCCCACAGTCCAAAGATGTGCCATGCTAAGTTGCTCCACAGCCATGCAGGCTAGGTGGGTTAGCTGTGGTAAATGAAGGGTTTACAGGGATAAGGTTGGGGGCTGGATCTGAGTGGGAGGGTTGGTGTAGAGTCAATGGGCTGAATGGTCTCTTTCCACACTGCCAGGATTCTCAGATGGATTTTTACAACAACTGCTGATCGTCATCATGGTCACTATTTTTGACTCTTATGTTCAATGCTATTAATTGAGTGAATTTAAATTCTGCCAGCATTAACCTGGGCCTTTAGTTTCCAGACCAGGAATATTACCATTGGCTTTGTATGGTTATAGATAACACTGATCTACCCACCCTATCTTTCCATATTCAATTTGGAAGGATCTTCCAGCTCTAAGGAATGGTTGCAAGTGAAGGATGCTTTGGGGGGAGTTTGGAAGGGAGGGGGGTGGGGAGGGCGGGGGGAATACCCCCAGAGGGAAAAATTAAGAAGCCATTTTGGGTCCAACCAACTTGAAGCACCCTCCAAACAAATGTTGCAATTGAACAAGCAGTCACCAAATCTGAGAATCCACCCCACTGATGGGGACACAACAGCCCACTGGCCTTCAGGGAAACTTCCCCCAGCTCTATTAGCCAGCCACTGATGAACTCGAAAAGTCCTAGCCAGCATGATCAAGGATATTATATCAGAACTGAGTTCTAGCTAAAACTTTTCACAAACTAACCACAGGAATGCCTGCTGAATTAGGCTTTGTGTTTCGACTGACTCTGCTCTATCACCTCCTCTATAAAGAAAGCCAGCCGACCCTGTGATTCAACTCATAATCTTCAAATAGAGACTAAATCATTGACATTGTAGTGATTGGAAAGAGGTCAGCCAGGTGGACCTCATAGAATCTGAGCTCCCTGATTGTGGCTGTTAACCTGGTTCAGTCAGGGAGCCCTGGCTGACAGATATAGATGGACTGTCAGCGGTTCTGCTTACGCTAAGATCTGGCTATGAGGAAGCCAGACCAGTGACTTGGTGACTAGATGCCAGTAGCTTTGGAGTCATTTCGAACACCATCCTCTCTGATGACATTGTGGGTCTACCAACACAAAATGGACACATGCGGTTCAAGAAGGCAGCTCACCACCACCTTCTCAAGGGGCAATTAGGGACGGGTAATAAATGATCAGTGATACCCACATTCCACGAGTGAACAAAATCAAAGCTTTGATCTTGCTTGTGTTAACTCCTCATCAGCAGATATTCTTTGTAATTCCAATATTCCGCCTTCATATTCTACCTTTGCAACTGCCTGATATTCTAACCCCTGCCTCAATAGTCACTAATGATTGAACATTTTAACTTTCCCGTTCATTCTTCGAGAGTTTATCCACACTCTTTACAGATTCATCAATCAGTGGAGTGAATCTTTCTCTCCTCACAATCTCAAACCTTTTCCAGGTTTTGAAAACTTAGTTAAATCACTCTTTCCCCCACTGTTCTCCAAGGAGAAAATCCCTGGTTTTGTCAAGCTGAACTACATAATGTTACCTTTCTGTTGCAGTACTCTTGCTATGGCTGCTTCTGAATTAGATTAGATTAGATTTGATTAGATTAGATTGCTCACAGTGTGGAAACAGGCCCTTCGGCCCAACAAGTCCACACGGACCCGCCGAAGCGCAACCCACCGAGACCCATTCCCCTACATTTACCCCTTCACCTAACACTATGGGCAATTTAGCATGGCCAATTCACCTAACCTGCACATTTTTGGACTGTGGGAGGAAACCGGAGCACCCGGAGGAAACCCGCACAGACACAGGGAGAATGTGCAAACTCCACACAGTCAGTTGCTGAGTATTCAGAGTAAGGTTTACTCACTGAGTGTACGGAGTAATTGAGGGTTCAGAGTAAGGGTTACTCATTGATTGTATGGAGTCATTGAGTGTTCAGAGTAAGGGGTTATTCACTGATTGTATGGAGCCACTGAGTATTCAGAGAAAAGGTGACTCACTGAGTGTACAGATTTGGAGATGCCTGTGTTGGACTGGGGGGTACAAAGTTAAAAATCACACAACACTAGGTTATAGTCCAACAGGTTTGGACTATAACCTGTTGGGCTATAACCTGGTGTTGTGAGATTTTTAACTGAGTGTACAGAGTTACTGAGTGTTCAGAGTAAGGTCACTCACAGCGTTTACAGAATCACTGAGTATCCAGAGTAAGGGTTACTCACTGAGTGTACGGAGTCACTGATTTTTCAGATTAAGTATATATTTCAGTTTCTGAAATGTAATCAGGAAATGTCAGTAATACGGCATGCTAGGCCCATCTGTAGAAACAGTAAGAGAGTGAACTTTTCATGTCATTGGGTGTTCATGATGTCACACACTCATGTCTGGCACAAAAAGAACTTCTCAGGCAAGTTCTGTCCAGCTCAGTTTAAGACTATCACACTGGTGACGGACAAAGACAACAGCAGTACAGACCCACAATGTGTCACCCTGTGGAAGAACGGCTTTATGCTTTCATAGGGTGTAGGATATTGTTTCGAGAGATCAACATTAGGATTCACTTCAGGCCTAAAGTGCACTTTCAACACTTGGATTTTTGTGTAATCATTTTGTAATAATCACTTCTTTCAAGTGGTCTACAGTACTCACTGCTCACAATGCATTCATCTCCACACTGGCCAGATCAAGGACAGAATGAGTGATGGCATTGCAGACCACCTACGCTCGACCTGTAGGAAACGATTTGAACCTCCTGGTTCCTTGCCATTTTCAAAAGCAACCTTTCTCCCATGCTAGCATTTCCGTCCTGGACCTGCCGCAACGTTCCAACGAAGCACAAAACAAGCTTGAGGAATAATGCCTCGTTTCCTGCTGAGGCACTTTCCAGCCTTAAGACCTCAATGCTGAATTCGATGATCTCAGAAACCGACCACTTTATGCCGGTTCTCCACCTTTTTTTTAATATTCTCGCCATCTCTTCCCTCCGACTTTTATTCCCCACCCCTCCACAGCCTTGTCTTGCTTGCATCTCATTGACTTTGCTGATAGCAACAGTGCCCTCAATTCTTTTGTCCAGATCGTTAATGTATAACGCGAATCGCTGTGGTCTCAATTTTGGCCGCTGTGGAACTCCGCTAGTCAGCAGCTGCCATCCTGAAAAACACATCTTTATCCCAACTTTCCGCTTTCTGCCAGTCGGCCAATCCTCTATCCATGCCAGTGTCAATGTCACTTTGTTGGGAGACTATGTGGGATCTATGTTTACTGGATGATAGGAGAATAAAGGTGCAAATGCATGAAGCATCTATTTACAACCACCAGCTCCAACTAATTTGCAATCATTCCAATGTCCATTTGTTATCGATGTAGGAAAGATGGCTTAAAGGTTAGCTGATGGCCAAAGTCGATTTGCAACATGTCATTGGTCTTCGCAAATTGCAAACTGGTGTCTCAATAATGCTGACAGTAGCAACAATGAATGATAAAGAGGTAAGTGCTGGTTAATGGTGAACTATTATGCATGTAATGTCCAAGAGTGCGATGGAAGGGTCAGACCATAGCTTCATCATCTCTCATGTAAGGGTTCAGAAAGAATTTACAAAGATGTTGCCAAGATTGGAGAGTTTGAGCTAGAGGGAGAGGCTGAATAGGCTGGGGGCTATTTTTCCTGGAATGTGACCTATTGGAGATTTATAAAATCATGAGGGACTTGGATAGGGTGAATAGTCAACGTCTTTTCCCCAGGGTAGGGGAGTCCAGAACTAGAGGGCCTAGGTTTAAGGTGAGAGGGGAAAGATTTAGAAAGGCCCTCTGAGGCACTTTTTCATGCAGAGGGTGGTGCGTGTATGGAATGAACTGCCAGTGGAAGCGATGGAGACAACATTTAAAAGGCGCCTGGATGGGTGCACTGATAGAAAGGGTTTAGAGGGATACGGGCCAAGTGTTGGCAAATGGGACTAGGATATCTGGTCAGCATTAATGAGTTGGACTGAATGGTCTGTTTCCATGCTGCACATCTCTATGACTTCATGACTCTAAGTGCAGTAATAGTCTGTACAGCGTGCAATGATAAATCCTGTTGTTGATGTAGGCCTGGCAAGGGAAGTGGAGTCAGACTGCAGCTAAGAAAAAATGGTTACACACAGCCAGTAATCAGGATATGGAATGCACTGTCTGAAAATATGGTGGAGGAGGCTCAATTGAGGCATTTAAGAATTGAATAAATTGAATACCCAATCGGGAACTGAACAAGTTAATATACTACTGTTTTCAGTAGGCCCTTTAGCAGATTATGTGATAAACCATCAAAATAACATATTTCAGTCTATTATAAAGGCTTTGGACAATTATTTTAATTTTAAAACAAGTGGAGTTCTTGAAAGGGCAAGTTTTAATGGAATTAATTTTTTTTAAGAAAATGAATGGACAACGAGACATATGGACTAATCTCTCATATTAGAAACAATTGCACTGTCTGTGTTAATATAACTTGAACATGTTTACAGTTCAAAATACATTTAATCTTGTTACCTAAAGCAGTAAGGTTGCCTTTTTTCACTTCCCTGCAGATTCCATGAGATAACCTTGCGCACCAGTCTACCATTACACTAACTTGCTGAGTCCACACAGGTCAATGAAAAGTTGCCTTTTCTGCTGAGACTTATTGCGGTTCATCCTTCACCGCTAACTACTGAAATAGCAAAGAGGTTTGAAGATGGCATTCAGCATAAGGTCTCCAGGCCTTACTATCGTTACTTATTATAACACTACATGGTCAAAACCACCAAACCCGTTTGCTAGAGATTGATTTGTGAAGCTTTCACTGTCCCCCACAAAGAATCAACTCTCCGAATAATTCGTGATGACCTCAGACACATTGGCACATTGTACACTTGAACAGCAGATTAATCGTCTGATGCTCACCTTTGCAAATGCTAATCTTGTAATTGCTCATCTAAATGGCCCAGTTTAACACATCATTACTTGCTAAGCACCAGAGTCTCGCCACAGGAAATGTCAAACTTTTAAATCCATAGACCAGCCGAATGTATAAAATCCTGGGGTGAAACAGTGACTCTGTACAAATACACACAGCGAGTAACCCTTAACCTGCTGAATAAACACTGACTCTATACGGTTACACAGCGAGTGACCCTTACCCTTGTGAATAAACACTGACTCTATACAGTTACACAGTGTGTGACCCTTACCCTGCTAAATAAACACTGACTCTATACGGTTACACAGTGAGTGACACTTACCCTGCTGAATAAACACTGACTCTATACAGTTACACAGTGTGTGACCCTTATCCTGCTGAATAAACACTGACTCTGTACAGTTACACAGTGTGTGACCCTTATCCTGCTGAATAAACACTGACTCTGTACGGTTAGACAGTGAGTGACGCTTACCCTGCTGAATAAACACTGACTCTGTACGGTTAGACAGTGAGTGACCCTTACCCTGCTGAATAAACATTGACTCTATACAGTTACACATTGAGTGACCCTTACCCTGCTGAATAATCACTAACTCTATACAGTTACTCAACGAGTGACCCTTACCCTGCTGAATAAACACTGAATCTCTATGGTTACACAGCGAGTGACCCTTACCATGTTGAATAAACACTGACTCTGTACAGTTTCACAGTGAGTGACCCTTACCTTGCTGAATAAACACTGACTCTGTACGGTGACAAAGTGAGTGACCCTTACCATGTTGAATAAACACTGACTCTGTACAGTTTCACAATGAGTGACCATTACCATGTTGAATAAACACTGACTCTGTAGGGTTACACAGTAAGTGACCCTTACCTTGCTGAATAAACAATGACTCTATGCAGTTACACAGCAAGTGACCCTTACACTGTTGAGTAAACACTGACTCTGTACAGTTACACAGCGAATGATCCTTACCCTACTGAACAGCTTCAGGTTCCTGAAGAAGGGCTTATGCCCGAAACGTCGATTCCCCAGCTCCTTGGATGCTGCCTGACGTGCTGCGCTTTTACAGCTACACATTTTCAGCACTGATCTCCAGCATCTGCAGTCCTCACTTTCTCCTACTGA
>NC_057717.1:91110261-91115277 GCF_004010195.1 Chiloscyllium plagiosum | reverse complement strand
TTACCATGTTGAATAAACACTGACTCTGTAGGGTTACACAGTAAGTGACCCTTACCTTGCTGAATAAACAATGACTCTATGCAGTTACACAGCAAGTGACCCTTACATACACAGCAAGTGACTGACTCTGTACAGTTACACAGCGAATGATCCTTACCCTACTGAACAGCTTCAGGTTCCTGAAGAAAGGCTGATGCCTGAAACGTCGATTGCCCAGCTCCTTGGATGCTGCCTGACGTGCTGCGCTTTTACAGCTACACATTTTCAGCACTGATCTCCAGCATCTGCAGTCCTCACTTTCTCCTACTGAATACACACTGACTCTGAACGGTTACACATTGAGTGACCCTTACCCTGCTGAATAAACACTGACTCTGACGGTTACACAGTGAGTGACCCTTACCATGCTGAATAAACACTGACTCTATACAGTTACACAGCGGGTGACCCTTAAACTGCTGAATACACACTTACTCTGTACGGTTACACAGTAAGCGACCCTTACCCTGCAGAATAAACGCTGACTCTGTATGGTTAGACAGTGAGTGACCTTTACCCTGCTGAATAAACACTGACTCTGTATGGTTACACAGCGAGTGACCCTTACCCGACTGAATACACACTGACTGTGTACGGTTACACATTGAGTGACCCTTACCCTGCTGAATAAACGCAGACTCTGTATGGTTAGATAGTGAGTGACCTTTACCCTGCTGAATAAACACTGACTCTGTATGGTTACACAGCGAGTGACCCTTACCCTACTGAATACACACTGACTGTGTACGGTTACACATTGAGTGACCCTTACCCTGCTGAATAAACACTGACTCTGTACGGTTACACAGTGAGTGACCCTTAACCTGCTGAATAAACGCTGACTCTGTATGGTTAGATAGTGAGTGACCTTTACCCTGCTGAATAAACACTGACTCTCTATGGTTACACAGCGAGTGATCCTTACCCTACTGAATACACACTGACTATGAACGGTTACATATTGAGAAACCCATACCCTGCTGAATAAACACTGACTCTGTACGGTTACACAGTGAGTGACCCTTACCCTGCTGAATAAACACTGACTATGTACGGTCACACAGTGAGTGACCCTTACCCTGCTGAATAAACACTGACTCTATACGGTTACTCAGTGAGTGATCCTTACCCTATTGAATACAGCTGAAAATGAGTTGCTGGAAAAGCGCAGCAGGTCAGGCAACATCCAAGGAGCAGGAGAATCGACGTTTCGGATATAAGCACTTCTTCAGGAGTGGCTTCAGGTTAATGAAGAAGGGCTTATGACCGAAACGTCTCCTGCTCCTTGGATGCTGCCTGACCTGCTGCGCTTTTACAGCAACACATTTTCAGGTCGGATCTCCAGCATCTGCAGTCCTCTCTTTCTCCTACTGAATACACACTGACTCTGTACAGTTACACAGTGAGTGACCTTTACCCTCCTGAATAAACACTGCCTTTCTACGGTTACACAGTGAGTGACCCTTAACCTGCTGAATACACACTGACTCTGTACGGTTCACAGCGAGTGACCCTTACCCTGCTGAATAAACACTGACTCTGTACAGTTAGACAGCGAGTGAGCCTTACCTTGCTGAATAATCACTGACTCTGTACAGTTACACAGTGATTGACCCTTACCCTGCTGAATAAACTTTGAGGAGAAAGTGAGGTCTGCAGATGCAGGAGATCAGAGCTGGAAATGTGTTGCTGGAAAAGCGCAGCAGGTCAGGCAGCATCCAGGGAACAGGAGAATCGACGTTTCCTGAAGAAGGGCTTATGCCCGAAACGTCGATTCTCCTGTCCCCTGGATGCTGCCTGACCTGCTGCGCTTTTCCAGCAACACATTTCCTGCTGAATAAACACTGACTCTACCGTTACACAGTGAGTGAGACCCTTACCCTGCTGAATAAACACTGACTCTGTACGGTTACACAGTGAGTGACCCTTACCCTGCTGAATAAACACTGACTCTGTACGGTTACACAGTGAGTGACCCTTACCCTGCTGAATAAACACTGACTCTGTACGGTTACACAGTGAGTGACCCTTACCCTGCTGAATAAACCCTGACTCTGTACGGTTACACAGTGAGTGACCCTTACCCTGCTGAATAAACCCTGACTCTGTACGGTTACACAGTGAGTGACCCTTACCCTGCTGAATAAACCCTGACTCTGTACGGTTACACAGTGAGTGACCCTTACCCTGCTGAATAAACCCTGACTCTGTACGGTTACACAGTGAGTGACCCTTACCCTGCTGTATAAACACTGACTCTGTATGGTTACACAGTGAGTGACCCTTACCCTGCTGAATAAACACTGACTCTGTACGGTTACACAGTGAGTGACCCTTACCCTGCTGAATAAACACTGACTCTGTACGGTTACACAGTGAGTGACCCTTACCCTGCTGAATAAACACTGACTCTGTACGGTTACACAGTGAGTGACCCTTACCCTGCTGAATAAACACTGACTCTGTACGGTTACACAGTGAGTGACCCTTACCCTGCTGAATAAACACTGACTCTGTACGGTTACACAGTGAGTGACCCTTACCCTGCTGAATAAACACTGACTCTGTACGGTTACACAGTGAGTGACCCTTACCCTGCTGAATAAACACTGACTCTGTACGGTTACAGTGAGTGACCCTTACCCTGCTGAATAAACACTGACTCTGTACGGTTACACAGTGAGTGACCCTTACCCTGCTGAATAAACACTGACTCTGTACGGTTACACAGTGAGTGACCCTTACCCTGCTGAATAAACACTGACTCTGTACGGTTACACAGTGAGTGACCCTTACCCTGCTGAATAAACACTGACTCTGTACGGTTACACAGTGAGTGACCCTTACCCTGCTGAATAAACACTGACTCTGTACGGTTACACAGTGAGTGACCCTTACCCTGCTGAATAAACACTGACTCTGTACGGTTACACAGTGAGTGACCCTTACCCTGCTGAATAAACACTGACTCTGTACGGTTACACAGTGAGTGACCCTTACCCTGCTGAATAAACACTGACTCTGTACGGTTACACAGTGAGTGACCCTTACCCTGCTGAATAAACACTGACTCTGTACGGTTACACAGTGAGTGACCCTTACCCTGCTGAATAAACACTGACTCTGTACGGTTACACAGTGAGTGACCCTTACCCTGCTGAATAAACACTGACTCTGTACGGTTACACAGTGAGTGACCCTTACCCTGCTGAATAAACCCTGACTCTGTACGGTTACACAGTGAGTGACCCTTACCCTGCTGAATAAACCCTGACTCTGTACGGTTACACAGTGAGTGACCCTTACCCTGCTGAATAAACCCTGACTCTGTACGGTTACACAGTGAGTGACCCTTACCCTGCTGAATAAACCCTGACTCTGTACGGTTACACAGTGAGTGACCCTTACCCTGCTGAATAAACACTGACTCTGTACGGTTACACAGTGAGTGACCCTTCCCCTGCTGAATAAACCCTGACTCTGTACGGTTACACAGTGAGTGACCCTTACCCTGCTGAATAAACACTGACTCTGTACGGTTAGACAGTGAGTGACCCTTACCCTGCTGAATAAACACTGACACTGTACAGTTACACTGTGAGTGACCCTCACCCTGCTGAATAAACACTGACTCTGTACGGTTAGACAGTGAGTGACCCTTACCCAGCTGAATAAACACTGACTCTGTACAGTTACACTGTGAGTGACCTTTACCCTGCTGAATAAACACTGACTCTGTACGGTTAGACAGTGAGTGACCCTTACCCAGCTGAATAAACACTGACTCTGTACAGTTACACTGTGAGTGACCTTTACCCTGCTGAATAAACACTGACTCTGTACGGTTAGACAGTGAGTGACCCTTACCCAGCTGAATAAACACTGACTCTGTACAGTTACACTGTGAGTGACCTTTACCCTGCTGAATAAACACTGACCCTGTATAGTTACACAGTGAGTGATCATTATCCTACTGAATAAACACTGACTCTGTACAGGTACACAATGAGTGACCCATACCCTGCTGAATAAACACTGACTCTGTACAGTTACACAGCGAGTGACCCTTACCCTGCTGAATAAAAACTTACTCTGTACAGTTACACAGTGATTGACCCTTACCCTGCTGAATAAACACTGACTCTGTACGGTTACACAGTCAGTGACCCTTACCCTGCTGAATAAACACTGACTCTGTACGGTTAGACAGTGAGTGACCCTTACCCTGCTGAATAAACACTGACTCTATACAGTTACACTGTGAGTGACCCTTACCCTGCTGAATAAACACTGACTCTATACGGTTACACATTGAGTGACCCTTACCCTGCTGAATAAAACTAATTCTATACAGTTACACAGTGAGTGATGTTGAAACTTTATTGCTGGAACAGCACAGCAGGTCAGGCAGCATCCAGGGAACAGGGAACATCCTGTTCTCTGGATGCTGCCTGACCTGCTGTGCTGTTCCAGCAATAAAGTTTCAACTTTGATCTCCAGCATCTGCAGACCTCACTTTCTCCTACACAGTGAGTGACCCTTATCCTGCTGAATAAGCACTGTCTCTGTACAGTTACTCAACGAGTGACCCTTACCATGTTGATTTAACACTGACTCTGTACAGTTTCACAGTGAGAGACCCTTACCCTGATAAATAAACACTGACTCTGTACAGTTCCACAGTAAGTGACTCTTACCCTGCTGAATAACACTGACTCTATACAGTTACACGTGAGTGACCCTTACCCTGCTGAATAAACACTGACTCTGTACAGTTACACAGCGAGAGACCCTTACACTGCTGAATAGACACTGACTCTATACAGTTACACAGCAAGTGTAACTGTACAGAGAACGAGGGTAATGACGAGAACGAGGGTAGGTCCGATCAAGGACAGTAGTGGGAGACTGTGTATTGAGTCGGAAGAGATAGGAGAGGTCTTGAATGAGTACTTTTCTTCAGTATTTACAAATGAG
>NC_057717.1:91063518-91110177 GCF_004010195.1 Chiloscyllium plagiosum | reverse complement strand
GGAGATCAGAGCTGGAAATGTGTTGCTGGAAAAGCGCAGCAGGTCAGGCAGCATCCAGGGAACAGGAGAATCGACGTTTCCTGAAGAAGGGCTTATGCCCGAAACGTCGATTCTCCTGTACCCTGGATGCTGCCTGACCTGCTGCGCTTTTCCAGCAACGCATTTCCTGCTGAATAAACACTGACTCTATACAGTTACACAGTGAGTGACCTTTACCCTGCTGAATAAACACTGACCCTGTATAGTTACACAGTGAGTGATCATTACCCTACTGAATACACACTGACTCTGTACAGTTACACAGTGAGTGACCCATACCCTGCTGAATAAACACTGACTCTGTACAGTTACACAGCGAGTGACCCTTACCCTGCTGAATTAACACTGACTCTATACAGTTACACAGTGAGTGACACTTACCCTGCTGAATAAACATGACTCTGTGCGGTTAGACAGAGTGACCTTTACCCTGCTGAATAAACACTGACCCTGTATAGTTACACAGTGAGTGATCATTACCCTACTGAATACACACTGAGTCTGTACAGGTACACAGTGAGTGACCCATACCCTGCTGAATAAACACTGACTCTGTACAGTTACACAGCGAGTGACCCTTACCCCGCTGAATAAAAACTTACTCTGTACAGTTACACAGTGATTGACCCTTACCCTGCTGAATAAACACTGACTCTGTACGGTTAGACAGTGAGTGACCCTTACCCTGCTGAATAAACACTGACTCTGTACAGTTACACTGTGAGTGAACCTTACCTTGCTGAATAAACACTGACTGTGTACAGGTACACAATGAGTGACCCTTACCCTGCTGAATAAACACTGACTCTGTACAGTGACACAGCGAGTGACCCTTACCCTGCTGAATAAAAACTCACTCTGTACAGTTACACAGTGACTGACCCTTACCCTGCTGAATAAACACTGACTCTGTACGGTTACACAGTCAGTGACCCTTACCCCGCTGAATAAACACTGACTCTGTACGGTTACACAGTCAGTGACCCTTACCCTGCTGAATAAACACTGACTCTGTACGGTTACACAGTGAGTGCCCTTACCCTGCTGAATAAACACTGACTCTGTACAGTTACACTGTGAGTGACCTTTACCCAGCTGAATAAACACTGACTCTATACGGTTACACATTGAGTGACCCTTACCCTGCTGAATAAAACTAATTCTATACAGTTACACAGTGAGTGACCCTTATCCTGCTGAATAAGCACTGACTCTGTACAGTTACCCAACGAGTGACCCTTACCATGTTGAATTAACACTGACTCTGTACAGTTTCACAGTGAGTGACCCTTACCCTGATAAATAAACACTGACTCTGTACAGTTCCACAGTAAGTGATTCTTACCCTGCTGAATAAACACTGACTCTATACAGTTACACAGTGAGTGACCCTTACCCTGCTGAGTAAACACTGACTCTATACAGTTACACAGTGTGTGACCCTTATCGAAGTTCGGCACAACATCGTGGGCCGAAGGGCCTGTTCTGTGCTGTATTGTTCTATGTTCTATGTTCTAAGTGACCCTTACCCTGCTGAGTAAACACTGACTCTATACAGTTACACAGTGTGTGACCCTTATCCTGCTGAATAAACACTGACTCTGTACGGTAACAAAGTGAGAGACCATTACCCTGCTGAATAAAGACTGACTGTGTACGGTTACGCAGTGAGTGACCCTTATCCTGCTGAATAAACACTGACTCTATACAGTTACACAGTGTGTGACCCTTATCCTGATGAATAAACACTGACTCTGTACGGTTAGACAGTGATTGACCCTTACCCTGCTGAATAAACACTGACTCTGTACGGTTAGACAGTGAGTGACCCTTACCCTGCTGAATAAACACTGACTCTATACAGTTACACATTGAGTGACCCTTACCCTGCTGAATAATCAGTAACTCTATACAGTTACACAGTGAGTGACCCTTATCCTGCTGAATAAGGACTGACTCTGTACTGTTACTCAACGAGTGACCCTTACCCTGCTGAATAAACACTGACTCTCTATGGTTACACAGCAAGTGACCCTTACCATGTTGAATAAACACTGACTCTGTACAGATTCACAGTGAGTGACCCTTACCTTGCTGAATAAACACTGACTCTTTACGGTGACAAAGTGAGTGACCATTACCCTGCTGAATAAACACTGACTCTGTAGGGTTACACAGTAAGTGACCCTTACCTTGCTGAATAAACAATGACTCTATGCAGTTACACAGTGAGTGACCCTTACACTGTTGAATAGACACTGACTCTGTACAGTTACACAGCAAGTGACCCTTACACTGTTGAGTAAACACTGAATCTGTACAGTTACACAGCGAGTGATCCTTACCCTACTGAACAGCTGCAAATGAGTAGCTGGAAAAGCGCAGCAGGTCAGGCAGCATCCAAGGAGCAGGAGAATCGACGTTTCGGGCATAAGCCCTTCTTCAGGAATGGCTTCAGGTTCCTGAAGAAGGGCTTATGCCCGAAACGTCGATTCTCCAGCTCCTTGGATGCTGCCTGACGTGCTGCGCTTTTACAGCTACACATTTTCAGCTCTGATCTCCAGCATCTGCAGTCCTCACTTTCTCCTACTGAGTACACACTTACTCTGAACGGTTACACATTGAGTGACACATACCGTGCTGAATAAACACTGACTCTGTACGGTTACACAGTGAGTGACCCTTACCATGCTGAATAAACACTGACTCTATACAGTTACACAGTGAGTGACCCTTAAACTGCTGAATACACAATGACTCTGTACAGTTACACAGTAAGCGACCCCTACCCTGCTGAATAAACACTGACTCTGTACGGTTACACAGTGAGTGACCCTGACCCTAATGAATACACACTGACTGTGACCGGTTACACATTGAGTGACCCTGACCCTGCTGAATAAACACTGACTCTGTACGGTTACACAGTGAGTGATCCTTACCCTACTGAATACAGCTGAAAATGAGTTGCTGGAAAAGCACAGCAGGTCAGGCATCATCCAAGGAGCAGGAGAATCGACGTTTCGGGCATAAGCCCTTCTTCAGGAGTGGCTTCAGGTTCCTGAAGAAGGGCTTATGCCCGAAACTTCGATTCTCCTGCTCCTTGGATGCTGCCTGACCTGCTGCGCTTTTACAGCAACACATTTTCAGGTCGGATCTCCAGCATCTGCAGTCCTCACGTTCTCCTACTGAATACACACTGACTCTGTACAGTTACACAGTGAGTGACCCTTACCCTCCTGAATAAACACTGCCTTTCTACAGATACACAGTGAGTGACCCTTAACCTGCTGAATAAACACTGACTCTGTACGGTTACACAGTGATTGATCCTTACCCTGATGAATAAACACTGACTCTATACGGTTACACAGTGGTTGACCCTTACCCTGCTGAATAAACACTGACTCTACCGTTACACAGTGAGTGACCCTTACCCTGCTGAATAAACACTGACTCTATACGGTTACACAGTGAGTGACCCTTACCCTGCTGAATAAACACTGACTCTGTACGGTTACACAGTGAGTGACCCTTACCTTGCTGAATAAACACTGACTCTGTACGGTTACACTGTGAGTGACCCTTCCCCTGCTGAATTAACACTGACTCGATACAGTTACACAGTGTGTGACCTTTATCCTGCTGAATAAACACTGACTCTGTTCGGTTACAAAGTGATTGACCCTTACCCTGCTGAATAAACACTGACTCTGTATGGTTCCACAGTGAGTGATCCTTACCCTGCTGAATACAGCTGGAATTGTGTTGCTGGAAAAGCGCAGCAGGTCAGGCAGCATCCAAGGAGTAGAAGAATCGACATTTCGGGCATAAGCCCTTCTTCAGGAATGCCTTCAGGTTCCTGAAGAAGGGCTTATGCCCGAAACGTCGATTCCCCAGCTCCCTGGATGCTGCCTGACGTGCTGCGCTTTTACAGCTACACATTTTCAGCTCTGATCTCCAGCATATGCAGTCCTCACTTTCTCCTACTGAATACACACTGTACTGTACAGTTACACAGAGAGTGACCCATACCCTGCTGAATAAACACTGACTCTGTACAGTTACACAGCGAGTGACCCATACCCTGCTGAATAAACACTGACTCTGTACTGTTCCACAGCAAGTGACCCTTAACCTGCTGAATACACAATGACTCTGTACGGTTACACAGTGAGTGACCCTTACCTTGCTGAATAAACACTGACTCTGTATGGTAACAAAGTGAGTGGCCCTTACCCTGCTGAATAAACATTGACTCTGTAGGGTTACACAGTAAGTGACCCTTACCTTGCTGAATAAACAATGACTCTATGCAGTTACACAGCTAGTGACCCTTACCCTGCTGAATAGACACTGACTCTGTACAGTTACACAGTGAGTGACCCTTATCCTGCTGAATAAACACTGACTCTATACGGTTACACAGTGAGTGACCCTTACCCTGCTGAATAAACACTGACTGTACAGTTACATAGCGAGTGACCCTTACCGTGCTGAATAAACACTGATTCTATTCAGTTACACAGGGAGTGACCCTTACCCTACTGAATAAACACTGACTCTGTACGGTTACACAGGGAGTGACCCTTACCCTACTGAATAAACACTGACTCTGTACGGTTACACAGTGAGTGACCTTTACCCTGCTGAATAAACACTGACTCTATACAGTTACACAGTGAGTGATCCTGTGTAACAAAGAAGATTGATGAAGGCGGAGTGGTAGACCCTGTCTACGTGGACTTCAGCAGGCGTTTGACAAGTTTCTGCCCAGTAGACTGGTGAGCAAAGCTCTCTCATGGAATCCAGGGGATGGTAGCCAATTGGATACAAAATTGGCTTGAAGGTAGGAGACAGATGGTGGTGGAGGATTGTTGTTTTATGGATTTGAGGTCTGTCACCAATGGTGTACTGTCAGGATTGATGCTGGGTCAACTGTTTTCCATCATTTATTTCAATGATTTGCATCTGAATACAAGGAAGTATGATTAGTATTGTAGATGACACCAAAATTGATGGTGTAATGGACAGCCACAAATGTTATCGCAAAGGACAACAGGACCTTAATCAGATGGGCCAATGGGACAAGGAGTAGCAGATGGAACTTAATTTAGATGAATGTAAATATTGCATTTAGATAAGGCAAAATAGATCAGGACTTACACAATTAATGATAGTGCCTTTGGGGAATGTTTCCAAACACTTTCATGAGGGAAAGTGCATAGTTCCTCGAGAGTAGCATCGCAGGTAGACAGGGTGGTGAAGTAGGCGTTAGGTGCCCTTGCCTTCATTGGTCATTGCATTGAGTATAGACGTTGGGATATCATGTTGGAGCTGTAAGGACATTGGTTTGGGCATTTTTAGAATATTACATTCAGCTCTGGTCTCCCTGTCATGGGAAGGATGTTGTTAAACTTGAAAGGGTTCAGAAAAGATTTTCATAATTGGAGGGTTTCAGTTGTGGGGCGAGGTTGATAGGCTGAGACTATTTTCCTTGGAGCATCGAAGGCTGAGGGATTACCTTATAGAAGTTTATAAAATCACAAAGGGCTTGGACGGGGTGAACAGCCAAGGCTTTTTGTCCCGGCCTACGGAAAACTGGAGGGCACAGATTTAAGGTGAGGGGGGAAAGAATTTAAAAGGGACCTGAGGGCTAATGTTTTCATACTGTAGAGGTACCAGTGTTGGACTTGAGCGGACAAGGTGAAATGTCTGATGACACCAGGTTGTCATTCAACAGGTTAATTTCATATCGCAAGCTTTTAGAGCTCTGCCCCTTCGTCAGGTGAAGCGAAGAGAGCACTTGGGCACGGATTTTATAAACCGTAAGATCAAAAGATCAAACAAATGGTGTAGTTGGAGTGAATCGCCAAACAGAAACTGATAGCCACCTTCCATAACCATGAGGACAGCCTCAACTGTGATCCCACCACCATGTTGTTCTGTCAAACCTTCCTTACTGTCTTGTTCTGACACCATCACCTCGATGACTTGTTATAATCTCTCTACCTTAATTAGTTTGTCCAGTTTTGGATTACTTGTTACTTCGGATTACTTGCTACTTGTTAATGGGCGGCACGGTGGGCACAGTGGTTAGCACTGCTGCCTCACAGCGCCAGAGACCCGGGTTCAATTCCTGCCTCGGGCGACTCTCTGTGTGGAGTTTGCACATTCTCCCCGTGTCTGCGTGGGTTTCCTCCGGGTGATCCAGTTTCGTCCCACAGTCCAAAAAAATGTGCAGGTCAGGTGAATTGGCCATGCTAAGTTGCCCGTAGTGTTAGGTGGAGGGGTAAATGTAGGGGAATGGGTCTGGGTGGGTTGCTTTTCGGAGGGTCGGTGTGGACTTGTTGGGCCGAAGGGCCTGTTTCCACACTGTAAGTAATCTAATCTAAAGAACCCTCGGCATGTGCCTGTCATACATAACAAGTCATTTGGTTTGTCGCCATCACCACTTTACTTTTAATTGTAATTGTCTCTCAGCCTCAATCGATCAAATTATCGGTTATCCCTTCACTTGTTATTCAGCTGTTGGCACTTTACTCACACTGTCTGACACTCTTGATCACCTGCAGAGACCTATTATTCAGCCTGTCGTCACTCCACTCACACCATTTGCATGATCTTTTGATCTGATTGATTATAAAGTCTGTGCCCAGGTGTTCTCTTCACTTGATGAAGTGCACGCTCCGAAAGCTCGTGATTTCAAATAGAATCATGCATTTTTCATGAAGAGGGTGGTGCGTGCATGGAACAAGCTGCCAGAGGAGGTGGTGGAGGCTGGTGCATATACAACATTTAAAAGGCATCTGGATGGGTACATGCATAGGAAGTGATATGGGCCAATGCTGGGAGATGGCAGTTTAGTATAACTGGTTGGCATGGACGAGTTAGAGGAAGGGTTTTTTTCCATGCTGTATAACTCTATCACTGCCCTCCCACCTAAGGGCATTTACTTTTTTTTAAATGGGCTTCACAGACAAGATGTTTGTTATAATAAAGTTTTCATAGACCAACAGGACCATAGGACTGCACTCTCATGTGAGTGTTGGTTTAACCTGAGGGTCACCAAGCCTCAGGCAAGAGGAGAGGTTGAGAAAGAGAGTTCTCATATATTTTAAAACACTTCCACCAGTTCCTGCACAATTTTATACCTTAGGAATAGAATAGACCTTAATCATTAAATCAGGAAGGCTAATGGGAAGTTGGCCCTTATTTCAAGGGGGTTAGAATACAAGAGAAAAGAAGCCTTCCTGCAACCTTAAAAGAGACTGTGAGCAGTAGTGTTCCCCTTATTATTGTTTCATTGGAAGCTGTTCAGAAAAGCTTTACAAGGATGATCCTGGGTACGGAAGGTTTGCTTTATAAGTAAAGGTTAAACAGTGTGAGACCCTAGTGTTTCGAAGAATGAGTGATGATCTCATTGAAACATATAAGATTCTTGAGGTACATGCTGACAGGATGTCAGACAAGAGTCTAAGACCAGAAGGCATCATCTCAGGATAAAGGGGCTGTGATGAGAAGGAATTTCCTCTCTCAAAGGGTTGTGGGTCTTTGGAATTCCTTGGCACAGAGAGCTGTGGGGGGCAGAGTCCTTGTGTGTATTTCAGGCTGAGATAGATTTTTGATCCGTTGGGGAATCGAGGATAGGAAAATGGATGTGAGGAATGTTTGATCAGCCACGATCCCATTGAGTGGCAGAGCAGGATCGAAGGGCTGAATGGCCAACTCCTGTTCCTATTTCTTATACTGAATAACATTAATGTCTTGCCCTGAGTAAAGGTAGGACCAATTTCTTCCAGGTGAAAAAGATGGTAAAAGCACAGAAGAAAATCTTTCTCCAGTTCACTCACTAAACATCTGCACTCAGTTCAAAGTCATACTAAGATGTCTGTCTATACATGCTCTAAATTAGCGAATTGCTCAATGATCAGCTTGAATGTTACAAAGGTTTGAAAGGCCTACTCCTAGCTTCTATATTTCTATATTCCTATGTTTCTATGGCACAGAAAAGCACAGTTAAAGCCAATTTCCTTAATAAACTAACTTCAACTGCACTCCAGTGGAAAGCTTGAATGTCACTGATTAAGTCGAGATGAAAATTAGAACTTAAACAATAAATTTCAGTTAAATGTAAAGTACAAATTGAGTTAGAACCTAGAAAACTATTAAAATTTTCCTTTCACCCAACTCCCAGAACGTTGTTTAATGTTGCACTCTGTAAGTCATACAGAGATGCCTGTATTTATTCACTCTGAATTAGCTCAGCTCTATGTATATAAAAAACAAATTTAAACTAGTTTCCTTAATTAACCAAAGTCAGTTAGTTACCAACGGAAAGCTTCTATACCAACTGTTTAAGATTGGATTAAATTTGGACTCAAAACCATAAATTTTAGTTGAGTGTTAAATAACAATGGCAAACAGAATTAGATTTTTGCAAATCCCAGCACATTATTCAAAGTACACTCCCAGGTTCTTCACAGTTTTACAGCAAGGTATTAGACAAGATAACAAAAAATATGGCCAAATGTGTAGGTGCTCTGAAGCGTCTTGAAAGAAGGGAGTGAGGCAGAAAGGTGAAGTTATTTCCAGAGTTGGGGAATGTTTACTTGCATGTTGCTGCCTAGAGCTATGGATAATAATTGGCTCCAATTTCTTTATATCATATAGCTGACCAGGAATCTCTTCGGCTCCTACCACCTACCTCCATTGTGTGTTAAGGATATACATTGATATTCAATCTCCTTGGCAACGTTAGAGACAGACCTACTTTATCCAACTAATTCTGGAGAGAGACTTGAATGCAGAGCCTTTGGTTCAGAGATAGGGACACTATCACTAGATCCCTAGTGCCACTAAAGATACCAAGGGTACAGAATAGATGCATTTCATTAAAGAGGAATCTATCAGCAATTTCATAGCAATATACAGCATGGAAACAGACTCTTCGGTTTAATTCATCCATAACAACTAAAAATTGTGGGTGGCACGGTGGCACAGTGGTTAGCACTGCTGCCTCACAGCGCCAGAGACCCGGGTTCAATTCCCGCCTCAGGCGACTGACTGTGTGGAGTTTGCACGTTCTCCCCGTGTCTGCATGGGTTTCCTCCGGGTGCTCCGGTTTCCTCCCACAGTCCAAAGATGTGCAGGTCAGGTGAATTGGCCATACTAAATTGCCTGTAGTGTTAGGTAAGGGGTAAATGTAGGGGTATGGGTGGGTTGCGCTTCAGCGGGTCGGTGTGGACCGAAGGGCCTGTTTCCACACTGTAATCTAATCTAATCTAATCTAAATTAACCTAGTCCCATTTGCCAGCATTAGCCCAGATCTCTCTAAACCCTTCCTATTCATGTATCCATCCAGAGGCTTTTTAAATGTTGCAATTGTACCAGCCTGCAGCACCTCCACATTCCACACACGCACCAGCCTCTGCTGGTTACCCTTCAGGGCGCATTTAAAACTTAACCGAAAGAACCGTGGGTGTTGTAAATCAGAAACAAAACCAGAAGTTGCTGGAAAAGCTCAACAGGTCTGGCAGCGTCTGTAAAGAGAAATCAAAGTTAACGTTTTGAGTCTGGCAACGTTCTGAAGAAGGTCACTGATCCTATAAGGTTAACTTTGATTTCTCTTCACAGATGCTGTCAGACCTGCTGAGTTTTCTCAGCCATTTCTGGTTTTGTTTCTCTTTTAAATCTTTCCCCTCTCAACTTAAGCCTATGCTCTTGGGTTTTGGACTCTCTGACCCTGGGGAAAAGACCTTGACTATTCACACTATCCAAGCCCTTCATGATTTTATAAATTTCTATAAGGTCACCCCTTCGCCTCAATAAAGACAATAAGATTTCAGTTAGAATTGAAGCCAGGGTCAATAAGGATAATAATGAAAATTAGAGGTAATAAGGGAATAATAAGACTGTAAGTAGGTAAGGAAATCCAAGAGGGAACATGACAAAAAAAAAATCAAAAAATACATCAGAATAAAATAAAATATTTTACGAGTATATCAGTAGAAAGAGAATTGCTAAGTGCAAGGAAAGGCCTCTGAGAGGTGCAGAAGTGTTCATTTGTACAGGATCATCAAAGAATGTCAGATATTTAACAAGTACTTTGCATTGGTCTTTACTAGAGAGAAGGACATCAGAGAGAGAATCCTGCAGTGGCTGAGAGAGGAATGAATAATATTAGGAAGGATAAAAGGAATCATTTTAGATAAGTTAGTTAAGTTAAAGGAAAACAAATTGGTGATAACTGACGTGATAAATTGTAAGATCCTGGGGGAGATGAGGCAGCAAACAATGTCCTCAAAATAGTGCAGGAGTAGACCATACAGCCCATTGAACCTGCCCCCTCACATATGATCATGGTTGATTGAACTCATCAATGACATTTTACCCACCCCATCCCCGGTAACTCTGTCTGCAGCTGGAAATCAGGCAGCAATCAGTCTCTAACTGAAAGTCCGAGTTTCCTCAGCCTTCTGTGTCAGGAATCCAAAGATTCATAACCCTCTGAGTTAATATATCACCAGTCCTTCACTGTCGTTGGGTCAAAATCCTGGAACTCCCTACCTAAGGGCATTGTGGGCCGGCCTACACCATATGGACCGCAGTGGTTCAAGAAGGCAGCTCACTACCACCTCCTCAAGGGGCAACGAGGGGCGGGCAATAAATGCTGGCCCAGCCGGCGACACCTATATCCTCGTAATCCATTTCTACATCGTACTGCATGCTAAGAGGTGGAGCAAATACAGTCTCCGAGACCGAAGTAGGTTTCTTTCTGAGTAAACCCACTAATTCCTCTGCATACCTTATCAAATCTCAACACCGTGCAGCAGAAAGCTTGTAAAACCCTTCAACGCATGGAATAATGTTAGTAGCACAGCAGCAATGGTGCCAGGTTAAAAGATGAGTGCTTTAATGACATTAGTGCAAATCCCAACAGGGCTGCCATATTGGCGTTGGACTGGAGTGGACAAAGTCACATGACACCAGGTTATAGTCCAACAGGTTTACCACAAGCTTTCAGAAGACTGCTGTACCTGGGCACTGCCTTCCACTTCATCCAACGAAGGAGCACTGCTCAGCAGCAGCTGAGGCTTGAACTCCACTACTCATCCAAATTTGGATTTGAAGGGTACTCTCACTAATAATGAGGAGTAGACCTGTGCTCCCACCTTTAGAATTAAATCAGATCATCCGGAAACTTCCGTCTCTGTCACCCGTGACCTCTAGAGTCCAAAATTTCCTGCCCTGGTTCTTGCTTTCTAGGAATAACAGCGCCATCCTCTGGAGGCGGTCACAATAGCAGATACCCCAGTGGTCTCAGAGAGTGAACTTGTTCAGCTCCATCAGTCAGTTCCAATCACATGCAGGAATCTTACTGTCACATCAACATACATAAAATATATACGGCTTCTACAGTCGTCGCTGTCTGCGTACTGATTTATCACGGGTTATGTGTTTGAACGGACAGTGATGTCTCTCGATCATTCAAAATTTCTCACCCTCTGGGGATTTAATTCTCTCACAATGTGCTGTCACCACCTTCCCTTGCGATGCTCATCAATCAGGCCTTTTCGTGTACAGTAATATGTTTCGGTTAATACTGCCCTGAGCCGACAGCTATTAGTGAGGCATGACAAGAGTTCCCTTTGCAAATTTAAACCCCCTCCTCCCACCGCCAAAATCTCGCTCTCACTCTATCTGCATTGATCGCTCCTCCATCAGATACACCAACTACAAAACACTGCTGCCCTTGCCCTGGGCAAGTAAGAATTGATCACAGCCCAAAGAGCTGCCCTCTTCTGTACCAGCCTGGTATTACTGCCTAACTGGTGAGATATTAAATCTTCTCGGCAGTGGTGGAAGATCTCAGTGAACAGCCAATTTTTGAAGATCCTAAGAGTTTTCCCCTATCTGGGATCTGGAGTTTGGGCTAATACTCATCCCTCAAAACCAACACTGTGCGGGATCTTGCTGTTCATTTTTTTTGGGGGGGTTTCTGTTTCACAAAGCAGGCTTCAGGCAATGACCCATCCTCATTGTTGTGAAGTAGAAAAGGCAGCAAAATGCCACAAATAAATTGAGAGGAGCCTGGCATTGCTCTGCTTGGCATCCCTGTCCCTGACCCTCCTCCCTGGCTCATGAGGGCAGGATTCACCTGGGTACATCTGCCAATTGCACTGGGAGGCTTTAAATTGGCACTGCTAGGGATTCAGCAAATGACAAGTGTGGTGCAGTTGGATGGAGCCCTGTATTACTTTGGAGGTCAGGAATTAAATTGCTGCTAAGGTCATTTTCTTTGGGAACACTTTGCATTGTAAGGTGTCTGAAAGTTCTCGAACGACTGTTTCTGGAGGTCAAGAACAGCTTCTTCCCTGCTGTTATTAGCCTGCTAAATGGACGCTCTAACTTCAAATAATGTTGATCTTGCTAATGCTGATATTGCTTTCATGCATTTCCAGTGCAGTTGTAACCAGTATGCCTAACTCTGTCTAAGCGCCCTGTGATCTGTATGTCCTGGTACTGCTCGCAAAACAAAGCTTTTCACTAGACTTTGGTACACATGACCACAAGGAAACAAACCAAATCGAGCGAACAGTCTCAACACCAGCTCTGGGCTCTTGGGACAATTGGTACTGAATTCCTCAGTGCTTCTCAGCAAGAGGCTGCCTGGTAGATTGTGAGCTATTTCAGTATACAGAGGAACCTCGATTATCCGAATGACATGGGCAGGGGGTATTTTGTTCGGATAATAGAGTGTTCAGGTAACCGAATGCCGGATAATGCAGTTTAACCAAGCATCGGGACCTTGCGATCTTGTCTGGATAATCCGAAATTCAGATAATCGAATGCCGGATAATTGAGGTTCCTCTGTACGTGGTTACCAATGGGTCATCCCTTTGCTGGAGGTCTGTTTGCTGCAGAGAGATTCTCGACCCTAGGCACATTGGCTAAGGGGCAAGTACTGGCCAATGTTCCTGCTTTGCTCTTCTTCAGATGATGCCATGAGATCTTCTGAATCCCCCTGATATGGTCCCTACTCTCTCTTCCCTCAACTACTCTCCCCCCAAGCCTCACACAAGCCCCAAACTATAAGGACATGAAATGGTTAACCTGAATTCACACACACACACACACACACACACACACACACACACACACACACACACACACACCGGGCTGACTGAAACCTTGGCTGTCTACAGATTGAGAGAGCAATTACAATGGGCCATGACACAGGACAAATGTAATTATGATGGGTGAATAACCACTGCTAGGATAGAAAGGAGCCCTTACGCCTTCTTCAGCTCTGAATTACATGTCCCTCCCCATGAGGAGGAAAAATCATATTATTTTCCAGTTGTGGGAAATAGTCTGAATCAAGGAAATTGTCTATGCTCATGCAATCCCTGTAGCCCAGGACAGCGGAGAAGTAGAGAGGTGCAAATAATAGTCTACAGCCCAGCAGACTGTTAACTTAATCTGTGGCCTGAGAGTGTGATGTGAACAGTATAACAAAGGGTTAGCGTTGAAAAATGGTTACTGCATCCAGGTCAAAGAGATCAGAGAATAATCTTTCCAGATACAGTTGTGTGGACAATTGGAATTTTCCTTCAAATTGTGGAGGGATTTGTTCTGAGGTTTCAAATTTAAGATTGAGCCACATCTTGCTGTCACATGGACTATTATCCTGTCATCTCAGGATCCAAGAACCAGATCAAGGAGGAAGAGAATGAAATCCCTTGTACCTTGAGTATTCCTGCACTATACTCAGCAGTAATGCCCCACCGAGATTTTGTGTCAAAGGCTGACCTCAAGCATATGATCCCCTGAGATCAGGCAGATGCATTCTTCCATTCTCGCAAGCAGTCCCGCCTCCTAGCCAAAAGGTCATGGGTTCAAAATGGCAGCCTCAGATCTCTGGTGGACAAGTTGTTCTGACTCAGAGCCAAATCAACTTGGAGATACACGTAAATCTAGCATGCGTATAGAATCCCTTCAGTGTGGATTCAACCCATTGAGTCCACACTGACCCTCCAAATCACATTCCACCCAGACACTGTCCCCACCCTATAACCCTGCCTTTCCCATGGCCAATCCACCCAACCTGTCCAATCTTTGGACTGTGGGAGGAAATCGGAGCACCTAAAGGAATGCCAAGCAGACATGGGGAGAATATGCAAACTCCACCCGGACATTTGTCCGAGGGTCGATTCAAGCCCAGGTCCCCAGTACTGTGAGGCAACAGTGCTAACCACTGAGCCACCGTGCTGCCTGAAATTTTACTGGAATAGTAACAGGCGATCACGCCACATTCCGTTAATGATACATAACCCAGCCGGAGAATTCAATATCACCCAGGACAGAGAAACCCACTTGTTCAGCAGCCCCATCCAACACATTCATCATCCACTCCCTTTACCACTGAGTCTCAGTAGCAGCAGTGTGGACAATCTGCAATTGCACTGCAAAAAATCACCAAGGCGCCTTTGACAACACCTTCCGAACCCATGACCTCTATCTGGAAGGACCAGGGCAGCAGCTACACAGGAACTCCTCTCCCTGCAGGTTCATTTCCAAGCCATTCCCCGTCTTGCCTTGGAAATATATCAACGTTCCTTCAGGGGTCGCTGGGTTAAAACCCTGAAAGTAAGCCCCTATACCACACGGACTGCAGTGGTTTAAGGAGGCAGCTCACCACCACCACCACCAATCTCTCAAAAGGCACTTAGGGACGGGTGATAAGAGCTGATCTAGCCAGTGGTACCTACATAGTATGAAGAAATAATGTGTACACCATGAGGTGTGCATACCTAAATCCTGACGATCAATTTTCAGTGTTTCAACAGTGACAGAACAAGATACCACCCCTTTCATTTAGACAATAGACAATAGGTGCAGGAGTAGGCCATTCTGCCCTTCGAGCCTGCACCACCATTCAATATGATCATGGCTGATCATTCCTAATCAGTATCCTGTTCCTGCCTTATCTCCATAACCCTTGATTCCACTATCCTTGAGAGCTCTATCCAACTCTTTCTTAAATGAATCCAGAGACTGGGCCTCCACTGCCCTCTGGGGCAGAGCATTCCACACAGCCACCACTCTCTGGGTGAAGAAGTTTCTCCTCATCTCTGTCTTAAATGGTCTACCCCGTATTTTTAAGCTGTGTCCTCTGGTTCGGCACTCACCCATCAGCGGAAACATGTTTCCTGCTGCCAGAGTGTCCAATCCTTTAATAATCTTATACGTCTCAATCAGATCCCCTCTCAGTCTTCTAAACTCGAGGGTATACAAGCCCAGTCGCTCCAGTCTTTCAGTTTAGGGTAGTCCCGCCATTCCGGGAATTGACCTCGTGAACCTACGCTGCACTCCCTCAATAGCCAGAATGTCTTTCCTCAAATTTGGAGACCAGAACTGCACACAATACTCCATTTAAAAGAACTTGCTACTTTGATTGTCTGTTGAACTCAGCGTGAAAGGTTAGGGCTGAAATTTAACAAAACTAGTACACTTTATCTACATGATGATTGTTAATACAGTGTCAATTAACCTCTCTGGCCCAGAAATAGAGCAATTTAACCGCTCCATGCATTTAATAGGTTTTTAGCTTTTCAATTATTCAGTCAATTTCTTTTAAATTCTCTTTTCTTTTCTACCTGCCATCTCTCTGTCAGTCCTAAGCAGCACACCTTTAGGAAGGACATATTAGTTTTGGAGTATAGATTTAGCAGAATGTTACTTGGACTGCAGGAAGCAATTCCTGAGAGGAAGTTTGCCACGAAATTGCATTCCTTGCAAATGAGGAGTTTCAGCTTTGATTTAATCAAAGTTTAGCAGACGCTAAGTTGAATCAATAGGCCAGAGAGAGAGAGAGAGAGAGAGAAAGGTTCATAGAGACATTGAGTCAAACAGCACAGAAACAGACCCTTCGGTCCAACCAGTCCATGCTGACCATAATCCCAAACTAAATTAGTCCCACCTGCCTACTCCTGGCCCATATCCCTCCAAACCTTTCCTGTTCACGTAGTTAGCGAGTGTCTTTGAATCCTTGTTATCGTGCCTGCATCCACTGCATCCTCAGGAATCACCCTCTGTGTAAAAAAAATTTCTCCCTCGCGTCTTTTTAAAAATCTCGTCTTCACCTTAAAAATGTGCCCCCTCGTCTTGAATCCCCCACTCTAGGGGAAAAAAAAAACACTTTCCTGCCTTTTCCCTGTAACCCTTGAATCCCTAGGAGAAAGTGAGGACTGCAGATGCTGGAGATCAGAGCTGAAAATGTGTTGCTGGAAAAGCGCAGCAGGTCAGGCAGCATCCAAGGAGCAGGAGAATCGACGTTTTGGGGCAGGAGCCCTTCTTCAGGAATTCCTTCCTGGTTAAAAATCTGTCCGTCTCAGCCTTGAATATACTTAATGACCCAGCCTCAACAGCCCTCTGTGGTAAAGAATTCCACAGATTCACTCCCCTCTGAGAGAAGAACGCCCTCATCTCTGTCTTAAATGGGTGACACCTCAATTCTGAGGTTGTGCCCTCTGGTCCGACACTCTCCTCCTATAGGAATGAATCTCTCCACATCAACCCTGTCAAGTCCCTAAGAATCTTACATGCTTCAATAAGGGGTGGCACGGTGCCTAGCACTGCTGCCTCACAGCACCAGGGTCCCAGATTCGATTACAGCCTCGAGTGACTGTCTGTGTGGAGTTTGCACATTCTCCCTGTGTCTGCGTGGGCTTCCTCCGGGTGTTCCGGTTTCCTCCCGCAGGCCAGGTGAGCTGGCCATGCTAAATTGTCCGTAGCGTTAGGTGCATCAGTCAGAGGGAAATGGGTCTGTGTGGTTTACACTTTGGAGGGTCGGTGTGGACTGGTTGGGCCGAAGGGCCTGTTTCCACACTGTAGGGAATCTAATCTAATCTAATCAAGGTCACCTCTTGTTCTTCTATATTCCAACACGTACAGGCCCAACCTACTCAATGTCTTCTCATAAAACAGTCCTTCCATACTTGGATTCAGCCTACTCTCTTGAACCTCTGACTGTTGCCACTCTTTCCTTCATCTCTTTCCAACCCCAGAGATGTGGGACACCAGAGTGAAAGTGGCTTCACACTTTGGAGACTCCCCACTGGGCCTTTCCCGATGGTCTGTTCAGGACAGAATGGAAGAACTGGGATGGACGAAGCCACCCAAACAAGTGACCAAGGCAGCTTGGTCTGAGGTCACAGCAGAGGTCAGTGGATCGGAGAAGGTTCAAGGGAATGTGGCTCCAGTGCTGCAGGTGGATGAATGATCTATTGTGCTCTGGCAGGGTATGTATTACTGTGAGAGTGAGTTGGCATCATAAGGTTGACTCTGCAGAAGCCTGGCGCACACAAAACTGGGTCCCATGCATCTCCATCACGTGCACTGAATATGCGCCAATGAAATGGGACTGCCAATGTTGCATTACCCAATGGCACTCGCTCTAACATGTCTGACAGGATTAACTATTGAAATATAAAGCGAGCTACAACTGTCAGCAACTCAAGCACCACGAGGTCACTGGCCAGGAGAACTTACACCTCTGATATGTTTTCACCAAAGAATTGTCCCCTTGGGACAATGGGAGCAGGGAGCTCACAATCCCTCAGTAGGACAAGGGGACGGCGAGGGGTGAATTTGGTCAGGACTTTTCAGAGGCATCTCAGGCACATACGTGCTACAACTTTTTATTGTCTTTCACCTTCTCAAACACTTAGGGCCAATAGACGTCCCATTCATGCAGAATCCCCTGCTGCCCCATAACCTTCTCAGCTGGGTTTAACTGGGCAGCTATTGAAATATGGACCTGTCAACAAACAGCAGGAAGGAGATGTTTCAGAACTTCTCCTGGTGACCCCAGGTCCTTATCAGGCACCTCAACATGTGACACCTAACCTGCATGACTTATGGCTGCTTGCCTAGTTTCTCATTCAGTCATAGAGTCATACAGCACAGACACAGACCCGTAGATCCAACGTGTCCATACCAACCAGGTTTCCTAAACTAAGCTATTCCCATTTACCCGCATTAGGTCCATCTCCCTTTCCTATTCATGGACCTGTCATGTTACAGCTGAGGGATTGGTAGCCTGGAGCGTTATAGAGCACTCCATGCATGTGTCATGTAGCTCAGTCTGCCCTCAATGGCTTCTGCAGCATAGCCCTGCAACCTTGGACTCAGCAGAGTGTGTCAGTGCATCCTTAACCACTTCCTTAAGATTGAGAAACCTGGGTCAGTGAAGTGTCCTGCTCAGCTTCATATAAACCGACCACCACCACTGTCACCACCACCAAATGCTGTTGTAGGCAGTTGACCTTCAGCTCAGAGTTCAACATGTTGGGGGTTGGGGGGCAGGGGGTGCAGATGCCAGGATTATGGGAGATGCAGATCTGTCAATCTCTATACTACATTTAGGGCCCTGCTGTCCTGTGGTGTACGCTCTTTCACCTGCTCTGTTCCTCTCCTCTGCCTTATTCATGCATTCCTTGCCCTTCCCAAACTTCCCCCTGAGCATACAATCCCACAATCCTCTAGCACCCCATGACCACTCTTAGTTTTGGGCTTCCCATCAGTTCCCCCTCTCCATCGCAGCCTTGAAAATACCTAACGACCCAGTTTTGACAGCCTTCTGGGGTAAAGAATTCCCCAAGTCATGATTAAGTTTCGAATTCCAAATTCCCAGCTGACCCCGGCCTCTGATAATCTCTGATTCCTCTGCCTAACGTGAATCCATCCACATGATCCTTAAAAACATCCAATGATCCCATCTCAACTGTCTTCTGAGGTGGAGAATTCCGAAGTCAAACAGCCATCTGAGAGGAAAATAATTCCCTAATTTGAAAACAGCGTCCCTTATATCTGGACTAACCCACAAGAAGAAAGTCAGCTATGTCTAGACCATTCCAGATTTTACAGACATCAATGAAATCACATCTCTCAGTCCTCTGAACTCCAGTGAAAATAAGCCTAGTCTGTCCAACCTCTCCCCATGAGACAGTGGAGGACAGGGGTAATGGAAAGCGACATGACAATGCAGAGAAGGTTGGTAACACTGGATTAGCTAATGAAATGGAAATGGAAAGTAATCTGAGAATCCCCATTCCAAGCCTGAATTGCCTTAAGTTCTGAAGCAAGTGCTCCCATCTTAATTACGCTAATGGGCTCCATTAATTAGACACATGTGTCTCTGACAGTATCGTGTGCGCTTCCATTCAGCTATGAAGAACAAGTGTTAACCAAAGCAGCCCGCAGCTGTTTGGAATGATGCCCGATCTGCTGGAAGGCTCATCCAGCATTACCCACTGCCATTGGCGCCGGAGCAGCCCCCTTGTCAAGTTTCGGGTCTGTGATATCTGCACGCGCTTTGTGGAGCTTGCCACCTTCCATGGTGGCTCAGGACCTCCTCATTCCCCTGTTATGGGGCATTCTTACCTGGGAAGGAAAAGTCAGTATTGTCAGCTGATAAAGGTTGGCACTCACCCATCCCACACCCTAAAGCAAGGAACATGTCTCTTCATTAGCACTTTTACAAGAGTTTTACAATTTATTGAAGGTTTTGTTTGAGCTGCAGTGTAAGAAATACGGCAGCTAATTTGCCCATAGCCAGCTCTCACAAACAGCAATGAGTGTATTATCTATATCGGTATTGCTAGTAGATAGGATATATCTTAGTTGGAAAACTAAGGAGACCACTTTTGCAAAATAATGTCACTTGCACCATGGATGACATTTTGGAAAGTAGGGAATCTTTGATGCAAGTTAATAGATGATAGACTTGAGGTCTTGGGACAGCATAGTGACTCAATGGTTAGCACTGTTCTCTCTCAGAGACAAGGTCACAGGTTCGATTCCACCTTTGGGTAACTGTCTGTGTGGAGTTTGCACTTTCTCCCTATGTCTACAGGAGTTTCCTCCGGGTGCTCTGGTTTCCTCCCACAGTCCAAAGATGTATAGGTTAAGTGGATTGACCATGTTAAATTATCCCATATTGCCCAGAGATATGCGGGTTAAGTGTTGGCCTTGGAAAATGCAGAGTTACAGGGGTAGGGTGTGGGTGCGATGCTCTTCACGGTGGATTTAATGGGCCGAATGGCCTGCTTACACACTGTAGGGATTCGATGAAGTGGACACTCTGAGGCGTTGACAGGTCCTTTGTAAATATCTTTGATTGAAGAATAATGTGGATGAATGTAAGGTTATCCACTTTGATACCAAAACAAGAAAGTAGCTTTTGACTTGAACAGCAATAGATTGGGAAAGAGAGAGGTGGAATGAGACCTGGATGCCCTTGTATCCCAATTGCTGAAAGTAAACATTGCAAGTGAAGAAGGCAAATGGTATGTTGTCCTTCTTGGCCAGACGATTTGGGTATGGGAGCAGGGATGTCTTGCTGCCATTGTACAGAGCCTTGGTGAGACCCCACCTGGAGTATTGTGTGCAGTTTCAGTCTCCTTATCTGAGGAAGGATGTTCTGGCTATGTTGACCAGACCAATCTCTGGGACGGCAGGACTGATGTATGAAGAGACACTGAATCGGTCAGGATTATATTCACTGGAGTTTAGAAGAATGAGGTCCGTTTCATGGAAGCCTATAAAATTCCAAGAGGACTAGACAGCACAACTGCAGGAAGGATGTCCCCAATGACTGGGGAGTCTAGAACCAGGGGTAACAGCCTAAGCTATGGGGAAGTTCATTTCGGACTGAGATGAGGAGAAAGTGGTGAGCCTGTGGAATTCTCTGTCACGAGGAGTGGTTGAGGCCAAATCAGTGAACCATTTTAAAAGTGTTCTTCAGGCGAAAGGGATTAAAGGGTGGGGGGAGCAATAGCGGGAACAGGGGACTGAGTTGGGATGATCAGCCATGATCATGTTGGCTCAAGGGGCCAAGTGGCCACCTCCTGCTTGTATTTTCTATGAATAGAACAGCAAATGAATGAGGCCTGTGGGACCATCAAGCCTGCTCCAGTGCTATCAGGGAGCCCAATCAACATTAATTGCATGATGCAAAGACCACACTGTATCCGAAGTCTTAAAATAACAGTTAGATCCAACACTCACAACAAGCTCTGACTAATTTTATTATTAGCTAATGTAGTCTGCAGAAATACCTGAGACTGAATGGAATGAAGGGATGGGTAGTGGATATATCAGTGACAAGTTAATTGAGTGTGAACCAGTACTATAACTGGGGGGCTCTTGCAGTGCAGTGGTAGTGTCCCCCCCTTTGACCCAACAGGCCTGGGTTCAAGACCCATCTGCTCCAGAGGTGTGTCATACCATCTCAGACCAGGTTAGCTAAAACATACTTAAACATGAGGAGCTGGTAATAAGTGTCAAAACAGGAATGAGCTCTTACCTGGAATTCTGGTGAAAACCAGCCAAAACTCTTAACCCACCAGCTCCCAGTCCAAGAATTCAAAATTCTCACCTTTATCAAATTCCTCAATGTCTGCCGTGCACATTCACAAACAAGACAGCACGTGGACTGCAGTGGTTCAAGACGGCAGCTCCCCACCACCTTCCCCACAGGAACTGGGGAGGGGCAATAAACACTGGCCCAGCCAGCGACACCCACAACCCCATGAATTAAGTAAACGAAAACTCTTCTCCCATCTGTATCACCTCCTCCAACTGGTACAACGCTTTGAGTTAACCGAACTCCTCCAATCCTACTCTCTTGTTGCTCATTGATAGTTTGACAGACTGGACGATGGGAGCCAGGCAGTAACTCAAGGTTCCCATCAATCCCCTCTCTGGGAGGAGAGTGTTAATCAACTGAGGTTTACTGTATTATTCCAGGTGCCCTCCAGCTGGGACAGGAGGCTTCCAGATCTTCTGCTGTCAGACCATGCATCATCCAAATGGCCTTGACCAATCGATGTGGTGTGCTCTGCAGGGATTGGAAACTGTGTCGAGGGTCAAACTTACTGGTGTAATTTACTGAAAAATGGTGAGGGGATCTTGGCTTAAAGGAACTGAGACAAATAGAATTATAAAGCACACAGAACAGAATAAACTCCTTCAAAATAGAGTGTGATTCATACTTATACAGCGTTTTTCACATATTCAATGTGCTTTACAGTCACGAAATGCTTCTGATATGAGGTTGCCGTTGTTAGGTAGACAACAGGAGAACCAACATGCAAGTTTCCAATCGGCGACTAACAGCACCGTCCTGTTTGGGTGATGTCAATTTCATTCAGAAAGGCAATCCTCCAACAGGATTACACTTCAGCGGTGAGCCAACAGAGTTGTACGTCAACTGTACAGCTCCCAAACATTGCAGCTCCACAACTCTGCAGCTCCCCAACAGTGCAGCTCCCCAACACTGCAGCTCCAAAAATCCAGCAGCTCCTCAACAGTGCAGCTCCCCAAATCTGCAGCTCCCCAACAGTGCAGCTCAACAAATCTGCAGCTCCCCAACCCTGCAGCTCCCCAACCCTGCAGCTCCCCAACCCTGCAGCTCCCCAACAGTCCAGCTCTCCAATCATGAAGCTCCCCAACTCTGCAGTTCCCCAACTCTGATGCTCTCTTACTCTGCACATCTCCAACTCTGCAGCTCTCCAACCCTGCAGCTCCCCAACCGTGCATCCCCACAACTGTGCAGTTCGTCAGCAGTGCCGCTCCCCAACTGTGCAGCCCACCAATCCTGCAGCTCCCGAATTGTGCAGCTCCCCAACCCTGCATCTCTACAACTGTGCAGCTCCAAAACTATGCAGCACTCCAACCCTGCAGCTCCCCAACAGTGCAGCTCCCCAACCCTGCAGCTCCCCAACTGTGCAGCTCCCCAACTCTGCAGTTCCCCAACTGTGCAGCACCCCAACCCTGCATCTCTCCAACGCTGCAGCTCCCCAACAGTGTAGATCCGCAACCCCGCAGCTCCCCAACCCTGTAGCTTGCCAACAGTGCAGCTCTCCAACTGTGCAGCTCCCCAACTCTGCAGTTCCCCAACTGTGCAGATCCCCAACCCTGCAGATCTCCAACGCTGCAGCTGCCCAACCCTGCAGCTCTCCAACCCTGAAGCTCTCCAACGCTGCAGCTGCCCAACCCTGCAGCTCTCCAACTGTGCAGTTCCCCAACCCTGCAGCACTCCAACTGTGCAGCTATCCAACCCTGCAGCTATCCAACCCTTCAGCTCCCCAACTGTGCAGATCTCCAACACTGCAGCTCGCCAACTCTGCAGTTCCCGAAATCTGCAGCCCCCCAACTCTGCCGGTCCCTAACTCTGCAGCTCCCCAACAGTACAACTCCTCAACGCTGCAGTGCCCCAACCCTGCAGCTCCCCAAACCTGCAGCTCCCCAACAGTGCAGGTCCCCAACCCTGCAGATCTCCAACTCTGCAGCTGCCCAACCCTGCAGCTCTCCAACCCTGAAGCTCTCCAACGCTGCAGCTGCCCAACCCTGCAGCTCTTCAATCCTGCAGCTCTCCAACTGTGCAGTTCCCCAACCCTGCAGCACTCCAACTGTGCGGCTGCCCAACTCTGCAGTTCCCCAACTCTGCTGCTCCCCAACTCTGCAGCTCTCCAACTGTGCAGCTCCCCAACCCTGCAGTTCCCCATCTCTGCAGCTCTCCAACTCTGCAGCTCTCCAAACCTGCAGCTCCCCAACCTGCAGCTCCACAACTGTGCAGCCCACCAATCCTGCAGCTCCCGAATTGTGCAGCTCCCCAACCCGGCAGCTCCCCAACAGTGTAGCTTCCCAACCCTGCAGCTCGCCAACAGTGCAGCTCCCCAACTGTGCAGCTCCCCAACTCTGCAGTTCCCCAACTGTGCAGCTCCCCAACCCTGCAGCTCTCCAACGCTGCAGCTGCCCATCCCTGCAACACTCCAACCCTGAAGCTCTCCAACGCTGCAGCTGCCCAACCCTGCAGCTCTTCAACCATGCAGCTCTCCAACTGTGCAGTTCCCCAACCCTGCAGAACTCCAACTGTGCAGCTATCCAACCCTGCAGTTCTCCAACCCTTCAGTTCCCCAAATGTGAAGCTCTCCAACACTGCAGCTCCCCAACTCTGCAGTTCCTGAACTCTTCGAGGAGAAAGTGAGGTCTGCAGACGCTGGAGATCAAAGCTGAAACTTTATTGCTGGAACAGCACAGCAGGTCAGGCAGCATCTAGGGAACAGAAGATTCGACGTTTCAGGCACATGCCCTTCTTCAGATCCACAAGTCTGCCAGTCCCTAATTCTGTAGTTCCCCAACATTGCAGCTCCCCAACGCTGCAGCTCCCCAGCCCTGAAGATCACCAACAGTGCAGCTCCTCAATAGTGCAGCTCCCCAACTCTGCAGCACCCCAACCCTGCAGCTCCCCAAACCTGCAGCTCCCCAACAGTGCTGGTCCCCAACCATGCAGCTCCCCAACTCTGCAGCTCCCCAACTCTGCAGTTCCCCAACTCTGCAGCTCCCCAACTCTGCAGCTCTCCAACTGTGCAGCTCCCCAACCCTGCAGTTCCCCAACTCTGCAGCTCCCCAACTGTGCAGCTCCCCAACTCTGCAGCTCTCCAACTGTGCAGCTCCACAACCCTGCAGTTCCACAACCCATCAGCTCCCCAACTCAGCAGCTGTCCAACCCTGCAACTCCCCAACCCTGCAGCACCCCAACAGTGCAGATCCCCAACCATGCAGCTCCCCAATTCTGCAGTTCCCCAACTCTGCAGCTCCCCAACTCTGCAGCTCTTCAACTGTGCAGTTCCCCAACCCTGCAGTTCCCCAACTCTGCAGCTCCCCAACTCTGCAGCTATCGAACTCTGCAGTTCTCCAACCGTACAGCTCCCCAACCATGCAGCTCCCCAAACTTGCAGCTCACAAGTGTGCAGGTCTCCAACTCTACAGCTCCACAACCGTGCAGTGCCCCAACCCTGCAGCTCTCCAAATCTGCAGCTCTCTAACCATGCATCCATGCAGCTCCACAACTGTGCAGCTCTCCAACAGTGCCGCACCCCAAATGTGCAGCCTCCAAAATCCTGCAGCTACCCAACTGTGCAGTGCCCAAACCCTGCAGCACTCCAACCCTGCAGCTCTCCAACAGTGCAGATTCGCCACCCTGCAGCTCCACAACCCTGCAGCGCTCCAACCCTGCAGCTTGCAAAACATGCAGCTCCCCAACCCTGCATCTCGTCAACAGTACAGCTCCCCAACTGTGCAGCGCCCCAACTCTGCAGTTCCCCAATTCTGCAGCCCCCTAACCCTGCAGCTCTCCAATGCTACAGCTGCCCAACCCTGCAGCTCTCCAATCCTGCAGCTCTCCAATGCCTCAGCTCTCCAACCATGCAGCTTGCCAACCCTGCAGCTTCCCAAGCCTGCAGCTCCCCAACCCTGCAGCTCTCCAACGCCTCAGCTCTCCAACTATGCAGCTCCCCAACCCTGCAGCTACCCAAATATGCAGCTCCCCAACCATGCAGCTCCCCAATTCTGCAGTTCCCCAACTCTGCAGCTCCTCAACTCTGAAGCTCTTCAATTGTGCAGTTCCCCAACCCTGCAGTTCCCCAACTCTGCAGCTCCCCTAATCTGCCGCTATCCAACTCTGCAGTTCTCCAACCATACAGCTCCCCAAACATGCAGCTCCCCAAACTTGCAGCTCACCAAGGGTGCAGGTCTCCAACTCTACAGCTCCACAACCCTGCAGTGCCCCAACCCTGCATCTCTCCAAATCTGCAGCTCTCTAACCATGCATCCATGCAGCTCCACAACTGTGCAGCTCTCCAACAGTGCCGCACCCCAAATGTGCAGCCTCCCAATCCTGCAGCTACCCAACTGTGCAGCACCCCAACCCTGCAGCACTCCAACCCTGCAGCTCCCCAACAGTGCAGATTCGCCACCCTGCAGCTCCACAACCCTGCAACGCTCCAACCCTGCAGCTTGCAAAACATGCAGGTCCCCAAGCTCTCCAACTGAGCAGATCCCCAACCCTGCAGCTCTCCAACTGTGCAATTCCTGAACTCTGCAGCTCCCCAACTCTGCCGCTCCCTAACTCTGCAGCTCCCCAACCCTACAGATCACCAACAGCGCAGCTCCTCAACAGTGCAGCTCTGCAACTCTGCAGCGCCCCAACCCTGCAGCTCCCCAAACCTGCAGCTCCCCAACTCTGCAGCTCTCAAACCCTGCAGCTCCCCAACCCTGCGGCTCCCCAACTGTGCAGTTCCCCAACCCTGCAGTTCCCCAACCCTGCAACGCCCCGACCCTGCAGCTCTCCAACCTTTAAGCTCTCCACCCCTGCAGCTCTCCAACTGAGCAGATCCC
The DNA here is from genome assembly GCF_004010195.1 of Chiloscyllium plagiosum. NCBI lineage: Eukaryota > Metazoa > Chordata > Chondrichthyes > Orectolobiformes > Hemiscylliidae > Chiloscyllium > Chiloscyllium plagiosum. The sequence goes on along the minus strand of NC_057717.1, from coordinate 91,083,888 downwards.
CAACCCTGCAGCTCTCCAACTGTGCAATTCCTGAACTCTGCAGCTCCCCAACTCTGCCGCTCCCTAACTCTGCAGCTCCCCAACCCTACAGATCACCAACAGCGCAGCTCCTCAACAGTGCAGCTCTGCAACTCTGCAGCGCCCCAACCCTGCAGCTCCCCAAACCTGCAGCTCCCCAACTCTGCAGCTCTCAAACCCTGCAGCTCTCCAAATCTGCAGCTCTTCGACTCTGCAGGTCACCTATCCTGCTGCTCCCCAACACTGCAGCTCCCTAACCCTGCAACTCCCCAACCCTGCAGCTCCCCAAACGTGCAGCTCCCCAAAAGTGCAGCTGTCCAAATCTGTAGCTCCCCAACCGTGCAGCTCCCCAACTGAGCAGCTCCCCAACTGTGCAGCTCTCCAACCCTGCAGCTCCCCAACCCTGCAGCACCCCAACACTGCAGCTCTCCAACCCTGCAACTCTCCAACTGTGCAGCACCCAAACTGTGCACCTCGCTAAACCTAAGCTCTGCAACTGTGCAGCTCCCAACCCTGCAGCTCCCCAACTCTATAGCCCCCAACCTTGCATTTCACCAACTGTGCAGCTCACCAACCCTGCAGCACCCCAACCCTGCAATGCCCCAAACCTGCAGCTCTCCAAATCTGCAGCTCCCCAACCATGCAGCTCCCCAACTCTGCAGCTCTCCAACACTACAGCTCTCCAACTGCGCAGATCACCAACTGTGCAGCTCCCCAACCCTGCAGCACCCCAACACTGCAGCTCTCCAACCCTGCAACTCTTCAACTGTGCAGCACCCAAACTGTGCACCTCGCTAAACCTAAGCTCTGCAACTGTGCAGCTCCCAACCCTGCAGCTCCCCAACTCTATAGCCCCCAACCTTGCATTTCACCAACTGTGCAGCTCACCAACCCTGCAGCACCCCAACCCTGCAATGCCCCAAACCTGCAGCTCTCCAAATCTGCAGCTCCCCAACCATGCAGCTCCCCAACTGAGCAACTCCCCAAACCTAAGCTCTCCAACAGTTCATCTCCCCAACCTTACAGCACACCAACTGTGCAGCTCCCCAACCCTGCAGATCTGCAACCCTGCAGTTCCCCAACCCTGCAGCTCTCCAACCCTACAGATCCCCAAACCTGCAGCTCCCCAACTGTGCAGTATCCGTACTCTGCAGCTCCCTAACTCTGCAGCTCCCAACCCTGCAGATCACCAACAGCGCAGTTCCTCAACAGTGCAGCTCCCCAAACCTGCAACGCCCCGACCTTGCTGCTCTCCAACCCTGCAGCTCCCCAACCCTGCAGCTCTCCAACCCTGCAGCTTCCCAACCTTTCAGCTCTCCATCCCTGCAGCTCTCCAACTGTGCAGATCCCCAAACCTGCAGCTCCCCAACTGTGCAGTTCCCGAACTCCGCAGCTCCCCAACCCTGTCACTCCCTAACTCTGCACCTCCCCAAACCTGCAGATCACCAACAGTGCAGCTCCTAAACAGTGCAGCTCTGCAGCTCTGCAGCTCCCCAACCCTGCAGCTCCCCAAACCTGCAGCTCCCCAACAGTGCAGCTCCCCAATCCTGCAGCTCTCCAACCCTGCAGCTTCCCAACCTTTCAGTTCTTCACCCCTGCAGCTCTCCAACTGTGCAGCTCCCCAACCCTGCAGCTCCCCAACTCTGCAGCTCTCAAACCCTGCAGCTCCCCAACCCTGCGGCTCCCCAACTGTGCAGCTCCCCAAACCTGAAGCTCTCCAAATCTGCTGCTCCCCAACACTGCAGCTCCCTAACCCTGCAACTCCCCAAACCTGGAGCTCCCCAAACCTGCAGCTCCCCAACAGTGCAGCTGTCCAAATCTGTAGCTCCCCAACCGTGCAGCTCCCCAACAGTGCAGTTCCCCAACAGTGCAGCTCCCCCACCCTGCAGCTCTCCAACCCTGCAGCTCCCCAACAGTGCAGTTCCCCAACAGTGCAGCTCCCCAACCCTGCAGCTTTCCAACTTTGCAGCCCCCCCAACCAGCAGCTTCCCAACTCTGCAGCTCCCCAACTCCGCAGTACCCCAAGTCTGCAGTTCAACAACTCTGCAGGTCCCCAACAATGCAGCTCCCCAACCCTGCAGCACTCCAACTGTGTAACTCCCAAACCTTGCAGTTCCCCAACCCTGCAGTTCCCCAACTGTGCAGCTCCCCAACCCTGCAGCTCTCCAACCCTGCAGCTCTCCAACTCCCCAACTCTGCAGCTCTCCAGCTGTGCATCTTCCCAACCCTGCAGCTCCCCAACCCTGCATCTTCCCAACACTGCAGCACCCCAACAGTGCATCTCCCAAACTCTGCACTCCCAAACCTGAAGGCCCCCCTACCCTGCAGCTCCCCAACCCTGAAGCTCTCCAACTCTGCAGCTCCCAAACTGTGCAACTCCCCAACTCTGCTGCTCCCCAACCCTGCAACTCCCCAGACCTGCAGCTCTCCAAATCTGGACCTCCCCAACCGTGCAGCTCCCCAACTGTGCAGCTCCCCAACTGAGCAGCTCTGCAACTCTGCAGCTCTCCAACCCTGCAGCTCTTCAAAACCCTGAAGCTCCCCAAACCTGCAGCTCCCCAACACTGCAGCCCTCCAACCCTGCAGCTCTCCAACTGTGCAGCTCCCAAACAGTGCAACTCCCCAAACCTAAGCTCTCCAACTGTGCAGCTCCCCAACCCTGCAGCTCTCCAACCCTGCAGCTCCCCAACCCTGCTGCTCTCCACCCCTGCAGCTCTCCAACTGTGCTGCTCCCCAAACCTGCAGCTCCCAAATTGTGCAGCTCCCCAATGCTGCAGCTCCCCAACTCACAGCTCTCAACCCCTGCAGCTCTCCAACCCTGCAACTCCTCAACCGTGCAGCTCTCCAACCTTGCAGCTCTCCAACTGTGCAGCTCCCCAACCCTGAAGCTCTCCAAATCTGCAGCTCACCGACTCTGCAAGTCTCCAACTGTGCAGCTCCCCAACCCTGCAGCACCCCAACTGTGCAGCTCCCTAACCCTGCGGCTCCCCAACTGTGCAGCTCCCTAACCCTGCGGCTTCCCAACTGTGCAGCTCCCCAACCCTGCAGCTCTCCTATCCTGCTGCTCCCCAACCCTGCAGCTCCCCAACCCTGCAACTCCCCAAACCTGCAGCTTCCCAAACCTGCAGCTCCCCAACAGTGCAGCTCTCCAAATCTGCAGGTCCCCAACCGTGCAGCTCCCCAACTGAGCAGTTCCCCAACTGTGCAGCTCTCGAACCCTGCAGCTCCGAAACCCTGCAGCTCCCCAACTCTGCAGCTCTCCAACACTACAGCTCTCCAACTGCGCAGATCACCAACTGTGCAGCTCCCCAACCCTGCAGCTCCCCAACACTGCAGCTCTCCAACCCTGCAACTCTCCAACTGTGCAGCTCCCAAACTGTGCACCTCCCTAAACCTAAGGTCTGCAACTGTGCAGCTCCCAACTGTGCAGCCCCCCAACCTTGCATTTCACTAACTGTGCAGCTCACCAAACCTGCAGGTCCCCAACCCTGCAGCTCCCCAACCCTGCAGCTCTCCAACTCTGCTGCTCTCCAACAGTGCAGCTCCCCAACCCTGCAGCTCCCCAACTCTGAAGCTCCCCAACAGTGAAACTTCCCAACCCTGCAGCTCCCCAACTGTGCAGCTCCCCAACCCTGCAGCTCTCCAACTTTGCAGCCCCCCCAACCGGCAGCTTCCCAACTCTGCAGTTCCACAACTCTGCAGCTCTATATTTCTGCAGCTCCACAACTCTGCAGCTCCCCAACAGTGCAGCTACCCGAACTCTTCATTTCCCCAACCCTGCAGGTCCTCAAAACTGCAGCTGCCCAACAGTGCAGCTCCCCAACTCTGTGGTTCCCCAACTCTGCAGCTCCACAACTCTGCAGCTCTCCAACTCTGTAGCACCCCAACCCTGCAGCTCCCTAACCCTGCAACTCCCCAACCCTGCAGCTCCCCAACAGAACAGCTCCCCAACTCTGCAGCACCCCAACCCTGAAGCCCCCCCAACCCTGCAGCTCTCCAACCCTGCAGCTCCCCAACCCTGCAGCTCACCAACTGTGCCGCTCCACAACCCTTTGCGGCTCCCCAACTTTGCAGCTCCCCACCTCTGCAGCTCCCCAACTCTGCAGTTCAACAACTCTGCAGCTCCCCAACTGTGCATTTCCCGAATCTGCAGCTCAACAACTCTGCAGCTCTCCAACCATGCCGCTCGCCAACCATGCAGCTCCCCAACTGTGCAGCTCTCCATCAGTGCAGCTCCCCAACTGTGTAGCTCCCCAAATGTGCAGCTCCCCAACCCTGCAGCTGCCCAGCGCTACAGCTCCCCACCCATGCAGCTCTCCAACCCTGCAGTTCCCCAACTGTGCAGCTCTCCAACTCTGCAGCTCCCAAACCCTGCAGTTCCTCAACTCTGCAGCTCCCCAACCATGCAGCTCCCCAACAGTGCAGGTCCCCAAATGTGCAGCTCTCCAACTGTGCAGCACCACAATTGTGCAGGACCCCAAATCAGCAGGTCTTCAACCCTAGAGCTATCCAACCCTGCAACTTCCCAACCCTGCAGTTCCCCTACTCTGCAGTTCTCCAACTCTGCAGCTCTCCAACTGTGCAGCTCCCCAACCTGTAGCTTTCAAACCTGCAGCTCTCCAAACGTGCAGCTCTCCAACCCTGCAGCTCTCCAACCCTGCAGCACTCCAACCCTGCAGCTCTCCAACTGTGAAGCTCCCCAACCCTGCGGCTCTTCAACCTTGCTGATCCCCAAACCTGCAGCTCGCCAACCCTGCAACTCCCCAAACCTGCAGCTCCCCAAACCTGCTGGTCCGCAACCATGCAGCTCAACAACTCTGCAGCTCAACAACTCTGCAGTTCCCCAACTCTGCCGCTCCACAACAGTGCAGCTCCCCAACTGTGCAGCTTCCCAACTCTGCAGCACCCCAACCCTGCCGCTCACCAACTCTGCAGCTCTCCAACTGTGCAGCTCCCCAACTGTGCAGCTCTCCAACTGTGCAGCTCCCCAATTGTGCAGCCCCCCAACTCTGCATGTCTCCAACCCTGTAGCTCTCCAACCCTGTACTGTTCCCGAACCCTGCAGCTCTCAAAATGTGCAGCTCTCCAACTGCACAGATCCCCAACCCTGCAGTTCTCCAACTGTGCAGCTCTCCCACCGTGCAGCTCTCCAACCCCGCAGTTCTCCAACTGTGCAGCTCCCCAACTGTGCAGCTCCCCAACTGTGCAGCTCTCCAACTGTGCAGCTCTCCAACTGTGCAGCTCTCCAACTGTGCAGCTCTCCAACCCTGCAGCTCTCCAAATGTGCAGCTCTCCAACTGTGCAGCTCTCCAACCCTGCTGCGCTAAACCTCCAAACCTTATACAGCTCCATCTACAATCATGTAGCATCCCAGCAGGGTCATGCTCTAATCCTGTAGCCCTCCAACTATCAGAATTCCAACCATGCATCTCATCAACAGTGCATAACACCAACTATGTAGCAGTCCAATAGTGCAGCATTCCAATAGTGCAGCACCCTTGTCCTGCAGCATTCCAATTGCAGAACAATGCACTGGTGCACTCCCGAATGCCATCGGAGATATGAAAGCAACTTGAAGGTCATGTGTAGCCAGTGGGGAGCTGCACGTTTGTGCACATCAGGAATGACTCAGACAGCCCCCTCAGGGTCAGCAACTTTTGTGGGATTATACCCTACTCCAGTGAAAGCTACACAGCACCCTGGCTGGCAATCCCAGTGCTGTCTTGAAGGAGTGCTGCACAGCTGGGGTGAGGGGCAGAGAGAAAAATCACGGGCCTCCTTTCTGCTCTTGGCTTGAGCATCCCCCAACCCCTGTCCCAAATATAGGGCGTCCATTCCCCAGCCCCTGATGTAACCCCCTGCTCGCAAGTTGGTCAGGAGCAGGTCACTGGGATGAGACAGCCATCCTCCCATGCAGATATGAAAAATTCACCCCACCTCACATGCTTTTGAAAACATCAGGAGAGCCCAGCTTGGCCAATGTATACTCTTTGTCCAGCAACAGGTTATTGCCTCGGCTGTGGGGAACACTGCTGGGCACTGATTGGCTGCTGGTTTGCCCCGGTAGCTGCAATTCAGTTACCCCACCGGCTGTAAGCAGATGGTGTAGAGGAAGCTTTACTCTGTTTAGTTTGATTTATTTACTGTCCTGTGTACCTTTTCACAAAATACAGTGAAAAGTGTTGGATCGTGTCTCCAGCACCACCTTAAAAGTCAGAAAAATAAACCAAAACACAGAATATAAAAGCAGAAGAATGAAGAAATAAAAAAAAGTGCCCAACTTTTCATGTTGAGTGCTCTGCCCTAGGTCTGGTCCCCAGACACAAGTCCCCTTCACCACTCCACTGTCACTGGGACAACGGTCACCACTCTTCAAGGCCACCTCGCCTGCCCCAAGTCCCTCAGCACTGTCAGTCCTCGCTGGATCTTCTCAGTGCAGACATCTCCGACACTGGTACTGCACCGTCCCACGTTTTACTCTGTATCTAACCCCATGCTGTCCTTGTCCTAGGAGTGTTTGATGGGGACAGTGTAGAGGCAGCTTTACTCTGTATCTATAACCCCATGCTGTCCCTCATGCTGTCCCTGTCCTGGGAGTGTTTGATTTGGACATTGTAGAGGCAGCTTTACTCTGTACCTAACCCCGTGCTGTCCTTGTCCTGGGAGTGTTTGATGGGGACAGTGTAGAGAGAGCATTACTCTGTATCTAACTCCATGCTGTCCCTGTCCCTGGGAGCATTTGATGGGGACTGGGTAGAGGGAGCTTTACTCTGTATCTAACCCTGTGCTGTCCCTGTCCTGGGAGTGTTTGATGGGGGATAGTGTAGAGGCAGCTTTACTCTGTATCTAACCCCATGCTGCCCCTGTCCTGGGAGCGTTTGATGGGGACTGGGTAGAGGGAGCTTTACTCTGTATCTAACCCTGTGCTGTCCCTGTCCTGGGAGTGTTTGATGGGGGATAGTGTCGAGGCAGCTTTACTCTATCTAACCCCGTGCTGTCCCTGTCCCTGGGAGTGTTTGATGGGGTGACAGTATAGAAGTAGCTTTACTCTGTATCTCACCTCATGCTGTCTCTGTCTTGGGAGTGTTTGATGGGGACAGTGTAGAGAGAGCTTTACTCTGTATCTAACCCCTTGCTGTCTGTGTCCTGGGAGTGTTTTTTGGGGGACAGTGTAGCGGGAGCTTTACTCTGTATCTGACTCCCCATGTGGTCCCTGCGCTAGGAGATGCCCCGAGGTGGTGATCAGAGCTACAGACATGCAGGTCCTCAGCCCGCCAAGTGGACAGCAGTGGCCTAACTGAGGCAAAAGATTGACTTACCAACATTGCAAGACCCTTATCTCCCATGTAACTCCAGTTAATGTCTTCTCCCCTCCCCTCACCTCCCTAGAAAAGGCTCCTCCTCATATCCATTGGTCAAGGATCCACCATGAGTCATTTTGCTGGAGACAGGGCGCTATGTGAATGCAACATCTTGCCATGATGAGGTCGGATGGGCTTTGTGCAGTGCATCGAACGTGGCAAAAGCTGGGGCAGCTGATGTGCGCGCCTAGCTGGCTAATTTGCATCGAAACAGCTTAAACGCAGAGGATGCATTATGAATGTTTGGCAAGAGGCCACTTGAAGTTATATTGTTTTTTCATTTGAAAGCTTTTTATACGGGTGGAATCTCGTTAACCATTGGAAGTCAGATTGTATTGAGCCTTGATTGACAAGATTGTCTCCTGCCTCTGCCGTGTAAGCACAACAGTTCTGAAGGGCCTGATGAAATCACCATTTGAAGAAAAAAAATTCAGTAGCAGGCCAACAATTAAAATACCAGACGACCACAACGATAAAGGAAGCGATGCTTTGTTTTTCTGCTGGTCTCAGCCAAAAGGAGGGTTCTTTTTTAATCAATGGCTGATCTGTCTCTTAGGGTTTAGGATTAACCGAATCAACTGCTGTAGATCCAGCAGTTGTCATGCTCAGAAGCTGAGGTGGGAAACAACAGAACACTGTCAGAGACCAGGCACGTAGATAGGCCACTGCTGGGATCACAACTGGGACACCAAAAAGGACTAATCAGGACTTTACTCTGTATCTAACCTGTGCTGTCTCGGTCCTGGGAGGGTTTGATAGGGGCAGTCTGGAGCGAGCTTTAATCTGTATCTAACCCTGTGCTGTCCTATCCTAGGAGTGTTTGATGGCAGGGAACTTTACTATGTATCTAACCCTGTCCTGGGAGTATTTGATGGAGACTCTGTGCTGTCCCCGTTTTGGGATTGTTTGATAGGGACAGCGTAGAGAGAGAGCTTTACTCTGTTTTTAACCCTGTGCTGCATCTGCCTTGGATGCATCTTCTGAGGACGGTGTAAGGGTAACTATAATCTGTACCTGACATATGCTGTTCCTGCTCTGGGAAGCTTTAATAGTGGGGTGGAGTAATATTCACTCTAAGTGGCTGAACATATTCTGGGAATGTAGTGCTTCCTAAAATTTCAGAATTGCAGTGATCATGGGAAAGAGACAGATTTGAAAAGGAGGATGTAACTTTTAAGATCTTGCTGGATTTTGATGACTAATATCTGTGGGGGAAAAATGCCTATATTTTTGTGAAAAGCTTGCTTTAAAAAACAATTGTAATTATAGCATCATGAGCCTTCAAGAAATGTCAGTGTGACCTGGAGTTGTCAGAGAAATGTAAAACTAAGAAGCAAAGGCTAAATAGGAGGTTAATTGCAGTGAACAAAGAACGAAGAGAACAAAGAACACTATACCATAGGAGAAAGCCATTCGGCCCTCCAAGCCTGTGCTGACACATTTTGTTCTTCTATATCAAAACTGTCTGGCATTACGTCAGTTACATTTTCTGTTTGACAGTTCAGATCACATGGAGAATATGTATAAAGGAGGGCAAAGCAAGGTTCTTTTCAAATCAAGCAGTTTCCTGTTTGTCAGTCCGAGAATCAAGCCGAGATTCGTGAGAATGAACCAGAGACTGTGTTCCTGTGTGTTATACAATTGGGAAGGGCAGTGAACTGAAGACAGTAGCCGGGGCTCAGGACCGGATAAGATCCATTGCTACTGTTCCAGTGTTGCCAATACTCTTCAGACTGTTTAAAGGGACCAGAAAAGGGAATCTCTGGAGACTCTGTGCCTTCAGAATTGAATTGAATTGAATTAGCTTTATTGTCACATGTACTCAAATGAGTAACAGTGAAAAGTTTATATGTAGCCACTTACAGTGCCATCTTAGATACAAAAGTATTTATTTACAGATTCTTCAGTTATAAGGCTAGTTACAGCATAACAATGGCACTAACACACACCACCATCTTAGGTACAGATCACCTTGGTACAATCCTTAGTAAAAATGTTACATTACAGATCAACACAGTGTGATCATTGGTCAGTGAAACAAGAAGCAAAGTTAAACAGGCATGCAGTGTCTTTTTAATGGTGGCAAACAAAGAAGAGAAAGTTAGTAGATGTGTTGGAGTTAACCGTGTTCAGACACATCAGCAGGCTGCAGGGGAATGCAACTCAAGGGCTGAAATAATAAAGAAGTGAGATTCTGTGTCGTGGAAGTTTTACAGGAAAATCTCTGTGATCGCACATGGTCCCACACCTTATCTTTCTTGTTGTATTGACAATTTTGTGTGAGATCTACATATCCTTCAGTGAGTAATGAATGTTTCAGACATTTTGATTTTAATTGATTTGGTACAGTCGAGGTTTTACAAACTGAAATCTTGTCCATTGGCTTTCTTTCCATTGACTTTATGGGATGCTCCTTTCTTTTATCAGTGAATAGTCTCCGGAGGATTACACAGGATACACGGAATAGATGCAGGCCATTCAGCCCATCCAACAAATGTCGTATTTGATATCTGCCCATCTTTCATCTAAACTCCACCATGACCCTCGACACCCCTTTCCCTCACCTGCTGTTCTGGCTTCCCCTTCAATACATCTATGTCATTTGCATCAACTGAGCTGTTGGCAATGAGTCTCACCACTATTTCTCCCAAATTCTCTCTTGGGCATCTTGGAGACCATTTTATATTGATGGCCTCTAGCCTTCCTCTTTCCCCACAAGAGGAAATATTCTCCCAGAATCTACTTGAACAAAACTTTTCACTCTTTTAAAGATATCTATCAGGACCGTTCTCTGCAGAAAGGTGCACAGACTTTCTTGTCTTTGCTGATGAGCATACCTGCACATTTTTAGAATACCATTATTGCAAAATGCTCTCTGCAACCCCCTCTCTACCTCCTCCTTCAGGTTCCACCCAAAGGTGGTCTCAACGCACAGCTCACATGGGGCCAGAAGGTGCATCCCAGCTGGTACAGAGATGCTGTGCATCCTGCCAGTCCAGTTCACTGGCTTGGATTGCTGTTCCTTCACTGTCTCTGGATCACAGTATTGGAATTACCTCCCTCACAGCACAATGGGTGTCCCTGTACCACACAGACTGCAGCGGTTCAGGAAGGCAGCTCACTACCACCTTCTGGACAATGGATGTTGCCTTAACCAACCCACGAACAAATTCAAAAGCATTTCGAGACTTTAATCTTGTTATTCAAATGCCAGCCATTCTTTCTCTGAAAATGAAGCACTACGTGAAAGTCTGATATTAGATTAACCTACCCCAGTCTTCTTTCTTCAAGAGACATGGGACACAGCTTGTCACACCTTTCTTGATTTGCACATTCTCCCATTTCTGGCATCAGCCTCATTAATCTCCTATGCACGCTCTCCAGTGCCTGTGTATCCTTTCTCTAATACAACAATCGGGCTTCAGACAGTACTCCTAGTGCTGACTAACCAAGCTTCAACACACAGATACATAGAAAATAGGAACAAGAGTAGGCCATTCGGCCCTTCGAGCCTTCTCCACCAAATTTAGGATCACGACTCATCATCCAACTCAGTACCCTGTTTCCATTTTCTCCCCTTACCTTTTGATCCTTTTAATCCTAAGAATTGTATCTATTTTCAGCCAAACGGCTAATGCTGACCCTAACCCTAACCCTGTAAAAATAACTCCCAGTGCTCGGGTTTTTTTAAAGGCCTTGATAACCTTTGTCACAACATTCAGTGTATGCAATTTTATTGAAATAATCTTAATTTACAGGGGAGGCAATGGCCTGGTGGTATTATCATTGGACTTTTCATCCAGAGACTCAATAATGCTCTGTCGACCTGGGTTTGATTCCCACCACGGAAGATGGTGAAATTTGGATTCAATTAAGACATTATTCAGAGTCTGATGACCATTGTGGAATGTTAGGAAAAACCCATCTGGTTCACCAATGTCCTTGAGGGAAGGAAGCTGCCATCCTTACCTGGTCTGGCCTACATATGACTTCAGACCCTGGGAATGGACAATAACTCCAAGTCAATGACATCCTCAGGCTGTGAATCATTGAAGCAGAAGAAGTAGCTGGAAGAAGCTGTCAGATTGAAAAGGTGTGCCCTGGAGATGTATTGTTTCTGCTGGCTGGGTGACCTCAATTCCGACACGCAGTTCCTGTTTATTGAGTGCGAGGGTCTTCGGGTCTCCATTAGGGCCCTGCCTCTCTTGTACCTACTCACTGTCAGGAACATGGTCAACTCGTGCCAGGTCTACCTCCTGTCAGCAGTAGTGGCTATCATCAAACAACCATTGGTCATCGCAGGTCTGAGTGGCTGCTGGAAGGAAGGGATGTGGGCACACGGGTGGCCAGAGTCGGGGACCTGCTGGGTAGTGGGGTCCTGGGCTGGATGCTGCCACAGGAATGGCCAGCTGGGTGGTGGTAGACGCTAGCCCACGGCCGATGCTATCAAATGCCTTAAAACGACGGCGCTTGAGCCCCAGTGGGAGGATGCTCAGGCGTGCGGTGGGATCCACCCTGTCCAGATGGAATTTCACATTAGCCTCATCCTGTATGTACCCTGGGAGCCTGTACCCCACAACCTGAGCCCTCTCTAAGGTCTGTGTTGTGTGTTTATTGCACAGGCTGCTGCTGTGCATCATCCACCTTGACTCTTACATTCCCTGTCCGGACACACCTTGACATGTTTATTTCCCACTGGGTGGTGAGAATCCCATTGGAGTGGTGTCGACATGGGAGCCCATCCTCTTTCCCTCGTGGATCTGGGGTGGAGGGTGCTACATGTGGGAGAGTCGAGAACGCGAGGGCACAGCCTGAGACCTTTTAGAACGGAGATAAGGTGAAGCCTCTTTAGCCAGAGAGTAGTGAATCTGGGGAATTCATTGCCATAGAAGACTGTAGAGGCCTGGCCATTGAGTATATTTAAAGCAGAAATACATAGGGTTTTTATTGCTAAAAGGATCAATGGTTACGGGGATAAAGCGGGAAAATGGGGTTGAAAAACCTATCAACTATGATTGAAGACTTGATGGGCTGAATGGCCTAATTTCTGCCCCTATGTCTTATGGTCTTATGGTCATTCAGCCCAGCTGCGGTCTTGTGGAGTCCATGGACCACATGTATATTGGTTGGGGGGAGGGGGTTGCACACTCTTTTTAGTTATTTGAGAAACCTTCCATTTTGTCTTTGGTTACACTTCAGCCCCGTGCTCCTGATCATTGGGCACCCGGTGCGGAGGGGAGCAGGCAGGTCAGAGGATCTCCTCGTGGGTCTGCTCCTGGGCCTGGTCAGGCTGACCCATAAACAGGTCCAGGTGGCTGGCCGTGTGGAGAAGAGTGGGAGGTTCACCTCTGCCAACTGCCTGCCCATCTTCCCCTGGTTATGTTCGTGCCCAGATCTCCTCAGAGATGGACACCAATACTCTCGATGTCTTTAGAGACACCCTGGGGGGATACAGTGAGTTATTTCCCCCATCAACTCCACTTGGTTCAACCCTTTCCCTCTCTCTGTAAGCCGGCTCCCTCACTTTTGATGGTTTGTGTTGCCCATGATGGGCTTTGCGTATAAACAGTCAAATGGATACACAGATATTTTTATTGGTGGTGATTACCAGTTAAAAAAAAAAGTCTCGGCAATTCTGGTGGTAGCTATGTGTGAGAACACTTCTGGGTATTAAAAGGAAGTAAGACTGAGCAGTTAATAAATTCAAGCAGTTAATAAACAAGGAAAGATGTCTTGATTTCTCTCTGTCACTGACTGGCTTGCATCCAGACTGACAATCATTGAGTAATCTGTCTTTTAATACCAGCCAAGGAACCAGAGAGAACTAGCCAACTACTCCTCAAAACAGTGCCACGGGATTGCTGACATGGCAAAGTCTTGTCTAACATAGTGTCATGCAGTGCAGAAAAGGCGCTTTAGACTATTGAGTCTGCACCGATAACAACTACAACTAAAGACGCGCGAATCCCAATTTCCTGCACTTGTTCTTGCATGTTATGGTATCTGAAGTGCTCATCCAAATTTTTTTTAAAGGTTTTAAGGTTTCCAGCCTCCACTACCTTCCCTGACAATGCATTCCAGATTCCTACCGCCCACTGACTGAAAGTGTTTTTTTTCCCAAATCCGCTCGGAATTTCCTGTCCCTTACCCTGAAACTATGCTCCTCTCGTGACTGACCCCTCAACCAAGAGGAACAACTGCTCCCTATTCACCCTGTCCACATCCCTCAATCTTATACACTTCAATTGTATTCCCCCTCAGTCTTTCTCAATTCGAAAGAAAACAATCCTATCTCATCTCTCCTTATAGCCCAATTGCTCCATCCCATGCAATATCCTGGCGAGGCTCCTCTGTACCCCCGCTGGTGCGATAGTGGGGTGACCAGTTGGCTCATTTCTGACTCAGAGAGTAGAGTTGCCACAAATGAACCACATACCATGAATACAATTACAGTATAATACTAAAGCTAAACTAAATCACTATTGAAACTTCCAGTTTAATACGGAATTCAGAGATTCATTAGACCTTTCATTTTAATTCTGTAAATTACAGAGACTTGAATCTTGCAATGTATTTGAATTATGCGTACGCTTTACTGGTCAGAATTACATAATCTGTTATTTTATGCTCTAAATATCTATAACTGTATTACGAATAAAACAATTTGGCACCTGCATTATGACGATTTTTCAATATTGTGTGCGGTTCAGGTCCCCACATGAGAGGAAGGGTGTGGAAGTTTTGGAGAGGGTGCGAAAGAGGTTTATCAGGATGTTGCCTGCATCAGAGTGTATTAGCCATAACAAGAGGATGGACAAACGTGGATTGTTTTTACCGGAGCGTTGCAGGCTAAGGGGCAACCTGATAGATATAAATAAAATAATGAGCAGAATGGATAGGGTGAGTAATTGGGTTCTTTTTCCCCAGGGTTGAAATGTCCCATACTAGGGTTTAAGTGGAGAAGGTGAAAGTTTAAAGGAGATGTGCGAGGATGAGGGTGGTAGGTGCTTGGAACGGGCTGCCAGGAGAGGTTGGAGAAGCAGGTGTGTTAGCAACAAGATGTTTAGGCAGTCACATGGACAGGCAGGGAATTGAGGGATATGGACCATGTGCAGATAGGATTGGTTTAGAATGGCATCATGATCACCACAGGCATGGTAGGCCGAAAAGCCTGTTCCTGTGCTGTATTGTTCCAAGTTCTATGTGAACCAATAGTGTTTCTGTCCAATATTTTCTTTCAATTTCTTCATGGGATATAGGCCAACGTTTACTGCTCATCCCTAAATTTCATTTCCTCAATGAAGAGAAGGCCCAGCACATCAATGCAAAAGATAAAACTGAAGCTTTTTCGACAAGTGAATGATCCATTTCAGTCTCCTCCTCAGGTCCCCAGCATCACAGATGCTTGGCTTCAGCCAATTTTAATCACTGCACACATCAGCCGGGTGATGGAATATACTCCATTTGGGTGCAGCTCCAACAATATACAAGATGCTCAACAACATCTGGAACAAGCAGCCCACTTGTTTGGCACTTTCAATATTTACTCCCTTCACCACTGACATCCAGTTCTGTACAGTGTATAAGGTGCACTGCAGTGATTCACCAATGCCCTTAGACAGCACCTTCAAAACCCATGACCACTTCCGTCTGGAAGGACAAGGGCAGCAGATATACAAGAACATCACCCCCTGCAAGTTTCCCTCTAAGTCACTCCCCATCCTGACTTGGAAATAGTTTATTGTTCCTTCAGTGTCACTGGGTTAAAAGCCTTCAAGTCCTTCCCTAATAGCATTGTGAATGTAACTGCATCTTAAAAACTGCAGCAGTTCAAGAAGACCACCTTCTCAAGGAATGGGCAATGCACATTGATCTAGTCAATGACATTCACAGCCCAGGAAAGAGTTTTAAACATTGCTGCCGGTACAAGTTGAGGCCATTTTCATTTGATACATATTTTAAGACCAGATGCAAATTTTTGACTCTCCATCGACAATGTTCACACCCAATTAGAAGACAGTACACAGCCATTGTGTTTCAAGGGCCAATTGTATTGATATGCACATCCAGAAGACTATAGATGTAGAAGGAGAATTAGGCCATTCTGCCCATCATGTCTGCTCCATCAGTCAATCATGGCTCATGTATTCTCCTGTCTTTTCCTTGTAACCTTTGATCCCTTTATCAATCTATCTTTATCTTAAATATATTCAATGATTTGCTGTCCACAACCTTCTGTATAAATGTGTTCCACAAATTCAAATTCTCTATTTGAAGAAATTCTTTCTCATCTCAGTTCAAAAGGGCCTCTACTCTGAGTTAGTGCTTGATTGGTGTTGTTTGTGGGAAATTATATACGGATGTGCAATGAGAGGGTTAAAATTTGTAACATAGAACATTTCAGCACAGTATAGGCCCTTCGGCCCTCAATATTGCACCGATCCATGGAACCAATCTGAAACCTATCTATCCTAGACTATTCTATTTTCATCCATATGTTTATCCAATGACCATTTAAATGCCCTTAAAGTTGGCGAATCTAACACTGTTCCGGCAGGGCGTTCCATGCCACTGCTACTCTCTGAGTAAAGAAACTACCTCTGACATCTATATCTATCACCCCTCATTTTAAAGCTATGCCCCCTTGTGCTAGCCATCGCCATCCCAGGAAAAAGGCTCTCACTGTCCACCCTAACTAACTCTCTGATTATCTTATATGTCTCAATTAAGTCACCTCTCAACCTTCTTCTCTCTAATGAAAACAGCCTCATGTCCCTCAGCCTCTCCTCATAAGACCTTCCCTCCATACCAGGCAACATCCTAGTAAATCATCTCTGAACCCTTTCCAAAGCTTCCACATCCTTCCTATAATGCGGAAACCAGAACTGTACGCGATACTCCAAGTGCAGCCACACCAGAGGTTTGTATAGCTGCAGCATGATCTTGTGGCTCAGAAACGCAATCGCTCTACCAATAAATGTTAACACACCATATGCCTTCTTAGCAACCCTATCAACCTGTTTGGTAACTTTCAGGATCTATGTACATGAACACCGAGATCTCTCTGCTCATCTACACTGCCAAGAATCTTACCATTTGCCCCGTACTCTTTATTCCTTCCAAAGTGAATCACCTCACACTTTTTCACATTAAACTCCATTTGCCACCTCTCAGCCCAGCTCTGCAGCTTATCTATGTCCCTCTGTAATCTGCAACATCGTTCGGCATTATTGACAACTCTACCAACCTTAGCGTCATCCACAAATTTACTAACCCATCCTTCTACATCCTCATCCAGATCATTTATAAAAATGACACACAGCAGTGGCTCCAAAACAAATCCACCATTAGTAACTGAACTCCAGGATGAGCCAATTAATGCAGTTTAGAGAAGGAGAAAATATGACCAGTTAAATGACCTCCACAAGTTTTCCCTACATTGTTGTATATCTTTCTTCATGTATACTGAAGAGTTGCTTGGCAGCCAGCAACCAAAATGAAGCTTTGCATATCAGGTTTGGCCAATAGCCTGCATAAAGCCAATGCTAGCTGCTACTGCGTAATACCAGCTGGGTAACAGAGATGCAGTCCTGGCTTGGGGAAGTGTGAAGGGCTCTCGATGGCTTTCAGAAGCTGAATTCTCTGCGGCTACTCTCCTTGGCGAAATGTGAAGAGAATCACAGCCTCAGCTCTGCTGAATGGACAGTCCTGTTTCTCGACAGCCAGCTTATACATTTTAATGAAAGATATCAGCCTGTAAAAACCTGGGCAGTACATAATCTTCTGTGCTGAACACAGCAAATTACTCTTGTCCTCAATATGCGCTCAAGGGCTCTCCACGATTTTTTCTCCTATTTTGAAAATGATTTTATGCAGGAAAAGCTGAAAAGAAGTGCGATAATTTTCAGCCTCGACCTTGCACGTGTGGATAACGAGGCCAATTTTTTTGGGGGGAGTCAAAATACTCCCTATAGTTTCTCCTGTTCATTTCCCAAAGGCAGACACTTCCACTAGGGTAGAAACTGGTGAAGACAATGTATGGGAAAGCTTCCCTGCTCCCTTGATTTGTCAGAGAATTAAGGTTTGATTTTTCTTTTAAATGTGAACTTGAAATAAGAGTAAATACTGTGAACAATGTCATTGCGTACAGTATTTGGGACGCAGGCATTGGATAGAAAGATGGTGCTTCATTAATGATGTCCCAAACTTTAGGCTAATGTGTTGGGGCATTGGTTTCACAGCTCAGAGGGTGGTTAGGAGTCAACCACATTGCTGTTGATGCCAGTTTTCTTCCCGAAGGACGTTCGTGAACCAACTGGGGTTTTCTGGCAATCTTTGACTCTTAATTGCAGATTTTTATTGCATTCAGACTCTGCCATCTGACGTGGTGGGATTTGAACCCAGATCCCCCAGAACATTAGCTGGGTCTCTGGATTAGTAGTCTAGCATGAATACCACTAAGCCATTGCCTCCCTTTACCTACCTGTTATCCTACCCACCATGCAGTGTCGAATGCCAATGATCCCTATTGTGACTGAACCTAGGACTGCAGTGGAGATGTTTAAAGTATTCCACAGTACCCTCAGAATGGGAGATGCTCTTGATCCTGACATCTAGCCCATGAGTGAATGTAACAGTGACCAGGTAAAAGACATCCCCACTTGCCTGGATGGGTACAGCTCCAAGAACATTCAAGAAGCTTAACATCATCCAGGACAAAGCAGCCTGCTTGATTGACACCCACAAACATCCACTCTTTCCACCCCTGACTGCTGCTCAGTAACAGCAGCGTGTACTATCTACAAGATGCACTGCCAAAATTCACCAAGGATCCTTCGACAGCACTGTCCAAACCCACGACTGCTTCCAAGGGCAGCAGATACATGGGAGCACCACTGTCTGCAAATTCTCCTCCAAGCCATTTACCATCCTGACTTGGAAATACATTGCCATTCCTTCAGTATCACTGGAAATTACCTCCTTAAAGTGCAGTGCGGGTCTACCTACAGCATATAGACTGCAGCAGTTCAAGAAGGCAGCTCACCACCACCTTCTGAAGGGGTAACTAGGGATGGGCAATAAATGTTGGCCCAGCCCATATGCCCCATATGTGAATATTAAAAATATTATCAGGCGTGTCAAGGGCTTATGCCCGAAACATCGATTCTCCTGCTCCTTGGATGCTGCCTGACCTGCTGTGCTTTTCCAGCAACACACATTTTGACTCTGATCTCCGGCATCTGTCGTCCTCTGCCAGGCAACGATGCCCACATCCAATGAGTGAAAAACGAAAGAATTACCATCCTGACCAGGGCAGTGAGTGAACTTCCCTGCTCTCCGTCAAGGATTGTTTATAGGTGAGTGAGATCTCAGTTTGAAATCTCAACTGCAGTGGGACTGAATGTATAACAGTGTCGTATTGGTATGTCAGACTTGATTTTCATGATCAAGCCTCTGAATTGGGTTTTGTGATTTTTTTTTAATCCCCTAGAGGCCATGAGTCCATGAGCTAACAGGGGAATCTCAGCAGGAGCACAGCGGTCTCACCTGGAAGTTGCTGGCCAGCTCCTCTCTTAATGTCGGCTGTGATTGTTTCAACAGACACTGGCTGTATGTTGTTTTCTGATGACAGAATATCCTGACTCAGCACTTGCTGTAAGTATAGGACCGAGTGAGAAACATTAGCCAGGAAATGAAAGTGACACTTTTGATAGGAGCAGCAGGGATAGTAAGTGCAATTCTGCTTCTCTGAGTTTTTCTTCATGGTTTAACTTAAGTGCCCAGTTCAAAGGAGAAACACTGACAATCAGGCACAGTCAGTCCCAGTTACTTAAATGGACTGTTTCACATTCTGTCCAACCTATCCCTCAGCAGTGCCGACATAAGGCAGCACCAATTATTCACAAAAGGCTGCGTTCTAAAAGATGCCACGTATTGTAACTGGTTCTTCCATGCAATGATTGAGGAGTATCTTCTCAAAATGTCCGTCAGGAGAGAAAGGAAAGGTAGCAATAGACCGTTCAGCCCATCAAACCTGCCCCACCATTAGACGGGGCAACATAGTGACTCAGTGGTTAGTATTGCTGACTCACAACACCGAGGGCATTGGTTCGATTCCAGCCTCAGGTCGATTCCAGTCTGTGTGAATTTTGCACGTTCCACCCATGCCTGTGTGATTATCCCCAGGGTTTCCTCCCACAGTCCAAAGATTAGGTGCACTGGCCTTGCTAAATGTAGCACTATGGGGATAGTGCGGGTCAAGGTGGACTGCACTTCAGAGGGTTGGTGCTAATCTGATGGGCTGAATGGCCTCTTTCCGCACTGTAGGGATTTGGTATGGCATCTGTTCTGCCCCAGGATCGGAAGAAGCTATGAAGAGTTGTGAACACATCCAGTCAAGCACGCAAGCCAACCTCCCATCCATTGATTCTATTGACATTTACTGCTGCCTCGGGAAGGCAGTCAACATAACCAAAGACCCCTCCCAACCTGGTTATAATCTCTTACAACCTCTTCCATCAGGTAGAAAATACTAAAGCTTAAACATGTACAAACAAATTCAAGAAAGAACTTTTATAATATGATCTTCCTGTAGTGCATGCAAAATAAAACTTTGCACTGTACCTTGGTCCACGTAACAATAATGAATCAAATCAAATATAGGTCCAGGAGCAATTCTCTGAGTGAACTGATCACTTCCAAACTCAAATTTATCTGAGGAGAAAGTGAGGACTGCAGACGCTGGAGATCAGAGCCGAAAATGTGTTGCTGGAAAAGCGCGGCAGGTCAGGCAGCATCCAAGGAGCAGGAGAATCGACGTTTCGGGCATGAGCCCTTCTTCAGGAATGAGGAGAGTGTGTCCAGCAGGCTAAGATAAAAGGTAGGGAGGAGGGACTTGGGGGAGGGGCGTTAGAAATGCAATAGGTGGAAGGAGGTTAAGGTGAGGGTGATAGGCCAGAGTGGGGGTGGGGGCAGAGAGGTCAGGAAGAAG
>NC_057717.1:91035042-91062628 GCF_004010195.1 Chiloscyllium plagiosum | reverse complement strand
GCACCGCCTTCCTAACCTGCAATCTTCTTCCTGACCTCTCCGCCCCTACCCCCACTCCGGCCTATCACCCTCACCTTGACCTCTTTCCACCTATCGCATTTCCAACGCCCCTCCCCCAAGTCCCTCCTCCCTACCTTTTATCTTAGCCTGCTGGACACACTTTCCTCATTCCAGAAGAAGGGCTTATGCCCGAAACGTCGATTCTCCTGCTCCTTGGATGCTGCCTGACCTGCCGCGCTTTTCCAGCAACACATTTTCGGCTCAAATTTATCTGAACTGAGTATTAATAGTATATTTGTAGTGGACATGAGTGCTTTGACACCTGAAATCTGACAAGATTTTCATCCTGTTATGACAATTTTTAAACTCTCATCCCTCTCACATGAATATTTTATCTCAATATTATAGTTAAAAGAGATTCGCTAAAGCCTGTCCATCATCTACAAGGTGCAGATCAGGAGTGGGATGGATTACTCCCCACTTGACTGGATGAGTGCAGCTCCAACAACATTCAAGAAGCTTAACACAATCCAGGACGGAGCAGGCTTGCTTAATTGTCATCACATCAACCACATTAAACTTCATTTCCTTCCCCACTGTCACTTAATACGAACAGTGTGTGCTACCTACCAGGTGCCCTGGATGAGAACCAAGGGTTGCAGGGAGAGGCTGAATAGACTGGGGTTATTTTCCTGGGAGCATCAGAGGCTGAGGGGTGACCTTAAAGAGATTTGTAAAATCATGAGGGGCATGGATATGGTGAATAGTCAAGGTCTTTTTTTTCCCAGGGTGGGTGAGCCCAAAGCTAAAGGATCTAAGTTTAAGGTGAGACGGGGTAGATGTAAAAGGGACCAAAGGACAATGTTTTCACACAAGAGAGTGGTGCATGTATGGAATGCACTGCCAAAGGCAGTGGTGGAGGCTGGTATAACCGTAACTGTTAAAAGGCATCTGGATGGGTTCATGTATAGGAAGGGTTCAGAGGGAGATGGGCCAAATGCTGGCAAATATGATTAGATTTATAGAGGTTTACAAAATTATGAGGGGCATGGATAGGGTAAATAGGCAGAGTCTTTTCCCTGGGGTCGGGGAGTCCAGAACTAAAGGGCATAGGTTTAGGGTGAGAGGGGAAAGACATAAAAGAGACCTAAGGGGCAACGTTTCCACACAGAAGGTGGTATGTGTATGGAATAAGCTACCAGAGGATGTGGTGGAGGTTGGTACAATTGCAACATTGAAGAGGCATTTGGATGGGTTTATGAATAGGAAGGATTTGGAGGGTTATGGGCCAGGTGCTGGCAGGTGGGACTAGATTGGGTTGGGATATCTAGTCAGCATGGACGGGTTGGACCGAAGGGTCTGTTTCCATGCTGTACATCTCTATGGCTCTACATTTGGTCAGCATGGGTGAGTTGGACGAAAGGATCTGTTTCTGTACTGTACACTTTATGAATCTATGATATTACCTTCCAAACACATGAGCACTTTCATCTTGAAGGACAATGGCAGCAGATACATGGGAACACCACCCCTGCGAGTTCCCCTCCAAGCCACTCACCATCCTGACGCAGAAATATATCGCCGGTCCTTAGGCCTTACTGGGTCAGAATCCTGGACCACCCTCCCTCCATCACGTGGACTGCAGCACTTCAAGGATGTGGTTTCTCCTGGGTAACTGGGGATTGAATCCAAACAACAGCCCAGCCACAACACCCGCATTGAGTGAATGAATTTAAAAAACGAGGAGGAAAGAAGAAACGACGGGAGAAAGAAAACGGGGAGAGGGCGAAGAGAGACGGGAAAGCAAAAATAAAAACTGGCAAAGGAATGGGAGAAAAGAGACAGAGATTGAAAAGGAAGGAGGTGCTTACTAAAACTGATGTCAGTCAGCTGAGCTTTTCCACCTGCCGTTTATACAAGCAGGATTAGTAACTTTTAAAATTCGTATTAATGTAATAACAGGGATAATCTGATTTGTTAATTCATGGGTAGTAATTATAACATCAGAACCTCACAGTTGAATTATACCCTGTAAGATTGCAGTCGATACAGGCAGTTTGAAGAGGTTACACCCAAGGTCCCATACAGTTCAGTCTGCGTGTCTCTCATCAGGTCAGAGAGCCCGAGGTTCTGAAGTGCATCAATCTTGAAAATGCGCTCAGCAAAGGCTCCTGCTGAAGGACGTCAGCTCCTCACATCTCTCACAACTGTCGATTAGTCAGCAACAATGATTAGCCATGGAAGGGGTGGTAATTGTACCTAAAATATGGCTCTGGACGTGAGCTGCCCTGTGAGAATGTCTTGGCCTGAGCAGAATTCTCAACATCTGTTCTGACATGAGAAGAGAGAACAAATATCTGACTGTTACAGCGAGAAATAATTCTCAGCAGTTTTCAAAAACAGCCTGGGGTATAGGTTGTGACTGCTCCATGATGGTTATATACCTATCATGTATCTCTGATGGCTGTGTCTATCAATTCCTCTTTCAGGAACGGATGTACCCATTCTGAGAGTGTATGGTGCCAAAGGGGTATATAGCTACAGTCTCGCTCTGGAGTATATACCCCAACTGTCCCTTTCAGGGGTATATTTCCAAATGCCTCTCTCAGGGGTATATACTCCATTATCTCTTCCACGGTATATAACCCACTTTGTCTCTTAGGAGTATATACCCAGTGTCAGGGTACACATACCCAACATCTCTGTGTCTCAGGGGTATATACTCTCACCATCTTTCTTGAGGTATATACACACTGCGTATCTCAGGAGTATATACCCTACCGCCTTTTTCAAGGGTATATATCCCCACTGTCTCTCTCAAGGGTATATATCAACTGTTTCTCTCAGGGGATATACCCTGCTTTCTCTCTCAAGGCAATGTGTCCTCACAGTCTCTAAGGGGTATATATGTACTGTCTCTCTCAGGGGTTTTTACCTGTTGTCTCTCCCAGGGGTATATACACACTGTCTCACCCAGTGGTCTATACCTACTATCTCTCTCAGGGGTATATATCCACTCTGTCTCACGGGGGTATATACTCCCACTGACTCTCGCAGGATTATATTTTCACACTATCTCTCCCAGGGGTATATATACACTATATTTCTCAGAAGTATATACCCCCACAGTCTCTCCCAGGGGTATATGCACACTGTCTCTCCCAGAGGTATATACTTACTGTCTGTCTCGGGGTATATATCCACTGTATTTCACAGGGATACATACCCCCAATGTTTCTCCCAAGGGTATATAGACCAACTGTCTGTTCCAGGAGTATATTTACCAAACTGTGCCTCTCAGAGGTATATACCCACTGTCTCTCTCAGGGGTATATACTCCCACTGACTCGCTCAGGGTTATATAGACACAGTCTATCTGAGGAGTATATACCCCTACTGTGTCTCTCAGAGTTATACATGCACACTGTCTCTCTCTCTCAGGTGTATATACCCACTATATCTCTCAAGGGTATATACTCACTGTCTCTCTTAGGGATATATACCTAACGTCTTTTCCAGGAGTATATACCTACTGTCTCTCTCAGGGGTATATATCCACTGTCTCTATCAGGGATATATACACAGTCTCTCTCAGGCATATATACCCACTGTCGCGTTCAGAGGTATATACTCACTGTCTCTCTTAGGGATATATACTACCGTCGTTTCCAGGGGTATATACCTACAGTCTCTCTCAGGAGTATATATACACACTGTCTCTCCCAGGGGTATATACACACTGTCTCTCTCACGGGTATATACCCACTGTCTCTCTCAGGGGTATATCCCCACTCTCTAACCCAAGGTTATATGCCCGCTGACTTTATCAGGGGTATAAACCCACGCTGTCTCTCACAGAGGTATATAACCACTGTCTCTTTCAGGGGTATATACCCCCACTCTTTCTCACAGGGGTATATACCATCACTATCTTTCTCAGAGGTACATACACACTGTATCTCCCATAGTCTTTCTCAAGAGTATATACCCCCACTGTCTCTCCTAGAGACCATAGGTATATAATCCCACTGTATCTCTCTCCAGGGCATATACCATCACCATCTTTCTCAGGGATATATACCCCCACTGTCTCTCACAGGGGCATATACCTAGTGTCTCTCCCAGGGGTATATATTCACTTTCTCTTCTAGGTGTAGATGCACCTACTGTCTATCTTTGGGGCATATATACCCATTGTCTCTCTCAGGGGTATATACCCTCCAACTTTTTCAGCACAATATACCCACACTGTCTCTCTTAGGGGTATATACTTACTGTCTCTCTCAGGGGTTTTTACCCACTGAATCTCTCAGGGGTATATACCCTGCTGTCTCTCTCAAGGCTATATACCCTCGCTCAGGGTATATTTGTACTGTCTCTATCAGGAGTTTTTACCAACTGTCTCTCTCAGGAATCCTGATGAAGGGCTTATGACCGAAACATTGATTTTCCTGCTCCTCGGATGCTGCCTGACCTGCTGTGCTCTCCCGGCACCACACTCTCAACTCTGAGCTCCAGCATCTGCAATCTCTTATATATACACATTGTCTCTCTCAGGGTTATATATATTCACTGTCTCTCTCAGCAGTTTTTACCCACTCTCCCTCTCAGGGGTATATACCACCACTGTCTGTCTCGGGGTCTTTACACCAACAGTATCTCTCTGAGGTATGCACACCAACTGTCTCTCTCAAGGTTATACACCATCACTGTCTTTTTCAAGGTTATATACCTCCACTGTTTCTCCCAAGAGTTTATCGATCAACTGTTTCTCTCAGGAATATATTCACCAACTGTGCCTGTCAGGGGTATATACCCCCACTGACTCTCTCATGGTTACATGTACACACTGTTTCTCTGTGGAGTATATACCCCTACTGTGTCTCTCCGGGCTATACATACACAGTGTTCTCTCAAGGGTATATACCCATTGTCTCTCCGGGGTATATACACACTCTCTCTCTCTCAGGTGTATATAACCACACTGTCTCTCTCAGGTGCATATACTCACACTGTCTCTCCCAGGGGTATATACCCACTGTCTCTCTCAGGGGTATATACCTGCACTGTCTCTTTAAAGGGTATATTCACCCACTGTGCCTCTCAGGGTACATACCACCACTGACTCTCTCAGGTTTATATATACACACTGTCTTTCTCAGGGGTATGTACCCCCACTGTTTCTCTCAGCGATTTAGATACCCCCACTGTGCCTCTCAGGGATATATATCTAATGTCTCGTGCAGGGATATATACCCCCACTGTGCCTCTCAGGGATATATATCTAATGTCTCACGCAGGGATATATACCCCCACTGTGCCTCTCAAGGATATATATCTAAGGTCTCTCTCAGGGGGATGTACCCCCACTGTCTCTCACAGGGGTATATACTTCCTCTGTTTCTCTCAGGGGTATATATACTCACTGTCTCTCTCAGGGGTATATATCCACTATCTCTCTCAGGGTGTATATACCCACACGTCTCTATCAGGGGTATGTGCCCCCTATCTCTCTCAGGGTGTATATATCCACACTGTCTCTATCAGGAGTATGTACCCACTATCTCTCTCAGGGTGTATATACCCACACTGTCTCTATCAGGGGTATGTACCCACTAGCTCCCTCAGGGTGTATATACCCACACAGTCTCTATCAGGGGTATGTATCCACTATCTCTCTCAGGGTGTATACACCCACACTGTCTCTATCAGGGGTATGTACCCACTATTTCTCTCAGGGTGTATATACCCACACTGTCTCTATCAGGGGTATGTACCCACTATCTCTCTCAGGGTGTATATAGGAGAAAGTGAGGACTGCAGATGCTGGATATCAGAGCTGAAAATGTGTTGCTGGATAAGCGCAGCAGGCCAGGCAGCATCCAAGGAGCAGGAGAATCGACATTTCGGGCATAAGCCCTTCTTCAGGAATTCCTGAAGAAGGGCTTATGCCCGAAACGTCAATTCTCCTGTTCCTTGGATGCTGCCTGACCTGCTGCGCTTTTCCAGCAACACATTTTCAGCTCAGGGTGTATATACCCAATGTCTTTCTTAGAGAGATCCCAGCAGCCAGGTTCAGCCATGGTTTCAATGTTTTTTGGCTCACCAAGGTGAAAGATGGATTTGGCACAACACCATATCAGACCCACCCCTATTCCCCAAACATTCAAGATAGAGAAAAAAAAGTTAGAAGTCTCAAGTGAAATTTTACTTGTCGCCCATGAAGCCTGTTGCCCTTGGTGATCAGTAATTCATTTACATGATTGGTGCCAGCCCCACTGGTATCAGTGCCAATGGTCAGATATGATAATATCTGCATGGGCGATGTTCATAGAGAGTTGGTTGATGAGGCAATAAATGCTGGTCTAGCCAATGACGCCCACATCCCTTGAACAATAAAGCTCTGTTCAGCACATTTCAGGACATTCTAAAGTGCTTTACCATCATTTTGAAGTTTCTCTGCTAACTCCAGCAGCTGCAGGGTTTTTACCTCAAATCAATAGCGAAAGGGTGGCAGCCGTTTTCTGCACAGCAAGATCCGACAGACAGCTAGGCCCGATCAAGCCAGGTTTGTGAGTATGCTGGAAACACTCTCCTGCTTTCGATCAAAATTGTGACCATTTTCATCTACTTGAGTAGGACAGGTGAGGCCAAGATATAGAACCTGTCTGACAGTGCAGTATTCCCCTCAGAACCACACTGGGGCAAAGTGCTCAAGGTTCTGGAAAGGAACATCTTCCCAATGCAAGGGCAAGCGCAGTTCCCAGTGAGATATGACCTGGCACCTTTGTTGACCGGGTGGGAAAGGTTGAGAGGAAGGCTCAAATGTGCCATTGCGGGGAGGGGGGAGAGTGTTAGTGTTGGAACAGCTACAAATCCAAGAGTGACATCACGGTCTATCAGTGGAATGTGGGCCTGGTGAAGGTGACAGAATGTGATGTGTTCGCTGAAACTCAGTCATAGAGTTGTACAGGACAGAAATAGACCCTTCAGTCCAACTTCTCCATGCCAACCAGATATCCTAAAATTAATCTAGTCCCATTTGCCAGCATTTGGCCCATATCCCTCTAAACCCTTCTTAGTCATGCCCCCAGCCAGATTCCTTTTAAATGTTGTAATTGTACCAGCCTCCACCACTTCCTCTGGCAGCTCAGTCCATGCACGCACCATACTCTGCATGAAAAGGTTGACCCTTAGGTCCCTTTTAAATCTTTCCCCTTCCACCTTAAACTTATGCCCTCTAGTTTTAGCTTTTCTCCTACCCTGGGAAAAAGACCTTGGCTAGTCATTCACCTTATCTATGCCCATCATGATTTTCTAAACGTCTGTAAGGTTACCCCTCAGCCTCCGACGCTCCAGGGAAAACAGCCCTAGCCTATTCAACCTCTCCCTCTAGCTCAAATCCTCCAGTTCCGGCAACATCCTTGTAACCTTTTTCTGAACCCTTTCGAGTTTTGAATTAAGTGTCTTTGGGAGGCTCTCGGGCCAGTGTCTTGATTGGTGGAGTTATTTGGATGGGGAACGAGAATATAAATCTGAGACAAAAAACAGAAATTGCAGGCAAATCTCAGCAGGTCTGGCAGCATCAGTGGAGAGAAATCAGAGAAAACGTTTCTGATCCAGTGACCTTTCCTCAGAACTGATGGTAGCTAGGAAAACCCAAAAGAGCTGCGAGTGCTGTACATCAGAAACAAAAACAGAAGTTGCTGGAAAAGCTCTACAGGTCTGGCAGCATTTACTGAAGAGAAATCAAAGTTAACGTTCCAGGTCCGATGACCCTTCCCCAGAATGGGTTTTTGTACCTTGGAAAATAATGTTTTTTGTACTGAAGATGGAGGGGGAGGAGGTGAGAGAGTAAATGATAGATAGAGATCGAGCTTAGACAGAGAGAAAAACAGTTGGACAGAGAAAGGAATGAAGGTCAGCCTGGGAGATTGGATAGCTATTAACAGGGACTATTAGTAACTGACAGTGTGGTAGCAGCCCATGTGACGTCAGGTCTGGTGTGTGCAGATTGGATTAAGGACATGGGCTCAACACTAAAGTTACTGAACTTAATACTGAATTCAGAAGATGGCAGGATAACCAAGTGGGAAGTGAGGTGCTGTTCTTCCAGCTTGTACTGAGCTTTGCTGGAGCACTGCAGCAAGTCTGAGACAGTGATGTTGGCCACAAAACAGGATGGGGTGTTGAAATGGCAGGCACCTGGATGCTCAGGGTTTTTTTTATGGACAAAATTTAGGTGTTCACCCAGTCTATGCTTCATTTCCCCAGTGTAGAGGAGACCATGACCATGGAAATATGAATTCCGTGGATTCTCACAACGCTTCTCATTTATACTGCTCTACTTGACTGTCGATTCCCAAACAGATGGCCTTAACTTAAGGCTCCAAGGCTTGGACATGGAGCAGGAACAGTTAACAGTTATCCATCAGGTATAATTCTGCTATTGGACAATATTTGCTAAACAATCCAAACTGTGCTAAGAATTGACCAGAAACAAATTTAAGTATAAGCTGGGCTTACCAGTTACAGGTGCTAAAGGTTACATGCACAGGGCCTCAATTTTATTTCATTAAAAGGAATTTGTACATAAGTTGTTCCTTCTTCATTGTGAAAGTGGTCATGGAGATAGCCAATCTCTGTGTAATCCCCAAGTGCAATCTACATGCCTGGTCTGAGACTTAAGGCTGACAGTTAACCGTTCCTGTTGCATCTCCAGGCCAACAATGGCCCAACCCATCAGCACTCTCTTCCCATAAATCAGTGTTCCTTCTCGATGTCTGATTTCTTGTGCCCTGGTCTTGATGAGTGCAATCCGAATAGCTTCAACTTCATGTCCTCTTTTACCATGTCATTAAAAGGAACAACACCTTTAATATGAGCAGGGTTACTGTGCATGTGCTGCAGTGATGATGGGTCAAAGGGAATAGGAGCCTGGGTCTGCAGGTATCCACATATGATGTCATCTCTTACCATCCTATGTACGCAGTGATGTTTAATAAGGGCTCTTGCTAATGCGTCGGGTGAACAAGGCCTCATCTTATTACGCATGCATACCTGAAAGGCAATGAAACAGTCCACACATAGGGAAAGAGCAGAGGATTGGGATTAATTTGGTACCTCTCTCAAATTAGGCCTGTTACTCTCCTATTTGGAAAATGTCATCAGATCTTGTCTTCGCCTCTCACCCTCCATTAATCGTCTCACAGGAAATAGAACAGGAAATTGGGGATTGGCCTTTCTACATCATGACCATAGCAACTTGGGCTTTGCTATGTTGGTAATGGAGCCCAAGCTCTGTGCCACCCTACTCCCCCAGGCAGAAGAAAAACAAGATGGCGACTCCTTGTGAGCTGTTTACTGCCGATCTTATTTTTACATATCTTATCATTATTCTGCTCTTTTAAAACTCAATTCTAAGACTGTCAAAATTACTAACAATGTTCCCTTAAATCTATTTGCAAGTCTGGAGATCCTCCGATCGATGCAACCCAAATACTAACACTGGAATTGAGGTCTGACCAACGCAGGAACAATACCCGATCCTGCAGTGAGGTGACATCAAAGATCCAATCAGACCGATTGCAAGACCGCCCCAAATCGCCCAAGGCTGTGACTGGTGCTCAGGACCCTAACAAGAGCACCGTGTATCTTGCCGACACTGGAACTGTAAACCCAGGGAGATTAAGGCCTTTCAGCCTCTTGCTGGCCCTGACCCCTTCGTGGACCCCTGGAACCAAGCACGGAAGCAAGACCTGACCTTTCATCGAGAAAGCCCGACCAAGCTAATTACAAGACCCTCTGGAATGCTCAAGACTGCTTCTGATCTTCAGGACCCCATCTGGAGCACTCACTTATCTCTAGCAGCAGCAGACCTCCCTCACCAACATCTGGGATTGACTAGGAACAGTCAACTTTCCAGGAAACATGGGAGATACGCTGGACTTCAGATGAAACTGAAACTTTGGTGTTTCGAATCCCCCCTCCCTTGCATACTCCTGGCAAACATCCAAGCTTTTAAGAACCTTAGAGCTAGACTCATGTTCCAAAAGGAATTGAGAGACTAGTTTGTGCTCTGTTTACAGAGACATACCTCACTCCTGCTACACCTGACAGTGTCTCGCAATCTGAGGGTTTCTCAGTTACCTCCCGGACCTAGGACACCTTGCTGTCTCTCCTACCTGCCTTGCGAGTTCACCTCTGCTATCCTGACAGTGGTCTACATCCAACCCCAAGCAGAAGCGAAGGATGCTCTTGATGAAGTATACAATGATGCTAAAAGTCTTGAGATGGAATACCCCAAAGGCTGGTTCACTGTAGGCAGTCACTTCAACCAGGCCAATCTCAAGAACGTGCCATCAAAATTCCATCATGTCTCCTGTCCCACCAGCAGTGTGAACATCCTTGAGCATTGACATACAACCATCAAGGATGCTGATCACTCCGCCTCCCATTTTTGAGAATCAGAACACAACGTTGATCTTCTCCTCCTGGTTTACAGGCAGAAACTGAAGCATGAGGACCCAGTACAGAGAGGAGCTCAGCATTGGTCTGAGGAAACATAAGAGCTTCTATGGGGCTGCTTAGAGTCGGTGGACTGCTCCATATACAAGAACTCAGCAGCCAACTGAAGTAAGTATGCCACTACCATGACAGACTTCATCAGTAAGTGTGCAGATGATTGCAGAAGTTATCCCGAACGCTCCTCAACTGGAAACCATGGATGAACGAAAAGATCCATGCCCTACTGAAGTCCAGATCTAAAGCAAACAAGTTGGCAACCCTGACCTCAACAGGAAATCCTTCACAAAGCCATCAGAGATGCCAAGAGGCAATATGGAACTAAGCCCAAGACACAGACTAATCCAGCTCCCGTCATTTGTGGCAAGGTTTACACGGCATAGTGGGCTATAAAGTGAAGTCAAACAGAATGACAGGCAACAGTACACCCCTGTCCGACAAGCTCTATGCGTTCTCGCTCACTTTGACCAGCAGCTTAGTCACCTCTCCCAACACCCTCAGATGCACCTGAAACCTCGGTCACCACTGCAGACATTAGATCGGCACTCATGAGGGTGAACCCACAGGAAGTGACCGGCCAGGATGGAGTCCTGTGTGGACCAGCTGGTGGGAGTATTTGCTGGCATCTTTAATCCCCCCTTACTGCGATCTGAATTCCCCACCTACTTCTCAAAAACCACCGTCATCCCAGTGCCAAAGAAAAATCAGGCGACATACATCAGCGACTGCTGCCTGACCGCCATAATTATGAAATGCTTTGAGGGATTTGTTATGGCTCACATCAACTCCAGCCTCCCAGATTGCCTTGATCCCTTGCAAATCGCCTACTGGAGCAGACACATTTCCCCGGCCCTACAGGCATCCCTGGAACATCTGGACAACAAGGATACCTATGTCAGGCTCCTACTTATTGACTCCAGCTCCTTCAACACCATAATTCTAAATGCATTGATCTAGATCTCTACTCTCCCCACTGCAACTGGATTCTTCACTTCCTGACCTGTCTACCACAGTCAGTGAGGATAGGCAACAACATATCCTCCACCATAATCTTCAATACTAGTATTCCAAAAGTCTGAATACTCAGCCTCTTACTATGACTGTGTGGCCCAATTCTGCGCCAACTCCATTTTCAACTTTACAGACGACTCCAACATTGTAGGTCAGATCTCAAATAACGACAAGACAGAGTACAGGAAGGAGATAGAGGGCTGAATGGCATGGTGTGGAGACAACAATCTCTCTATCAACATCAGCAAAATGAAGGAGCTGGTCATTGACTTTAGGAGGTGAAGTGGAGGGCAGGCCCCTGTCTGCGTCAATGGCGCTGAGGTGGAGATGGCCAAGGGCATCAATTTCCTAGAAGTGACAATCACCAGCAATCTGTCCTGGTCCATCCACGTCGATGCAATGGTCAAGAAAGCACAGCAACGTCTCTACTTCCTCAGAGGGCTAAGGAAATTCAGCATGCAAGATCTTAAATTTTTTTGTGGATGCATCATTCTATCTGGATGCATCAGAACAAGTATGGCAAGAGCAGAATGGTAACTGCTCTTCCCAAGACTGCTCAGTGGTTAGCACTGATGCCTCACAGCGCCAGGGATCCGGGTTCAATTCCCGCCTCAGGCGACTGTCTGTGTGGAGTTTGTGCATTCTCCCCGTGTCTGCGTGGGTTTCCTCCGGGTGCTCCGGTTTCCTCCCACAGTCCAAAGATGTGCAGGTCAGGTGAATTGGCTGTGCTAAATTTGCACATAGTGTTAGCTACATTAGTCAGGGTAAATGTGGGGGAGTAGGTCTGGGTGGGTTGCTCTTCGGAGGGTCGGTGTGGACTCGTTGGGCCAAAGGGCCTGTTTCCACACTGTAGGGAATCAAATCTAATTAAACTACAGAGAGTTGTGAACACAGCCCAGTCCATCACGCAAACCAGCCTTCCCTCCGTTGTCTCTATCCATACTTCGGAAAGGCAGCCAACATAATCAAAGACACCTCCCACCCCGGTTCTACGCTCTTCCACCTTTTTTCTGTGGGGCAGGATATAAAAAAGTTTGTTTACAAAGTACAAACAGTTTCAAGAACAGCTTCTTCCCCGCTGTTGTCAGACCTTTGAATGGACCTCTTTGATGTTAAAGCTGATCTTTCTCTGCACCATCTCTGCAGCTGTAACACTGCATCCAGTACGCTGTCTGCTTACTTGCAGGGTACAGTCTGCCTCTAAGGCATGTAAGACAATAATTTTCACTGTATTCAGTATATGTGACAATAAGAAATCAAATCAAATTTTGGCAAGACAGAATGGCATTGGATCCTGGCAAAAGATACGCAGCAACCCGCAGGGTGAGTTCATGTGGAGGTCAATGTTCAAAAAAAAGGCCAAAACAAGGCTTGAGATGCTCCCCCACCACAAAGGAGCTTTTCCTAAACCTTTTCAGATGGATTTATTAAAAGCATGAGATTTGGCAAAATGTTTTGATTTATGGAGAGGAGAAATTCAATTTTACTCACTGCTGCTCAGATCTCCATTACACCATTAAATGAATATTAATAACCCATTAGAAAAAAATGGAGCAGAACTGCTCAAAGTAATCCACTGCAGATTAAATTCTGGTTCGATTGCAGTGATTACATCACAAGGAGAGCTCAATATTTCATAAAAAAAGACTTCAACACACATCAGTACAGAAGTTAATACTGATATAACAACATTTCAAATCCTTAGGACACCAACAAAAAACTCACAGCTTATGTGGAGGTTAAAACAATTGCCATTTTATTCTGAGCGAGGTCCTCTCCCCTACAGGCCTCAGGCTGTCCTTGGAGTGCCAGTGGCTTGGTCAACTCCAGTGGTAGTGTAGTGCTCAGCAGCAGGAACTCCAGTTTACATCTCGATAAACCACCCAGTGAGTTAAGCATAGAAGTTAGGAGCAGGAGTAAGCAATTTCACCCTTCAAGACTCCTCTGCCAATCAAAATGATCATTTGAAAATGATCATGAGGGCGGGATTAGGGTATTGAGCTCACCCTCCCCTTATATCCTCCGATCCCCTTAGATATAAGACATCGACCTCTTTCTTGGAAACACATCATGTTTCAGCCTCAATTACACCCCTGCCCATCGAAAAATACAAATCAGCAGTTGTATTATTAGAGTACATAGTTAAACCCAGGACTACTCCGGTGTCAAAGAATGACTTGGTATTGAGCAAAAAATAACCTCAAATGATTGAGGTTGAATGGACCCAGCTCACGTCACCAAAGTAACCAAGCTGGACCCTGTATATTCACAACTCCTTACAAGGTCTCGTGAACAGGCTCGAAAGACTACAAGCTGTGACTGGGTTCTGGAATTTTTAATGATCTCACTAAACAAACTCAAGTGCGAAATGCAATTTATTTGCGGTCCACGTTCACCACTGTAAGCAAATAAGCAGAAGTACAACATTTTTATTCATGCTGAAAAATGTCTTCCTGCTTTGTTGTCATGGTGATGCAGGACAGAGGTCATTTGGGGGAGGTTTCTCGTTTCCATCAGGCAATTTTCTTTGAATTAAAAATTAATTTTATGCCATCGAATGTGGGACATTGAGGAGACTGTCAGGCATGGAGAACGCAGAGATTTGGAGTTTGGATAAAGAGTCAATTTTGACTCTGCATAGCTCTGTCACTGGAGCCTAGACAAGATGGGGGCCAAAGTGAGTAACTCTGCTCCAGAGATGACAGTGTGACCCTTCAGTTCAGAAAGCCCAAAATCAACAGGCCAGAATATACACAGCTCACTTTTTGATTGATTAAACTAGGTTTAAATCAGTTTAGCTTGGTTCTGCTTTCCTCATTACAGAAAGGTATAGGAGAAAAAGTTTAGGAATGATATCAGAACAGAGAACTTACAGATATTGAGAAGAATTGAACAAACAGAGGCACTTTCCCTGAGATTGAGAAGTAAATTAATTGGTGGTTTTCAGTTGGTGGGTTTCAAATGATAGATGTCTCCAGGGGTTTTCTTGAGGTGCTGCAGTTTCTTCCTCCAGTCCAAATATGTGCAGGTTAGGGTGGATTGGCCATGGGAAATTACCCTGCTCTTTGAAGTGTCAATGCAGACTGCACTATAGGGATTCTGTGATGTGGAGATATTTTGTTGTGGGCGAGTCCATAAATATGGGATAGTCATCAATCAATCCATTACTGTATCAGAACAAACCTCTGTAGATGTGTGTAATAGGTCTGAAAGGGTTAATGTTGGAGAATGCATTAAGCTCCAGCACATCTGATGCAATCAATCAGATGGGAAATTGAGAGAACAACTCTGGACCTCGATATCAACTCTTCTTCCCATCAGCCTTAGTAACATGTCTAACTTGTTAATGTAATTTGTACCTAATTGCTATTGAGTAGTAAACTAGACTTTGCTAATACAACAGCCTCTTCTTGTACAGAGTCACTGGTGGTTGTTCCTCTCCTACTGTGCTGTCAGACCCACTCATAGAAAGAGAATTGGTGGCAACCTCCTTCAAACCCAGTGAATACCAAACTCATGAATGGGGCGAATTGGGACTGACTACCATGAGGAGTAGTTGAGGCGCATATCACAGATTAACTTTACTGCTTGCCCCCAGGATTCGAGGATGACATTTACACAGGGACGTGAGTTCCTCGCTTGGGTTTGAACAGGCCGGTTCTTGACACACAGATCTTTGGCCACGTAAGGTAGGCTGTTCTGGGAGGTAATGGCAGCCTCTGTAAAGAGTTCACTCCCTCTTCTTTCCTCCCTTGCCTTATCATTAAGACACTTGCACTCAAACCACGATGCAGCTTGGTGGGCAAGACGTACCTTTGTCTTTGCAATGGGTGGCAAGTTCATCTCAATCATTAAGGTGACTGAAGCCTCACTTCAAGCAGACACTGAAGAGTACCCTTTGCATTGTGCTTTTCTGTAATCTCCTGCGGTGCTGGCTATCTTAGAGCTGAGGAAATGGGAATTAGCAGGGCAGTCACCTCTTAACCATCCAGACAGAGTGCCCACTTCAATGTTGAGTTTTAATTCTTTCTTGGTCTCTGGGCTTCATTGGCAAGGCTGGTATTTGATGCCCATCCTTAATTGCCCCTTGAACTGAATGGCCTGCTAGGGCCATTCAAGAGAGAGCAGATAATTATCAATTGGAAGAGTCTGGAGTCACACGTAGGCCAGACCATCTAAGGATAGCAGATTTCCTTCCATAGTGAACCAGATAAACAATTAACAGTGCGGCCATAGTCACCATTGGCTCGCCTTTCGCTGTCAGCTTTGGTGAGTTTTGAACCATGCTACCGCACTATCCCGCCCCTCCCGACCAGGACATCAGCCTAGACTTCTGGTTCACATCATTGCCATGACGCCATCACCTTCCCTCCGTTCTTTGTGCAGGGATTTAGCCCTAATGCTTGCAGAGTGTGAATTTAAGAGGAATGTAAACATTCAGGGCAGAAAGAAATACGCTGTCAAACTCCGATGGCTCTTCATTGCCGAGGGGGGAGGGGAGGGAGTGGGGGCGGGATGAAGCACCACTTAATGAGAAGCAATTATAAATCTGGCACACTCTTAAATAAACAGCAATGTGGCTTCACTCCTGGAAGCTGCAGAAGGCTGTAGGTGAGTTGGCAGCATTTCCCCCACAGCTTCTGAGTCTGCTCGCCAGTCCAGACGCCCTCGGCTGTGATAGCAAGAGCCTGTAATTCCAAGAGACCCATCCATTGAAGGCAGTTGACTGCAATACTTTCCACTGCACTCCACAGACCCAGGGGACTAGGTTACACAAAAGAAAGCATCTAAACACCGGAAAGGTGGAATCGATAAGCGGAACAGTTAAAGTTAAACTGGTGCAGAAACACAATTTGGTTGCACTTGGAGCACTGCACACAGTTTTGGGCTCCACATTACACAGACAGTATTGGCGAAAATGTATTGGACGAGGAGAATACACAATTATCAATGTCCACTAGGAGATGCCAGTAATGTGATGTAATTTGTTTTTGATTCGACCAAACCCCTCCAAAATATATTCTGATGCAGCTTTCATGATCAGCAGAGGCTGAAAGGGAGGCGCTCTTTTCACGAGAAAAGTAAATGCAGAGATAGAAGGATTTGAAAGTTCTGGCAGGGGTAGATTGAAGTACAGAACCTATCCGTGTGCCAGTGTCTGAAATAACGGCCACAAATCCAAGAGTGTCTGCAATAAATCCAAACAGGACAAAGGCTGAGAGAGTAAGGGGGAACTCGTTACTTCTGTGATTCTTAACTATCCACTGAAGAGATCTAACGAGACACTCAGTTCAAGGAACAATTAGGGAGGGCCAACAAATGCTAGATCAGCCAGCATTGCTGAACATTTTTTTGAAAGAGTAAAACATATACATGTATGCACTGTGACAAAGAGGTATGTTTTGACCTAGATTTTATTTTGAAGAGAGATTCGAAGTCAGAAATATAGAGCTGCCTATTGACAGCCAATAAAGTAAACAGCTTCTGAGGGCTTGGGTTTTTTTAAAGGTGGAACAATAGCAGCAGCCTGAATGGGTGTGGTCAAGCTCCCACAGAACCAGGTTTTTTTTTAGTAGCAGTTGTTGCTGGGGTTTTGAAACTGGGTTTGGAATCTGCAGCACACCTCCTCCTGCTACTCTCCCTCTCAGAGTTTCCTCTTGATTTTTCTTTTCCTCCTGGACTGGAGAATTGCCCGTGAAACAATCTATTTTACTGAATGTGCCTTTGCCAAGGGTGTGTTTATGGGTTGTTACTATATTGGGAGAAAGTGAGGATTGCAGATGCTGGAGATCAGAGTCGAGACTATAGTGCTGTAAAAGCACAGCAGGTCAGGCAGCATCTGAGGAGCAAGAGAATCGACGTTTTTGGCATAAGCCCAAAACCTTCCTGATGAAGGGCTTATGCCCGAAACATCGATTCTCCTGCTCCTCGGATGCTGCCTGACCTGCTGTGTTGTTACTATATTAGAAATAATAATGTTCTATTACTCTGTTAAGTTTTCCAATTCCTTCTTCCTTTTGTTGTATGTTAGCCATTGTGTGCGACCAAATTGTGTTTTGCTTCAAAACAATAGGTTAACCAATTAAATTGCATCCAAAATGCAACGCCTCACAGTTATTTTTAAAAAAGCAAAAGTTATAGTCTGGGCTATCTTCTGAATATTCTGAGGGGACTTGGTCTGTTTCATAACAGTATATGCATCCAGTGTGGTGAAGTAAAGTAGACAGACTCTTATGTACATTGTAATGGATCAGATGGGCTGAATGGCCTGTTTCTGAGCTGGATGTTCCAGGGAGTGTCTGTAACTGCTCAGATTCTGATTTGTTCCATTGTATTGGCTGCCTCCTTCCACAAGGTGAGAGCACAAACGTGTCATAGAGTCATCCAGCACAGAAACAGATCCAACCAGTCCATGCCGATCATAATTCCAAACTAAACTAGTCCCGCCTGCCTGCTCCTGGCCCGTATCTCGCCAAACTTTTCCTCTTCATTCCTCAACTTATCCAAATGTCTTTTAAATGTTGTAACTGTACCCACATCCACTACTTCCTCAGGAAGTTCGTTCCACAGGCAAACCACCTTCTGTGCAAATAAATGTGTCTCTTTTAAAACTCTCTCCTCTCACTTTAAAAATGTACCTCCCCAGTTTTGAAACCTCCTTCCTAGGGAAAAGATAATGACCATTAACTCTGTGTATACCCCTCATTATTTTATAAACGTCTATAAGATCGCCCCTCAACCTCCTAGCCTCTAAGTGAAAAAGGTGCCGGCTTATCCAGTCTCTCCTTATAATTCAAACCTTCAGCAGGATCATCTTGGAAAATAATATAAATAAAACAGTCATGGAAATCTTTCCTGAAAGTAAACACTGGGTTTTTGCAGCAGTAGGTAGAAGTTATTACCATCAGTTAGACCAGTTTTAGATTCCAGATTTGTTAACTGAAGGTAAATATCATCAGCTGCTGTGCTGGAAATCAAACACAACCCCCTAGGGCATTAACCTGGGCCTGGGGTCTGGATGTTCAATTAGAGTTATACTGTCATAGAGTCCCACAGCACAGAGATCAGCCCTTTGGTCCATGCCGAACAAAATGTCCATCCACGCTAACCCCATTTCCTTGCACTTGGCCCATCTCCTTCTAATCCTTTCCTATCCATGTATTTGTCCAAATGCCTTTTTAGTGCGGCCTCACCCACTTCCTGTACAGTTGCAACATAATTTCCCAACTATTTAAATTACTGCATTCAATTCTGGTCACAAAAATGTTGTGAAACTTGAAAGGGCTCAGAAAAGATTTCCAAAGATGTTGCTGGGGTTAGAGGGTTTGAGCTTTCAGCAGAGGTTGCATAGGCTGGGGTAATTTTCTCTGGAGCGTCAGAGGCTGAGGGGTGACCTTGTAGAGGCTTATAAAATCATGAGGGACACGGATAAGGTAACGAGGCAAGGTCTTTTTCCTGGGATAGGGGAGTCCAAAGCTGGAGGGCACAGGTTGAAGGTTAGAGGACAAAGATTTAAAAGGGACTTGGGGGCAACTTTTTCATGCAGAGGGTGGTGTGTGTATGGAATGAGCTGTCAGGGGAAGTGGTGGAGGGTGGTACATTTACAGCATTTAAAAGGCATCTAGATGGGTACATGATTAGGATGGGTTTAGAGGGATATGGGTCAAATAGGATTAGATTAATTTAGGATATCCAGTTGGTATGAACATTGGAGTTGGACCAAATGGTCTGT
Organism: Chiloscyllium plagiosum; assembly: GCF_004010195.1. Taxonomy (NCBI): domain Eukaryota; kingdom Metazoa; phylum Chordata; class Chondrichthyes; order Orectolobiformes; family Hemiscylliidae; genus Chiloscyllium; species Chiloscyllium plagiosum. Next base: position 91,043,361 of record NC_057717.1, on the reverse strand, counting down.
TTCCGTGCTGTAGTTCTCTATGATTCTACATTGCCACAATGTCACTGAGGCTATTAGATGCTGTTGGCATGCAATTGAAATGTCATAACATTCAAGGCTGTGGGCAAAGCGCTGGAAAGTGGGATTAGTGTAGATAGGTGGGTGCAGACTTGATGGGCCAAAGGGCCTCTTCTGCATTCTATGACTCTCTAAAGGCCATCGATGATGTAGTTGAATGGTGAACACGCTCGGGAATTCCTGCTCAGAAAGACTCACAAGGCCTCGTTTACTTCCTCAGTTCTTGGGATGTGGCCTTCATTAACTTAGGTCGGCATTTATTGATCGTCCTTAATTGAGAAGGTGGTGGTGAGCTGGGTTATTGAAGGCCGTGCAGAGGCATCCAAAATACTGTTCGTGGGGAAATTGCAGGACGCTGGACTTTGACCCAGCGACACTGAAGGAACCGTGATATATTTCCAAGCCAGGATGGTGCGTGGCTTGGAAGGGAACTTGCAGGGGGGTGGTGTTCCCATGTCTCTGCTGCCCCTGTCCTTCTCGATGGAAGTGATTGTGAGTTTGGAAGATGCTGCCTAAGCTCTGGGGAAGCCAGGGCGACTGATCCAGAACTAATTGGATGCACTGCTGCTCGCTTAGTCTAATGTACATCTGAGGAGGTTGTTTATTCTCGTTAACTCTGTTTTATTGCCAGGGCGCGTTGGACCCACACTGCCTGCCTATTAAATCTGTACAACTGTATTATAATATTGGCAGTTTCTGAGCAGCACTGTACTGCTTTGCACTGCTCATATGGGCTGTACGTGATTTCAAATGGAAACTATTTGGGATCCATTATCGATGGAGTGCCAAGCTGGACAGCAAGGTGCAAGGTTTCCAATGTAGCGCCTGACATACAAAAACTGGCATTGCACCTATTTCAATTGAAATGTTGCCCACGGTGGAGGAGGGTATCGATTGTTGTCTATGGTTCATCTGCAATGCCCAGTTTCATAATTAGGTGCCAACTTGGAAAGGGTCACCAATCTCTACTTGGCAGATAGAGACCCCAGTGCCAGTGCATGCCTGGTTAGGTCAGTCAGGAGCGAATCTAACTCATAATCCCAAGGTTGCAGGTTCAAGCCCCATATTGGAGTCAAAAGGATTAACAGCTTTTCGAGTGCTGCTCCATCATCAGGTGATCTTCACCTGACAAAAGAACAATCCTACGAAAGCTTGTGATTTCAAATAAACCTGTTGGACTATAACCTGATGTTATGTGGCTTCTGACTTTAGTAAGGGAATCAAGGATTACAGGGGAAAGGCAGGAAAGTGGGGATGAGGATTGTCGGAGAATCGACGTTTCGGGCATAAGCCCTTCCTGAAGGAGGGCTTATGCCCGAAACGTCGATTCTCCTGTTCCTTGGATGCTGCCTGACCTGCTGCGCTTTTCCAGCAACACATTTTCAGCTCTGATCTCCAGCATCTGCAGCCCTCACTTTCTCCATGAGGATTGTCGGATCAACCGTAATCTCACTGAATGGCAGAGCAGACTCTATGGGCTGAATGACCTACTGATGCTCCTCCATCTCAACTCTACAGGGTTTAAAGCTTCATGTGCTCAGCACATGCCAGAGGTTGCACTGTGGCTCAGTGATTAGCACTAATGTATCACAGGACTGAGGACCTGGGTTCAATTCCAGCCTTGGGCGACTGTCTATGTAGAGTTTGAACATTCTCCCTTTGCCTGTGTAGGTTTCCTCCCACTGTCCAAAGGTGTGCTAGTTAGGTGGACTGGCCATGGGAAATGCAGGATAATAGGTTGGAGAGGTGGGTCTGGGTGCAGGGCCCTTCAAAGGGTCTTTGTGGACTCAATGGGCTGAATATCCTGTTTCCACACTGGAGGAATTCCACAATTTTGTGGCAGGCATATCACTGGGCACCATTTAGACTGATGACTATGGGGTACTCCAACTGGTTTGCTGGGTGAGCAATTCACATCATGGTGAGTTGGTAAAAGGGACTGACGGAATTGTAATCTGGCATACGGTTGTTGTCAAAATCCAACATGGTCCTTCCCATCACCTCAACTATGTCTGGTACCCATATAACTCCAGTCTCAGGCCCCTTAGTTGACTCTCAATGTCCTGGAGAGTGGAAGGGAGTGAGTTGCTATGAATGTGGATCTCAGAATTAACTAAAACAAATCTAATAGTACACAACTGTAGGATGTTTTCCTCTTGCCATGGTGCATGCAACTCTAAAAACGATCAAAAGTCTCATCAACATCTGAGACAAAGCAACTATTTGATTGGCATTCCATTCACCCCCTCCACCATCCACATACGGAGGCAGCATCTATAAGATGTACTGCAGCAACTCAACCAGATTCCTTTGAGTATACCTTCCAAACCGAGGGCTCCGCCACTGAGAAGGGCATGGGCAGCAGATGCAATGGGGACACCAGGCCCTGGCACTGGGCATGTTACATGGCCTCAGGACATCCCATGGTGATTTGGAAAATAAGTTGCTGCATACAATGCAGGGAAACGTTCCTTGATATCACCACTTCTTCAGTCAGAACAGTCACTGATATTCTCAGGAATGGCTCAGACCCCCTTCTGAACTAACGGACTTGGTCTCGGCCTGAGTAGCACCAATGTTAGAGCCAACTCCAGAAAATATATTGTGCGTGTGCGTGTGCGTGTGCGTGCGCGTGTGTGTGTGTCTGTATGTGTCTGTGTCTGTGTGTGTGTGTGTCTGTGTGTGAGTGTATGTGTGTGGGTCTGTGTCTGTGTGCATGTGTGAGTGATTGTGTGTGTGACTGTGGTCTGTGTGTGTCTGTGTGTGTGCCTGTGTGTGTGTGTGTGTCTGTGTGTGTGTGTGTCTGTGTGTGTGTCTGTGTGTGTCTGTGTGTGTGAATGTGTGTGTGTGTGTGTGTGTGTGTGTGTGCAAGTGAGTGTTTGTTGTAAGTCTGCAGGAGTGCACACACTCTGGATGCTCCATGCCAAATACCCAGTGCCAGGGCTCTCACTGGCAAAGAACAAGCAATCGGGTAAGCTCCCAGAGGACACCTGGCATTGGTGACACATGATCTGCTGCCTCAACAAGGGTACAAGAGTTCAGAAAGAGAGAATACAGAAGAAACCATGCCAAAGACAAAACTGCTGCTCCAACAAGAGCAGTGAGACTGCAGTTTGGTTTTTTCAGTAAGAGGAGATGTGACTGGCACTGATCCAACACAGAAGCAGACCCAGCAACTCAACCATATGGAGAAAATTAATAAGGAATACTATTGATTCACACCAATAGATAGCAAGCCGTGACCAATTTTCACTAATATATAACAAATTCACTCGTAGTTAGTTCAAGTTCAGAAAGAAATGACACTGATTTTTAGTAACGGCGATTTCCACAAATAATTTAAGAAGCCACACTGATTTTCACCAATAAATAATAGACCAACATTGATTTTTTTTTCTTGCATTACCTCATCGCAGTCACTGAGACGGGTGCTGATGGCATTAAACCACTCGGTGCTGCTTACACCCAGTCGCAGCTAGGAGTGGGGGTTGGGAGCTGTATGTGGGTAAGATCAAGTACAGAAGGACGAAGAGTTTTCCTTGTTTGGCCATGGCTGCTGGGCAGGAGCGACCTTGGAGTTTTCAATCACCTGACCTCATGCTTCCACCCCTCCAGCTCACACCATCTGTCCACCCCAATTCAGCATTGGTGCATTACCATCTCCCCCAGCCCCTCCCCACCCAACCAGGCCTCAAAGCCAGTTAGATTGCTTGACATGTCCTTGACTCTCATTTCAATTCCCATGACCCCCAATATTTTCACCCTTAACCAATGAAAATTTGAAAGAAAGTGAAACAGAGAAAAGCAATCCTCTGTTTGATATTCCTCAGATGGTTCTCCTGACCTGCTCATCCCAATGTCATGGAGCTTGATCTTCAGCTCCCTCAAGACTCCAGGATAATCCTGAAGGGGGTTGGTGACCCTCATGCCCATTCCCCCTCTTCAGGAACCTTCAATATGGACCAACACAATGTGCTCAGGCCTGGCATGTTGATGTCTGCACATCAGCCACACATTCGCAAGATGGTCTCGGGGTCCAAATGGTTTCGCCAGTCCAATATTTATTGAGCTTCCTAAATCCCTGTGCAACATGAGACACTGAGAACCAGAAGATTACAAAGGCTCATAGAACAGTGCAGCATGCCACCGGTGTTACATTATGGCCCTGAGCCTGGACCACAGGCATGTACCTTTAAGATAGCTGCAACGTATTATGACACATGACATTTCACTTTCAGTCACTCTCCCTGTGTTGTACAGTATGTCAGCTGTGTGTTTGTAATGTGCAGCAGCAGACACAGATGAGTTAAGACCTTGTAAATACTGTTAGAATAAACATTAAGAATAAAGAAAACTACACAGCACAGGAACAGGGCCTTCGGCCCTCCAAGTCAGCGCCGATCCAGATTCACTATCCAAACTGTTGCCTATTTTCTCAGGATCTGTACCCCACTGCTCCCTGCCCATTCATGTATCTGCCTGGATACAGCTTAAATGAAGCAATCGTTCCCATCTCTACCACCCATGCTGGCAACACATTCCAGGCACCCACTACCCTCTGCATAAAGAACTTTTCAGATATGTCTCCTTTAAACTTTTCTCTCCTGACCTTGAACTTGTGACCCCTAGTAATTGAGTCGCCCACTCTGGAAAAAAAAACTGCTTGCCATCCACCCTGTCTATACCTCTCATGATTTTGTAGACTTCAGTCAGGTCCCCCTCAACCTCTGTCTTTCTAATGAAAATAATTCTAATCTGCTCAACCTTTCTTCATAGCTAGCACCCTCCATACCAGGCAACATCCTGGTGAACCTCCTCTGCACCCTCTCCAAAGCATCCACATCGTTTTGGTAATGTGGCAACCAGAACTCTATGCAGTATTCCAAATGCAGCCAAACCAAAGTCCTTTACAATTGTAACATGACCTGCCAACTCTTGTACTCAATACCCCGTCCAATGAAGGAAAGCATGCTGTATGCCTTTTTGACCACTCTATCAACCTGTGTTGACACCTTCAGGGTACAATGGACCTGAACACCCAGACCTCTCTCTACATCAATTTTCCCTAGGACTTTTCCATTTACTGCATAGTTTGCTCTTGAATTGGACCTTCCAAAAATGCACCACCTCACATTTGCCCAGGTTGAACTCTATCTGCTATTTTTCTGCCCAACTCTCCAATCTATCTATATTCTGCTGTAGTCTCTGACAGTCCCCTTCACTATCTGCTAATCCACCAATCTTAGTGTAATCTGCAAACGTGTTAATCAGACCACCTATACCTTCCTCCAGATCATTTATATATATATATCACAAACAAAAGTGATCCCAACACAGATCCCCATGGGACACCACTGGTCACAGTTCTCCATTTTGAGAAACTTCCTTCCACTACTACTCTCTGTCTCCTGCCCAGCCAGTTCTCTATCCACCCATCTAGTACAAACTGGACCCCATACGACTTCACCTTCTCTATCAGCCGACCATGGGGAACCTTATCAAACGCCTTATTGAACTCCATGTATGTGACACCTACAGCCCTTCTCTCATCAATCAAGTTTGTCACTTCCTCAAAGAATTCTTTTAAGTTGGTAAGACATGACCTTCCCCACACAAAACCATCTTGCCTATCACTGATAAGCTCATTTTCTTCTAAATGTAAACAGATCCTTTCCCTCAGTATCTACTCCAGTAGCTTGTCTACCACTGACATGAAGCTCACAGTCTATAATTACCTGGATCATCCTTGCTACCCTTCTTAAACAAGAGGACAATGTTAACATAGCTCCAGTCCACTGGGACCTCACCCCTGTTCAAGAATGTTGCAAAGATATCTGTTAAGACTCCAGCTATTTCCCCTCTTGCTTCCCTCAGTAACCTGGGATAGATCCCTCCGGACGTGGGCCTTGTCTACCTTAATGCCTTTTAGAATACCCGACACTTCCTCCCTCTTATGCCGACTTGACCTAGAGTAATCAAACATCTATCCCTAACTTCAACATTGGTCATGTCCCTCTCCTCAGTGAATACCGATGCAAAGTACTCATTAAAAATCTCACCCATTTTCTCTTTCCTCCTTTGGACTTGAGTGGACCAACCCTTTCTCTAGTTTACCCTCTTGCTGCTTACATACGAATTTGGGATTTTGGGATTTTTCTTAGTCCTGTTTGCTAAAGATATTTCATTACCACTTTAAGCCCTCTTAATTCCTTGTTTCAGATTGGTCCTAGTTTCCCATTATTCTTCCAAAGCTTCCTCTGTTTTCAGTTCCCTAGACCTTATGTATGCTTCCTTTTTCCTTTTAGCTAGTCTCACAACTACACCTGTCATCCATGGCTCCCTAATCGTGTCATTTCTATCCCTCATTTGCACAGGAACATATCTCTCCTGAATTCTAATCAACCTCTCTTTAAAAGCCTCCCACATATCGAATGTGGATTTCCCTTCAAACAGCTGCTGGCAATCTACATTCCCCAGCTCCTGCCAAATTTTGCTATAGTAGGCCATCCCCCAGTTTAGCACTCTTCCTTTGGGACCGCTCTCGTCTTTGTCCATGAGTATTCTAAAACTTAAGGAATTGTAATCACTATTCCCAAAGTAATCACCCACTGAAGCTTCAGCCACCTGGCCGGGCTCATTCCCCAACACCAGGTCCAGTATGGTCCCTTCCCGAGTTGGACTACTTACATACTGTCTGGAAAACCCTCCTGGATATTCCTTACAAATTCTGCCCCGTCTAGATCTCTAACCCTAAGCGAATCTCAGTCAATGTTGGGAAAATTAAAATCTCCTATCACCACCACCTTGTTGTATCGACGTCTTTCCATAATCTGTTTTCATATTTGTACTTCTACCTTGTGCTCACTGTTGGGAGGCCTGCAGTACAGCCACAACATTGTTACCACATCCTTGCTATTTCTGACCTCTGCCCATATTGCCTCATTGCTTGAGTCCTCCATAGTGCTGTCCTTCAGTACAGCTGTGATATCCTTTCTGACTGGTAATGCAATTCCTCTACCCCTTTTACGTCCATCTCTATCCCGCCTGAGGCATCTATATCCTGGGACATTTAGTTGCCAATCTTGCCCTTCCCTCAACCAAGTCTCAGTAATAGCAATATCATCATACTCCCAGGTACTGATCCAAGCCTTTAGTTCATCTGCCTTACCTACTACACTTCTTGCATTAAAACAAATGCACCTCAGACCACCCGTTGCTTTGCGTTCATCATCTACTCTTCCCCTTCATCACCGTTATCACGTTAAGATATCTGACCCAGTGAGAATTTATCTGTGATACCTGCTATGTCAGCTAATAAACAGAAAACTACAAATTGCATGAAATAGATTGTTAATCTAATGTCAGCATTGACGTAATGTACAATCATCAACTGTCTTTTCTCAAAAGCTATCATAATATATTTTAACCTACCAATCCATATTGCACAATAGTTTTAATTGATGCTCTGGTATCTGACTGTCTGCTAATCTATTGCTCCAATGTAAAGTCTAATGGTGTTATCTTAACTCCAGGCAGGGATGTTCAGAGAAGACAAAAATCCACACATCTGTATACATCAAATTGGAGATCTAATGTGGCGTCTATTTTCATTTTCAAGAATTAATGGTTTCTTACTGGTTTTCTCTCTCTGCATCAGGGCAATGGTGGAAGATGAATTGTTTGACTGCATCTCCCCTTCCTTCCCCTCTGTGACCCCCAAGTGGTTCACCTCAAAGATGAGAATCCTAGGCCCTAAATTTTCAGGCCTCCAGCGTGACTCCTGCGAAAACTCAAGGGGCTAACCTCTCCACCGGAGGGTGGGATTCAGAATGTCTACATTTGCTTCAGAGGGTTGGGGCTGCAAGGGTTGATGAGTCTGTGACCAGAGGAGAAAAAGGGCGGAGGCAGTTATAGTAGGCCTCTTACTCTTGATTCCCTCATGTGGCCTACAGGTTTTGCCACTGTCAGGCTGTAGACTGGGTCATCTCCCGGGCAATCTAGGAGGTCAAGAGAAATCACATTGCTGTAATTCATTCATCATAAAAACATCAGAAGCTTGACTCAAGCAATCAAGACGAAGCAAGGGATCATGGAAAGAACTCTTTCCAATCCCACCAACCAGGGTCGATAAATCTAACCAGAGATGTTGTGGATTAGTGGTGCTGGAAGAGCACAGCAGTTCAGGCAGCATCCGAGGAGCAGTAAAATCGACGTTTCAGGCAAAAGCCCTTCATCAGGAATACAGGCAGAGAGATAAGCTAG
>NC_057717.1:91013206-91033598 GCF_004010195.1 Chiloscyllium plagiosum | reverse complement strand
CTGAAACGTCGATTTTGAAGCTCCTTGGATGCTGCCTGAACTGCTGTGCTCTTCCAGCACCACTGATCCAGAATCTGGTTTCCAGCATCTGCAGTCATTGTTTTTACCACAGCGATGTTGTGGTCTGGCGCAGGACCCGCTGTTAAAATATAGCCAACATCAGCATGGAGATCAGGAACCTATTCTTCAGGGATGAGTGCCCTTCTCAGCCCAGACTTCCAACAAGTTAAAATAGTTGTTTGGTAAAATGGTCGTTTTTCCTAACCCACAGGCTCTAGTATTTTACAGGAAGTGGGTGAGGTCACTTTTGAGGTCAGACAGGTACTGTGTACAGTACTGGGTCACCTTATTGTAGGAAGGCTGTTCTTAAATTGGAGAGGGGACAGAAAAGATTGATAAGATGCTGTCAGGACTGGAGAGTTTCAGTTATAAGAAGTTATAAAGAGAAGCTGGATAGGCTGGGTTTTTTTTTCCCTGGAGCGTAGTGGGTTGAGGGATGACCTTATCAAGGGTTTTCACACAGAGGGTGGTTTCTGTATGGAATGAACTGCCACTGGAAATGGAGGTGCAGGTACAGTTACAATATTTAAAGGACATTTGGACAAGTGCATGTATACGAAATGTTTGGAGGGATGTGGATCAACCTCAGGCAGGTGGGACTAGTTTAGTTTGGGATTATGGACAGTATGGATGAGTTGCACTGAAAGCTCTGTTTCTGTGCTGTATGACTATGGCTCGACCTAGAAGGACAGGGGCAGCAGATACCACATGCACATTCCCCTCCAAGCCACACGCCATCCCTGACTTGGAAATATATCACCGTTCCTTCAGTGTCGCTGGGTCAAAATCCTGGAATTCCTGGAAGGGCATTATGGGTCTACTGGCAGCACATGGGTTGCAGTGGTTCAAGAAGGCAACTTACCACCACCTTCTCAAGGGGCAATTAAGGATAGGAAATAAATGCTGGCCAGTCAGCAAGACACACGTTTCATGAGTGAATTAAATAAAACTGGAGTGCTATGGCAGTGATTTTATCCACCCTGCTCCCTTTCTGTCAGAGCAGGGACTGTCATTTCCCCAAGCCCCTAAATTCACTGAGACTGACTGCCACTGAAGGGTCTTGAATTCTAATTCCACCCAATTTAATTTAGAATTTTATCTTGTGCTGTCTCGCATACATAGTTTCCCTATCGGTGCTGGAAGGATGGTGTCATGCTGTTTTGAGGCAAGATTAGAATCTCACTTTCTAATGAGGAAGACAATGAAACTGTACAATCAACTCTTATATTAAACCGTAATGTTTTTAATAAGAAATTTAATTAAAAATATTATTTGTTTTTTTCTATTTATTATCTGCTTCACTGATAAATACATTAATGGCTAAGCTTGTATTGTTAACATTTAAAAACTCTTTTTATTAACTGTTTGGTCTTAAAGAGTTCTCTTTTTCGAAACATGCAACCACCTGTTTACGCAGAAAGTAAATCACCAACGCTCCCTGGACAGCACCTTCCAAACCTATAACCTCTACCATCTGGAAAGACAAGGCAGCAGCTACATAGGAACTCATTCACTTGCAAGTTCCCCTCCAAACCACTCACCATGCTGACTTGGAAATATATTGCCGTTCTTTCACTTAGTCAGGACGTTAAAAATTAAAACCAGCACCATAAAGCGAGTGTTCCTCCACAGAGTCGGGAGTCTGGGGGGGACAACAGTCAGATGAACTGCTTGCTTGGTGGGGTAACACTCTACAATCCACCAGCCTAACCCTGAGTTCTTGTCACCTGTCATTTTAGTTGTCTGGTCCACTCCCACGTTGACTTCTCTGACCTTGACCGGCTGTAGGGTTCCATTAAAGATCAGCCGAACCACAAGGGTTCGAGACTCATCTTTCAGTTCACCACCTCACAGCCTCAGGGTTCAGTTTCGAGTGAACAATCTGTGACCGTGAAAATTGCCTCCATTATTTCACACCGTCGATGTTAGCAAGATTTCATAGTTGCTATTTTGATGCATCCATCTTTTCCTCCTTTATGTTGCCATCTTTCTTTACTTTACACGATCATTATTGTGTGATTTATACACTCCTGAGCTCTCTTATCTATAGAAAAACATTAACGTGGACTCGGACACACACACATGCACACAGACACACGCACACATGCACATACAGAGACACATGTGCACACAGACACAGGCACACACACACACAAACACAGACACATACACATGCACGCACACACACAGACACACACATGCACACACACAGACACACACGTACACACGCACACGCACACACACACAAACACACATGCACACAGACACGCACACACGTGCGTGCGCACACACACACACACCTGCCCCACCCTAGAACCAAGCCATTCTGAAGAAATTATTCTGGGCTCAAAACATTAACTCTGTTTATCTCCTGCAGATGCTTCCAGACCTGTGACATTTCTCCAGTATTCTCTGTGATTGTTTTAGTTTTCCAGCATTCAGTGTTTTTCCTTTGTTAAGCTGGGTGAGAAATCGGTAGCTCATTCCCCTGAATCAAAATCCCCCAATCTGTCCTTGGAGCTGTCCTAAGTTGGTGAAAGAGTTATAACTGTCTAGAAGGAGGTCATCCAGCTCATCAGACCTATACCAGCTCATTGCCTTTTTGCAAATCTTATATCCCTGTAATCCTATATCCCATGGCCAAGACACCTAACCTGCACAGCTTTGGGTTGGGGGAGGAAACCGGAGCACCCGGAGGACACCCACGCAGACACGGGGAGAATGCGCAAACTCCACACAGACAGTCGGCAGAGGCTGGACCCGGGTCCCTGGCATTGTGAGGCAGCATTGTTAACCACTGAGCCACGATCTTTGGGTTGGGGGAGGAAACCGGAGCACCCGGAGGACACCCACGCAGACACAGGGAGAATGCGCAAACTCCACACAGACAGTCGGCAGAGGCGGGAATCAAACCCGGGTCCCTGGCGCTGTGAGGCAGCATTGTTAACCACTGAGCCACGATGCCATGCAAATTCCAAGTTTGTCTGCAAGCCAACCAGGAAGGTGCCTCCCCACAGTCTATGGGAAGTGGCACTGTCAAAGCTGCCAACTCTCTCACTCTGACCACAGGCTCAACAGCTCGTAATCTCCCTCACGGCTTTGGGAGCACAATCCCAGCTCGTGAGAGCTATCATCTGGTTTTGAAAATGTGACAGGCCGAGTCTTTAATCATTGGAAGGAGGAACTGTTTTAGGAACTCGATAGAGCAGATGGAGAGAAACTCTCTCCTAGTTAACTGGTCCAGAGCTGAGGGGTGTGGTGATGGTGGTGGAAGTGATGGGTGGCTTAAAATTGCAGCTAGGCTGTTCAGAAGTCATATCAGGATATACTTCACAGAAAATCACAACCTCTCCGTTTCCCCAAGAAGCAGTTGAGCTTAAAGGTCAATTGGAAATCTGAAGATCAATGGACTCTTGTTTGCAAAAGGCCGGAGGGAGGTTATACAAACTAAACAGGCAAAGGAAATTGTGGTACATGTAGGTCCCAATCTATTTGAGATCAAAAGGCCCCTTCCTGCACCTACGTTGCTCTTTCAGTCAGTGATGAATATGGCTGGATGGAAATGATGGAGTGTTTGTTGGTTCAGGGTGGTCGATGGAATGATACACACAGCAGTAATCCTGCTTTGCTTCAGGCTGCGTAAAGCAGTGATATTTCCTTCCCACAACCACCCCCTCATAGACAGAGCGATACCAGTGTCCAGCCTGCTGACAGCTGCCATGTGTTTTGCCAGGCGTAGGAACCTAAGACCAACACCCCAGAGTAAACAATCCCTCTTCTTGGATTCTGTTTGCACATAAAACCAGAAGGAATCAAGCAGGTCTTTGTCCACTCCATCATTCACAACGTCAACGTACACAGCCCCATGAACTAGCACTGCCTCATTCTAATAGTGTTAGCAGTTACTGGAACTGCTGTGGGGTGTTTTTGTTCGCTGTGCACTTAACACGTTCACATCTTGTCTCTTATCAGAGGTGTGAATGTCTTTTAGTGAATTAGAATTAGAGTTTATTTTCATGTGTATTCACGTACAGGGACACGGGACAACAGTGAAAAGTTTACAAAGTCACCATTCACGGGGTCATCTCAGATACAAACGGACAAAATCTAAGGTATATAGCAGAGAATAAAGAAGGATTAGCCATAGGCCTGGATCTGAGCTCTTCCAGCCGGACACAGACATCAACACCGCCACAAGGCAGGGGTCCAGCTCAACTCCCATCACTACCCAGAGGGGACTTGTACCCAGATGCCACCGGAGCCATAAATCCACGCTGGGTCAATATCAGCAATGCCAGCCCATAGATGCTGCTGTGTCCCACACCAGGTACCAGGCCCAAACATGCCTCCCACCCCCACTACCAGGAACACACTCTCACCCCTCTCCCCCACCACCAGGAACACACTCTCACCCCTCTCCCCTGCCACGGCCTGCGTGGATGCCTTGATGCTGGATTCCTTGACCAGCCCAGTTTCCGTTTCTTTCGATGGAATGTAATAACTATTCCTTTCCTGAGCATACAAACAATAATTTTCTCATCCTGTCATGAAATTGGTTCGTACATCTAGAAGTTCTTATGCGTTGCTTCCTACCCGAACACTGAGCAGTTTTGCTCATCCATTTTGAGAAGGTGTTTAGATTCAATCGCATTGTTGTGGGTATCGAGTTCCGTATAGGCCGGACTGGGTAAGCAGGGCCAATTTCCCTCCCTGCAGTGAAGCAGACAGGTCTCTACATTCTGAGATTGAGATTCTCTTCACGTTCTCGGCTTCAAATTTCAAGAAAGTAACAGCAGGAATGAGTTTAACAATGAGATCTCGATCAACTGGGCCACTGGACTGAGGAATGGCAGACGGCGTTTAATCCTGATAAATGCAAAATGTTCAATTTTGTTAATGCAAAACGTGGGCAGGGCCTCCACAGTCAATAATAATGCCCTGGGGACAAAGAGATCTAGGGGTACACATTCATTGTTCCTTGAAAGTGGATATGATGTGGAGGAGCCGGTGTTGGACTGGAGTGGACAAAGTTAAAATTAACACAACACCAGGTTCTAGTCCGACAGGTTTATTTGGAAGCACTAGCTTTCCGAGTGCTGATTCCCCCCCACCCTACCTTCTGCATATAAATCAACATTTCCCGAGCTTCCATCTGTTCTGAGGATGCCAAATGCTAACTCTGATTTCTCTTCACAGCTGCTGCCAGACCTGCTGAGCTTTTCCACCAACGTCTGTTTCAGTTGCAGAGCCACCAAAAGTCAGACAATCGAAATCAGGGGTACACGCGATGGGGAGAACTACAAAACGGGCACCTCAGAGGACTGTGAGCCTGAGGACCCCCACCGAGGTAGGGAGGGTTGGGGTGAGGGCTCAGAGGGATTTGAAAACCAAGAAAGAGATTTTGAAATCGCACTGAAATCAAAAGAGGGACATGTGAGGCTGAGCAGGGAGGCAATAATGAGGATGTTTTATTTGAAGCAAAGAACGCTGAGCTGATTGATAAGTTTGACAAAGAGAAGATGTCAGAGGGCCATCAGTATAAAATGCATCTTAAAAAGATTTCAGGGGAAGCCTTGCTTTAAAGCAGGTGAGGGGTGAGAGTGCAGGGTGCAGGAAATAAAATGGAGTGGTTAATGTTGTGACAATACATTGGCTTTAAGAGGTGTACTTTGTCCTATTTTTGACTAAGAAAGTTTGAGACAGAGGTAGTGACCACTCTGCTCCAAAACCAATGAACAGCTTGTGAGGCCTTGGGTTTTTGTTTAAAGTTGCAACAATAGAAGCAGCCTGGACGGGTGGGCTCAAGCTGCCACCAAACTAGGATGTTTAGCTTTCATGTTTCAGTCACAGTTGCTGCTGCAGTCTTGAAGCTAGGTTTGGAAGCTGCAGTATGTATCTCCCTGTTACTCTGCCTCTCAGAGTTTTCTCTTGACATTTTTCCTCCTGGACTGGAGAATTATCTGTGAGACAATCTATTTTACTAAATTTGCCTTTGCCTAGAGTGTGCTTATGGGATTTTACGATGTTAGAACAGTTATTGTTTAGAACACACAACATAGAACAGTACAGCACAGTACAGGCCCTTTGGCCCTCGATGTTGTACCAGCCTTTTATCCTACTCTGTGATCAAACTAACCTACATACCCTCCATTTTGCTATCATCCATGTACCTATCCAAGAGTCACTTAAATGTCCCTAACGTCTCTGACTTTACTACCACCGCTGGCAGGGCATTCCACACACCCACCACTCTCTGTGCAAAGAACCTACCTCTGACATCTCCCCTAAACCTTCCCCTAATCATTTTATCCCTTCATGATAGACATTTCCGCCCAGGGGAAAAGTCTCTGGCTATCCACTCTATCTATGCCTCTCATCGTCTTGTACACCTCGATCAAGTCATCCCTCATCCTTCTTTGCTCCAATGAGAAAAGCCCTAACTTCCTCAACCTTTCTCCATAAGACATGCCCTCCAGTCCACGCAGCATCCTGGTAAATCTCCTGTGCACCCTCGCTAAGGCTTCCACATCCTTCCTATAATGAGATGACCAGAAATGAACACAGTATTCCAAGTGTGGTCTAACCAGGGCTCTATAGAGCTGCAGCATAACCTCGCAGCTCTTAAATTCAATTCCCCTATTAATGAAAGCCAATACACCATACACCTTCTTAACAGCCCTATCAACTTGACTGGGAAATTTGAGGATCTATGGACATGGACCCCAAAATCCCACTGTTCCTCCACACTGCCAAGAATCCTGCCTTTAACCCTGTATTCTGCATTCAAATTCAACCTTCCAAAGTGAATGATTTAACACTTTTCCGGGTTGAACTCCATCTACCACTTCCCAGCCCATTTCTGCATCCTGTCAATATCCCATTGCAACCTACAACAGCTCTCCACACTATCCACAACTCCACCAACCTTCATGATATCAGCAAACTTACTTACCCACACTTCCACTTTCTCATCCAAGTCATTTATAAAAAGAACAGAGCTTCCAGACAGATGCCTACGGAACACCACTGGGCACCAAGCTCCAGGCTGAATATGTTCCATCTACCACCACCCTCTGTATTCTATGGGCCAGCCAATTCTGTATCCAGACAGCCAGATTTGCCTGTATCCCATGCCTCTTACTTTCTGAATGAGCTTACCATGGGGAACCTTATCAACTCCTTATAAAATCCATGTACATCACATCCACTGCTCTACCTTCATCAATGTGTCTTGTCGCATTCTCAAAGAATTCAATAAGGCTTGTGAGGCATGACCTGCTCCTCACAAAGCCATGCTGACTGTCTCTAATCAAAGTAATTATAAATCCTGTCTCTTAGAATCCTCTCCAATACTTTGCCCACCACTGACGTAAGACTGACTGGTGTGTAATTCACAGGATTATCCCAATTCTCTTTCTTGAAAAAGGGAATAACATTTGCCACCCTGCAATCATCTGGCACTAATCCTGTGGACAATGAGGACTCAAAGATCATCGCCAATGGTGCAGTGATCTCTTCTCTTGCTTCCAGTAGTAACCTAGGGTATATCTCGTCTGGCCTGGGGGATTCATCTATTCTTATGTTTTTCAAAATTTTCAGCACATCCTCCTTCCGAGCATAAACATGTTCTAGCATGTCAGTCTGTTTCACTGTCCTCAGCAATGTCAAGGTCCCACTCAGTTGTGAATACTGAAGCAAAGTATTCATTAAGGACATCCACTACTTCCTCTGACTCCAGGTACAAGTTCCGTCCACTACCCCTGATCAGCCCAACTCACTCTAGCCAACCTCTTGATCCCTCACATAAGTGTAGAATATCTTAGGTTTTTCCTTAATCATACCTGCTAAAACTTTCTCATGCTCCTGTCTAGCTCTCCTAAGTCCATTCTTCAGTTCCTTCCTGGTTATCTTGAAATTCTCTAAAGCCCTGTCTGATCCTGGCCTCCTCATCCTTAAGTAAGTTTCCTTCTTCCTCTTGACTAGATGCTCCAAATCCCTTGTCACCCAAGGCTCTTTCACCCTACCATCTCTTCCTTACCTCAGTGGGACAAACCTGTCCAGCACTATCAGCAAGTGCTTCCTAAACAGCCTCCACATTTCTGTTGTGCGTTTACCTGAGAATATCTGCTCCCAATTTTGGTGCCCCAGTTCCTGCCTGATAGCATTGTAATTCCCCCTCCCCAAATTAAATACTTTCCCATATCGTCTGCTCCAAAACCCCTCTCCATGACTATAGTAAAGATCATGGAGTTGTGATCACTTATCACAGAAATGCTCTCCCATCGTGAGATCTGACACCTGGCCTAGCTTGTTGCCAAGCACCAAATCCAATATGGCCTCTTCTCTAGTCGACTTATCTATATATTGCAACAGGAACACTTCTTGGACACACCTGACAAAAATTGCTCCATCCAAACTATTTGAATAAGGAGGTTCCAATCAATATTAGAAAAGTTAAGGTCACCCATGACAATAGCCCTGTTACCTCTGCACTTTTCCAAAATGTGTCTCCCAATCTGCTCCTCCGTGTTTCTGTTGCTATTGGCGGGCCTGTAGAAAGCTCCCAATAAGCGTCCAATCTCCTTTCCTGGTTCTGATTTCCACTCATACAGACTCTGTAGACAAACCCTCCTCAACGGTATCCCTTTCTGCAGCTGTGGTATATCCCTGATTAGCAATGCCACTCCTCCATCTCTTTTACCTACCCCCCCCCCCCCCCACCCCATTCCTTTAGAAGCGTCTAAACCCTGGAACATCCAGCAATCATTCCTGCCTCTGTGATATCCGCAATGGCCACAAACAACCATAGTTCCAAGTACTGATCCATGCTCTGAGTTCATCACCCTCATTCCTGATACTTCTTGCATTAAAATAGACACACTTCAACCCAATACATTGACTGCGATCAAGTGCCTATCCCTCCTCAGAGATTTGGTATTTAAATAATCGATTATTCAGTTAAGTTTTCCAATAAAGTTAAGTTCTTCCAGTTTCTTCTTTCTTTTGTTGTATTTTAACTATAGTGTATGAATAAAGTGTGTTTTGATTCAATTTTGATCAATCGAATTGTGTCCAGAACCCAACACCTGGCACTTATCTTTAAAGTAAGAAAGAGTTAGGAGCTTGGCTACCTTCTTCATATATTTGGAGGAGATTTGGTCTAGTCCACGACAAAGTTAATGGTATGGATGCACGTAAAGGGAAGGTAGATCAGTGTGTGTAAGGGAAAGAAATAGTAAGTTGAACGAATAAGACAGCAGCAGGGGCTAGCACTGATTAGTTGGGCTGAATGGCCTGTTTTTGGTGCTGTGTATAACAGAATTACTCATCGAGGAAGCAGCAAAGGTAAAAAAGAAGCTTTTCTGAACATTGTGGATGACAAGATTCAAGCAGGGAAATGAGATGGACTTCAGCAGCGTCAAAGGACTGACTGGGAAGATAAGTGATGACAGGGCCCCTTTAAGCTGCTGCTGACAATTATACATGACAGCAACCCTCTTGCAGTATTAGCCTGACTCATTCGCAGAAAGCATTCAAGCTTGGATGTGCAATATTGATGTTCCAGCTCATCCAGTTTGCTCTCTATATTGGTCAGCACTTGCTAGGGCACTGGTAGTGTCCCTACCTCCAGAGCAGGAGGCCTAGGTTCAAATCCTATTTGTGCCACAGTTATGTATTAACATCTCTGAAGTGGTTGATTAGAAAATATCATAAGCCAATACTTTTTAAATTCTTTCATGGGATGTGGCAGGACTAGCATTTGTTACAAATTAGAAATTTGTATTTATTACAAGATGTGGAGGTGTCAGCGTTGGACTGGGGTGGACAAAGTTAAAAATCACAGAACACCAAATTATAGTCCAACAGGTTTATTTGGAAGCACTAGCTTTCAGAGCACTGCTCCTTCATCAGATAGCTCTAAAAGCTAATGCTTCCAAATAAACCTGTTGGACTATAACCTGGTGTTGTGTATTTATTTCAAGTGATTAGACGTTTCCTGCAGGTAAACAGTTATGAACTGTTGAGATAAGGCTCTACTAAGTACAATGATCTGCTTATTTGCTCCCTATTACACACACACACATACATACCAACAGACACAGACAGCAAAAGAAACATAGGTCACAGGCAGATGGGAAAAACGAGCAAAACAGGTCCATGGTTCCTGTTTACAAGGTAACTGAGATGTTTCTTGTGCTGACTGGAAAGCTGTATCTCAGTCATCTTCCTCCAGATGCTGCTTCTGGTTTGCAAGGGGGACAGCGTGGCTGGTTCATTACAAGACGTCGCTGACAGATTAATTAAAAGTCACAGATCACAGCAACTTTCTCAATGCTCTTGAACTGAGTGGCTCACTCGGGCATTTCAGTCATGAGTCATGTATATATTGCTTTGGGTATGGAGTTACATGTAGGCCAGACTAGGTAAGGATGGCAGATTTCCTTCCCTAAAGAGAACCAGGCGAGATGGTAGCTCCAGCAACTTCAAAATGCTGGATCTACCTTCGTCCCACACAGCATTGTGGATGCACCTTCATGGACTACAGCAGTTCAAGAACTCAGCTCACCACTGCTTTCAACAGGGTAATTAACGATGGGTAATAAAGGCTGGTGCCCGCGTTCCCTGTTTGAACCCTTTAAAAAAGATTCCTAAAGCACTTTTGGGTCATTTGACTTTCTCCGTGGAGACATGTTCAGGCCTTCTTTACAGGGAATGCCTTCATCCACTGATTGTGAAAAACAGAGGAGATAATCCAAAAAGTCTTTCTCAATCAAGGGGGGGTGGGGGGTAGTGGAGTTGGAAAACAGATTTCCAGAAAAAGCATCCAACCGGAACTGGCAACCCCTCAACCTGCAATACTGAGCAAATGTTATTTCTTTAAAACAGAATGAACGTGTTAATTATTGTAATGGGGAAGCCAGAATCGAGCAAATAACATTTGAATCTTCCTCCAAATTCGTTTGTTTTATTCCAGATTTTCTCAGCATTGTTTGTGTAAATGTTATAATGCTTATTTATTAAATCCCATATGTTTTCCTTTTATATTTTTTTTCTATAAGGTCGATACAGATTAGATCCAGTTCTGGTTGCCCAGTTATAGTAAGGATATAACTCAGCAGGGTAGGGTTCAGAAGAGATTTACCAGGATGTTGCTAGGCATGGAAGGCTTGAGTTATAAAGAAAAAGGCTGGGACTTTATTCACAAGAGCGTAGGAGGTTGAGAGGTGACCTTATAGAAATTCATGAAATAATGAGGGGTGCAGATAGAGTTAATGGTAGTTATTTTTCCCCAAGACGAGGGGACACATTTTTAAAATAAGAGGAGAAAGATTTACAAAAGGCAGAAGGGGTACATTGTTTGCACAGAGGGTGGAATGAACGTCCTGAGGGAGTGGGCACAATTACAATGATTAAAAGACATTTTGTTTAAGTGCATGAATAGGGAAGGTTGGAGGGATATGGACCAGGAGCAGGCAGGTGGGATGAGTTGAGTTTGGGGTTATGTTCAGCATGGACTGGTTGGATCGAAGAGTCTGTTTCCGTGCTGTACGACTCTGCAACTGAGGTTCTTCGAGCCATACGTGATCGATGCACTCTAAGCAGTGTGATTCCTTCTTATTGTTCAGCTTTGGAAATACTGCATGCCTCATTAATGTCTTTCCCAACGTCATGACTTGGAGATGCCGATACTGGACTGGGGTGTACAAAGTTAAAAATCGCATAACACCAGGTTATAGTCCAACAGGTTTATTTGGAAGCACTAGCTTTCGGAGCACTGCTCCTTCATCAGGTGGTTGTGGAGTATAAGATCGTAAGACACTGAATTTATAGCAAAAGTTTACAGTGTGATGCAACTGAGGTGATATTATTTGTTAAGTCTCTCATCTTTTAGCCTTTCGGAGCACTGCTCCTTCATCAGGTGGTTGTGGAGTATAAGATCGTAAGACACTGAATTTATAGCAAAAGTTTACAGTGATGCAACTGAGGTGATATTATTTGTTAAGTCTCTCATCTTTTAGAATGAACATGTTGGTTTCAGTTCTTTACATGTAAATCCCAGAACTTTTTTAAACGTTACATTCTAAGTGAACTCATGCCAGCTCAGATAATGCCTATCTGTGCCCCAATGATCAGACTGATACTATTTCTAAATAAGGGATCGACAGAATCTTACATGGATTCATGCAGTTTTTGAGCAAAATAAAATGTATTTCTGCAAGTACAAATTCACCCCATAAACTTAAATGTGTGTGTGTGTGTGTGGGTGGGGTGGGGTCACCTGTAGTGTGAAGTGAGCCTAAGGTCCCGGTTGAGGCCATCCCCTTGGGTACCAAACTTGGCTATCAGCCTCTGCTCGGCAACTTTGCATTATTGCCTGTTCTGAAGTCCTCCTTGGAGGATGGTCACCCGAAGATCGGAGACCAGATGTCCCGGACTGTTGAAGTGTTTCCCAACTGGGAGGGAACACTCCTGCCTGGTAATTATTGTGTGGTGTCCATTCATCTGTTGCTGTAGCCACTGCTCGGTCTCACCAATGTACCATGCCTCAGGGCATCCTTGCCTGTAAAACATGTGATAGACAACTTTGACCAACTCATATGAGTACCTGCCGCGTACCTGGTATGTGGTGTCCCCATGTGTAATGGTAGTGTCCGTGCTAACACTCTGACACATCTTGCAGCATCTGCCGTGACAGGGTTGTATGGTGTTGTCCTGAAGGCCGGGCAGTTTGCTGCGAAAAATGATCTGCTTGAGGTTTGGCGATTGCATACATAGGATTTGCTCAGATGAGGAGGAATGTGATGGGCACCTGGAAGTACTCAAGGATGCCCTGATAAGAATGGGGTACGATGCTCAACTCATTGACTGCCAGTTCCACTGTGCCACAGCGAGAAACCATAATGACCTCCTCAGGAGATGGGCATGAGCTGCAACCGACAAGGTACCCTTCGTTGTCCAGTACTTCTGTCAATCGCTTTTTTAAGAAATAGTAGCAGTCTGAACATTGGGACACAGACATACTTTAACCTCATACCTTCAATGCATTATCTGAGCTGACATGGCACCTGTTGTTAAAGTTCACTTGAGAATGTAACTTTAAAAACGTTCTGGGATTTACATAGGAAAGAACTGAAACCAACATGGCCATTCTAGAAGATGAGAAACCTGAACAAACAATCTAGGTCTTTTTCAATATATCTTCTCAGTTGCATCACACTGTAAACATTTGCTATAAATTTAGTGTCTTACAATCTTATACTCCACAACCACCTGATGAAGGAGCAGTGCTCCGAAAGCTAGTGCTTCCAAATAAACCTGTTGAACTATAACCTGGTGTTGTGTGATTTTTAACTTTGTTCTCCAATGTAGTTATTCCTGGAAGACTGACAAAGACATTTTGCATTTTCGTAGCACCTTTCAGCCCCTTGAGGATATCCCCAAGTACCTTACATCCGACAAAGTGCATCTGAAGTGTTACCACTGTAAGGAATGGAGCACCTGTTTGTGCACAGCAAGCTTCCAAAAGCTAGAATACAATAAATCTCCATGTTTTATGTCTCTCTTCACTGGAGGAGTGCACTGGGGATCAAGCCCTGCTACCCACACAGTCATTGCAAAAGCTCAAGATTTCTAAACAGAAATGTATGTCAGATTTACCAATATTTTAGACCCTGTTTGACAGAAAACATAAACCAGGTTTCCATACTTAAGAAAAAGATTGCTATTGATTGCATTTTTTATTCTTTTCCTGAAGATAAATACTCATAAACCATTAGCATAAACTCTATTAATTAAAACATTGATCCCCTTATTCACTCCCCCTTATACACATGCATACACACCGACAGACAGGAAATGAAACATAGGTTACAGGCAGATGGGAAAAATTAGGAATGGAGATAGGTGGTTCTTGTTCACAAGGTTACTATGATGATTCTTGTGCTGGCTGGTATATCTCAGTCATCCTTCTCCAGATGCTGCCACTGCTTTGCAAGAGGCTCAGGGTGGCCGGTTCACTTTTAAGTGGTCTCTTACTTAGTAATTAAAAATCACAGCTTGTGGAAACTGCTGTAAGAAAGGATAAAATTTATCTTCAGGCTCCTACTCTGAGCTTATACACTCTGGTTTTTGATTCCTTGACATCTAACTTGTCAAGTCTCCTAAAAATCTTGAATTATAAGAAGCGGTTGACTAGGCTGGGCCTTTTTTCCCTGGAGAGTAGGAGACTGAGGGGTGACCTTATAGAGGTCTATAAAATCATGACAGGTATAGATAATGTAAACAGCCAACTGCTTTTCCCCATGGTAGGGGAATCTGAAACTAGAGGGCATATGTAAGGTGAGAGGGAGAGATCCAGAAGGGTATCTTTTTCATGCAGAGGATGGTGAGTGTCTGGAATGGGTTGCTAGATATATTGGTGGAAGTGAGTACAATATTGCCATTTAAGAAACATTTGGACAGGTACTTGGATGGGATAGCTACAGAAGGGCATGGACCAAACATAGGCAAATGCGATTAGTTTAAATTGTGACAACAGGGTAGCATGGGCAAATTGGGCTGAATGGCCAGATTTCATGCTGCAGACATCTATGACTCTATGACCCTAATTAACCTGATCCTCATTGTGAACGCTGTTTGCACAGCTGTGGGTTACAGCAATGTTTGCAGATGAACTGGAACTGAGACCCATGTACAAATGGAGCTTTGGTTGGCCACCAGCTATGGATTGGTTTATGGACAACTGACCAGTCATCAATAACATAGCTTTTTCTGCCTGCCCACACCTGCGTAATTGGTTCTCAAGTTGTTCAACACCTTGAAGCGATGAACAAGATACAGAGAAGCCTTTGGACATTGTCTCTTAAAGGCATATTGCATAGTGGCTGGGCGACATATCACAGCAATGTTAAAGTAATTTGTGGCTTATGTGTTCAAGTGAAATCAGTATAGATCCACAGTTCCCTCCAAAGTGGCAACATAAGTGAGTAAGGTGATATGGCATACTTGCCTTCATCAGTCAGGGCACAGAGTATAAAAATTGCCAAGTCATGTTGCAGCCATAACAAAATTTAGCTCGGCCACATTTGAAATATTGTGCACAATTCTAGTTACCACACTACCAGAAGGATATGGAGGCTTTGGAGAGGATGCAGAAAGAGTTTACCTGGATATTACCTGGATTGGCTATGAGGAGAGATTAGACAAACTTGGTTTGTTTTCACTTGAACATTGACGGATGAGGGGGTGACCTGATAGATGCTTACAAAATTATGAGTGGCTTGGATAAAATGGATAGTCAGGGTCTTTTTCCCAGGGAAGAATTGTCAAATATGAAGGGGCATGAGTTTAAGGTAGATGTCATGGGCAAGTCATTTTACAGAAAAGGTGATAAGTGTCTGGAATGCACTGCCTGAGAGGGTGGTAGAAGCTGATACAATAGCAACATTTAAGAGGTATCTTGACAGATACATGAATAAGCAGGGAACAGAAGGATATGGCCCACATAGAGGCAAAAGGTTTTTAGTTTAAAACACCATTGTGTAGTTTTGATGGGCCAAAGGGCCTGTTCCTGTGTTTTACTGTTCTTTGAGAATCAAGTGCTGACTTTGTCCTTGTAGTGTTTCTGATGCAGTGTTCCTTCTCGGCCTCATTTTGATGAGGGATGGCGTCTGAGGGGAAACAGAGAAAGATTCTGAACCGCAAATCTTACTGCCTGCTGAATATATTTTACTAAACAAGTGTGCAACACAGCTGATTCCAAACAAGGCACTGAGTTTACAACAGTTTGTTTTCTTCTGGATTTGATGTATCAAGCAAGGGTTATCCACTGTCAAGAGTTGTTTTCCTTAAGATAAACATTTTCATACGGGTACCAAAGTGTTGGGTTCCATTACAGTAACTGAAATAAAGCCTTAATGCACTCAGTGCATCTTTAATCAGCATTACACCAAAGTCCCCGATGTTTTTTATTTATCCAAAGAAGGACATTGGAATTTTAGTCACTGGTGCACTCCAGGGAAGGCATCAACCAGTTTACAGACAGTAAGATTCCACAATTAGCAACATGCTATCAAATGGATAATCTGTGTTAAGTGACTCGCTTTTGGTTGAGGGATAAATGTAGGCCAAAATCTTGTCACATGATCCTATTTGTTTAGATTCAGATTTTAGATTTAGCTTTTATTGCTACATGTATTCAAGGTAAAAGAGTACAATGAAAAGTGTGCAATGTCATCACACATGACGCCATTACAGACACAAAGTACCTCGGGACAAAATCTTAGATGCAGAAAAAGAGAAATGAAGAAATAAGTTAAAAAGTTCAACACTAGTCTTCTTAGCACAAAAGTAAAAAAAAAGGAAATAAATTTAAAATGTCAAACATTTCAGTCCTTTCTTAATCCAGGGGCCAGCAGAGATGGAAGAGATTTTCCAGGAGGTTGCTGGAAATGAAGGGTTTGAGTTATAAGGAGAGCTCGGATAGGCTGGGACTTTTTTCACTGGAGCGTAGGAGGTTGAGAGGAGGTTTATAAAATGTTGACGGGTACAGATAATGGCAGGTTCCTTTTCCCTAGGGTGGGAGATTTCAAGACGACAGGATATATTTTTAAGGTGAGAGCAGAAAGATTTTAAAAAGACAAGCGAGGTAACGTTTTTACACAGAGAATGTGGGGAATGAACATCCCGAGGAAGTAGTGGGTACAGTTACAACATTTAAACGACATTTGAATAAGTACATGGAGAGGAAGGGTTTGGAGGGATATGGGCCAAGCACAGGCAGGTGGAACAAGTTTAGTTTGGGATTATGGTTGGCATGGGCTGGTTGGACCAAAGGGTCTGTTTCGTTACAGCATGACTCGAGATACTCCAAGCTGGGCTTTCCCGAAGAGGGCATGTTTTCCCCAGCACTGAGCTAAGACCTACCTGGGCACACCAGGGTTCACCACTGCTTGCAAGGCTTGAGTCTTAACCACCAAATTGCAGCCCATTGCCCTCAGCAACCTGTCAACATGGGTGTCCGGACAAGAGACATTTAGATTATATTCCCTACAGTATGGAAACAGTAAGTCCATAACAACCCTCCAAAGAGTAACCAACCAGACCAGTTCCCCTATATGTACCCCTGACTAATGCACCTAACACTAGGCTAAATGGGCAATTTAACATGGCCACTTCACCTGACCTGCACATCTTTGAACTGTGGGAGGAAACCGGAGCACCCAAAGGAAACCCCACACAGACACAGGGAGAATGTGCAAACTCCACACAGAAAGTTGCCCAAGGCAGGAATCGAACCCAGGTCCTTGGCACTGTGAGGCAGCGGTGCTAACCGCCGAGCCACTGTGCCACTCACAAGACATCTTATCCAAAGCAAAAACGTACTGCTGACAGTGCAGCACTCCCTCAGCAGTCTGCTGAGCGGATCAGTGGGGAAAATGGGCCTGTAACCTCAGGGGTGGAGCTTCAATCCCCTGACCTCCTGGGTGAAGAGGCGAGAAGGTTCACAAGTGAACCACAAGTGATGTCTGAGCACAGCACAGCCTGCTCCCTCCAGCAATTGGAGCTCTGCTTTACACCCAAGAGTCAGGGACTTAGCCTGTGAAACTGGATACACACAGCTCTTAATCAAGGCCCTTAGAATTTCATTTGGTCCTTCAGTCAGACCCGATCGATAGGCTTTACCGGTTCAGAGGAGGCTCTCTCAAGTCTTACTATTCTACTGGCTGCACCTCCACCTCCCCCCAGGGCTGACTATTACAGCTGAAGAGCTCTTTTCACACTCAGAAAATTATAACTCTGCCACAGCCAAAGCTCTGGAAAAGATGGAGCAATTGCTTTCATTACGACTGCAAGAGCGAGTGTAAATTGAAGCCAGGCGACAACAACCCTGTGATGTGGAATAACTGCAGCAGGAAGGGATCTTGCATAGGAAGAGGTGAACAGAAATGACTCAAAGAATGCCCTGGAGAGACATTAGCTAGTGGTACTTGGAAATGAATATACTGGTTATGTTGGTGCTCAACTTTGAAATGCATAAAATGGCTGGTTCTGTCTCTTATTCGGGGTTTTTTTCACCCACTTTTCTTTTGCTTTCTGGCCAGGCTCTGTAAGTTCTGTGTAAAACTGCAGACCTCAGCTTTGTTGCACAAAGATATCTGTGCCTCCCAAATCCGACTCAAGAAACGTGAATGTGCTTTCTCGACCGGCCGGCGCTGTGTTAAGGGAGTGATACTGCGCTGCCTTCCCTTAAGACCATCAGTCACTGGAACCAAAGCAGGCCATTCAGCCCATCGAGTCTGCTCCATCATCCGATGAAACCAAGACTAATCGGAGAATCCTCAACTCAGTTTTCCTGTCATTTTAGTTCAAGTTTGCTTCTTTACTGGACATGTAAAAGCTCCCACAGCACAGTCCTGAAGAGAGGTACTGCGTTTTGGTACAACAAACAGGAGCATGACTTATACCGTTAATGATATAGTGTTGGAGTACAGAGGGACCTAAGGGTTCAGGTATATAATTCTTTGAGGTTTGTGTCACGTACAGACAGTGTGGTTAAAGAGGCATTTGACATGCTCGCCTTCATCGCTCAATCCTTTGAATATAAGAGTTGTTACATCATGTTGAGATTGTGCGTGATGTTGTTGAGGCCAGTTCTGGAATACCGTGTCCGGTTCTAGTCACCCTGTTATAGGAAGGACATTATCAGGGCTGGAGAAGGTTCAGAAGAGATTTATCAGAATGTTGCTGGGCATCAAACGTCTGTATTATAAAGGAAGGCTGGATAGGCTGCGACTTTTTCACTGGAGCGTAGAAGATTCAGGGGACACGTTACTGAGGTGCCTTTTCTCAAACGTGGGGGATTTTAAGACTGGGGGACACTTTTTTAAGGTGAGACACGCGGGGCAAATTTTTAACACAGTGTGCTTCATATGTGCAATGAACTTCTGGAGGAAGTAGTGAATGCAGACATAGTTACAACATTTAAAAGAGGATAAAATAAACTTAGGTAAGTGCATGAATAAGAAAGAGTTGGAGGGATATGGACCAGGAGCTGGCAGGTGGAGACTAGTATAGTTTGGGATTATGTTCAGCATGGACTGGTTGGACTGAAGAGTTTGGTTCCATGTCTATGACACTCTACAACAGTGAGGGACTATAGTGATAGATTGAAGAAGCCTCAATGTGGAACACCATCCCGCCCACTCTTTTATTGCAACAGTACAAAATACTGGTGAGACCACTTCTGCAAGTACTGTGAGCAGTTTGGGTTTCCACATTTAAAGAAAGATCATTTGATTAAGAGGTGGTTCAGAGAAGATTCACTAGGATGATCCCTGGTTTGAAGGGATTGTCTTATAAGCAAAGATGAAACAGGGTGGGACTCTACTCACTGGAGTTGAGAAGAATGAGACGTGACCTCATTGAAACACAGTCCCAGAATAAAGAGGCACCAAGTTCAGACTAGGATGAGAAGGGATTTCTTCTCTGACAGGGTAGATTGTCTTTAGAATGCTTACCGCAGAGAGCTGTGGGAGCAGAGTCCTTGAGTATGTTCCAAGTGAGTGAGATAGGGAAGGAAAGTGGCCGTGAGGGATGTGGGATCAGCCATCATTCTATTGAACGCCAGAGCAGGTTCAAGGGGCCAAATGGCCTACTCTTGTTTCAAATTCTTATGGTCGAATGGTCCTCTGATAGAGTTGCAGCAACCACGTGGAAATGAGCGTTGCCAGTTGTGGCTC
Organism: Chiloscyllium plagiosum; assembly: GCF_004010195.1. Lineage (NCBI taxonomy): Eukaryota > Metazoa > Chordata > Chondrichthyes > Orectolobiformes > Hemiscylliidae > Chiloscyllium > Chiloscyllium plagiosum. Next base: position 91,013,796 of record NC_057717.1, on the reverse strand, counting down.
AGTTGGTATCGCTTTCAACCAAGCTCTGCTCCAAGATTAGAGTACAAGCTTCAAGGACACTTCAGTGCAGTAGTGTGGGAGTATTGCACTGTTAGAGTTGGGTGGATGTAAATGATTGCTTGGTAAAGAGAGCCAGAGACATTCCCAGTATCAGGGCTAATGTTTAGCCCTAAATCAACATTCCAAAAACAAGCTGTCATTTGTGATCATCACCTAATGGCAGGGAGGTGTTGATGTAGTGGGAATGTTATCGGATTCTCAATTCAGAGACCCGGCCTGAGGGCCTGTCAATAAAAGCAAAATACTATGGATGTTAGAATTCTGAAACTAACACAGAAAATGCGGGAGAAACTCAGCAGGTCTGGCAGCATCTGTGGAGAGAGTCATAGAGGCACAGAGTCATAGAGATGTACAGCATGGAAACAGACCCTTCGGTCCAACCCGTCCATGCTGACTAGATATCCCAACCCAATCTAGTCCCACCTGCCAGCACCCGGCCCATATCTCTCCAAACCCTTCCTATTCCTATACCCATCCAAATGCCTCTTAAATTTTGCAATTGCACCAGCCTCCACCACTTCCTCTGGCAG
>NC_057717.1:90980552-91012929 GCF_004010195.1 Chiloscyllium plagiosum | reverse complement strand
TCCTGCTAAGATTTGCTTTCCCAAAATGCAGCACCTCGCATTTATCTGAATTAAACTCCATCTGCCACTTCTCAGCCCATTGGCCCATCTGGTCAAGATCCTGTTGTAATCTGAGGTAACCCTCTTCACTGTCCACTACACCTCCAACTTTGGTGTCATCTGCAAGCTTACTAACTGTACCTCTTAAGCTTGCATCCAAATCATTTATGTAAATTACAAAATGTAGAGGGCCCAGAGAAACTGAGTCAACTTTTCAACAAAATGTAGAGGGCCCAGAGAAACTGAGTCAACTTTTCAAATCTGGTATTACTCAGCATAAAAGAATTTCCATTAATTTCCATGGGTGGCACGATTCCCTCACAGTGCCGGGGACGAAGGTTCAATTCCACCTTTGGGTGACTGTCTGTTGGGATTCGCATGTTCTCCCAGTGTCTGCGTGGGTTTCCTCTGGGTGCTCCTATTTCCTCCCACAGTCCAAAGGTGTGCATGGCTTTGCCATGCTAAATTGCTGATTATGTCCCGGGGTGTGCAGGCTAGGTGGGTCAGCTGTGGGAAATACAAGACTTCAGGGGTTGGGTGGGATGGCCTTCAAAGAGTCAGTGTGGACTTGATTGGCTGAATGAGCTGCTTCCAGTCTTTGTGCTTCTTTAAGTTCTGAAGGAAAGTCATGCCAGTTTTGAAACATTAACTCTGTTTCTCTCACCACAGATGCTGCCAGACCGACTGAGCTTTCCCAGCATCCTCAGTGTTTGTTAAGGTGCTGAGGACACTGATTCATGTACCACTCTGGAATCTGATGGATTTTCAATTCAGTTAATAAGTCTGGCATAAGCCAGTCTCAGCAATTGGGACTGTGTAAACTATGAGGAGAAAGTGAGGTCTGCAGATGCTGGAGATCAGAGCTGAAAATGTGTTGCTGGAAAAGCGCAGCAGGTCAGGCAGCAACCTGGGAACAGGAGAATCGACGTTTCGGGCATAAGCCCTTCTTCAGGAATGAGGAAAGTGTGTCCAGCAGGCTAAGATAAAAGGTAGGGAGGAGGGACTTGGGGGAGGGGCATCGGAAATGTGATAGGTGGAAAGAGGTCAAGGTGAGGGTGATAGGTCAAACTGGGGTGGGGGCGGAGAGGTCAGGAAGAAGATTGCAGGTTAGGAAGGCGGTGCCTCCTCCCTACCTTTTATCTTAGCCTGCTGGACACACTTTCCTCATTCCTGAAGAAGGGCTTATGCCCGAAACGTCGATTCTCCTGTTCCCTGGATGCTGCCTGATCTGCTGCGCTTTTCCAGCAACACATTTTCAGCACTGTGTAAACTATCACTGATTGTTGTAAAAGACCACCTTGTTCACAATGTCCTTTAGGGAAGGAAATCAGCTGTCCTTACCTGGTCTGGCCTACTGAGGAGCAGCAGGTGGAAGTTAATCTTGAGAAATGTGCAGTGCTACATTTTGGTAGGGCAAACCAGGTCATCAATATTATAGCTAATGGTAAGGTCCTGGCAAATGCTGCCAAATGAAGAGGCCTTGGAGTGCAGGTTCATAGGTCATTGAAAGTGGAGTGGCAGGTTGAGAAGGTGGTAAAAAGGTGTTTGCCTTTATTGCTCAGTCCTTTCAGTGTGCTAGTTGGAAGGTCATGTTGCGGCAGTACAGGACATTGGTTAGGCCACTTTTGGAAGTGCATTCAGTTCTGGTCTCCCTGCTATAGGAAAGATGTTGAAAGGGTGCAGAAAAGATTTGCAAGGATGTTGCCAGGGTTAGAAGGTTTGAGATATAAGGAGAGGTTGACTAGGCTGGGGCTATTTTCCCTGAAGTCGAGAGTGTGGTGCTGGAAAAGTGTAGCAGGTCAGGCAGCATCCGAGGAGCAGGAAAATCGATATTTTGGGCAAAAGCTCTTCCTGATTTTCCTGCTCCTCAGATGTTGCCTGACCTGCTGTGCTTTTCCGGCACCACACTCTCGACTCTAATCTCCAGCATCTGCAGTTCTCACCCTCTATTTTCCTCGGAGGTTGAGGGGCAACATTATAGAAGTTTATAAAATTATGCAGGGAATATTCAAGATCCTTTCCCCAGGGTAGGGAAGTAGAAAATGAGAGGGCATAGGTTAAAGGTGAGAGGGGAAAGATTTAAAAGGGACCTAAGGGGCAACATTTTCATGCAGAGGGTGGTACGTGTATGGAAAAACTTCCAGCTCGGCGAACATAACCACAACAACGAGCACCCGAGCTACAAATCTTTGCACAAACTTTGAATATGGACCAATTGTTAGCAAATGGGACGAGATTAATTTAGGATATCTGGGTGGGCATGGACGAGTTGGATCAAGGCACCTGTTTCCGTGCTGTGCTACTCTATGACTCTATATGACTCCAGACCCACAGAAATGTGGTTTAATTTTAAGTGCCCTCTGAAAAGTTCCGAAACAGGACAATTAGGGATTGGTAACAAATGGCAGACTTGTGGGTTTGTGCTGCCACACCGACAGCATTGTTCAAGGAAAACTGTCCAACTAATGGTTCGAAGTGTGAGAAGTGACACAGAATTTAATATTGAAAAATGAAAAATAACTAATGTAGAATTTGAATCTTTGCCAAGATCCAAGGCATGAACAACTTTCTAGAAAGCACAGAGATACAGAAAGCACCTGTCCTTGCTTGGTGCACAGTTGGAAAATGTACAGGCAGAAAAACATTAATGGGCCTTCAGAATTCTCAACAATGAACAGAGGAAGCTCTTTTACAAAGTGCTGGTTTCCAAATGGACTCAGAATTTTACTTAAATCTAACTTGAGGTTAGAACTCTTTGCAAATAGGCCATCTCTCACACAGACATTTGAGTTCTCTCTGATAAAAAAAAACACAAGCTGTTAACTCTGTTTATTTCCTTCACAGTTGCAGCCAGACCCGCTGAGTTTCTCCAGCAGTTTCTGTTTTATTCCATGTTTCCGACATTCACGGTATTTTGCGTTTGTGACCGTTATTCTGACCACTGGACCAGCTGACAGCTGCTGAAATTGCCAAACGCCTAAAGTCACATTCCAGCTGTTACAACTTTCCTCACATCTTCGTTGGCGACAACGGGTGAAACGTTCAGAAGTTTTGGAAATGATTGGGAAATTCATCATCTCCACACACTATCCCCAGGCAAATCAAAAGGCTGAGGCAGCAGTAGAAATCTCCAAAGAATTCATAAAGAAATCAAGCAAATCCCACGCAGATGGATGCAAGGCAATCCTTGAGTGGAGAAATACACTGACTGAAGGCATGGAAAGTAATCCAGTACAAAGCCTTATGTCATGCCACTCTCAAACTACTCATCCAAAAGCAAAATCTACTTAAATCATAAGTTCTAACAGTTATGAGTGCAAACAAAAAACAAGGTGAAACAGCAGAGAATCAAATTTCATTTCGAACAGGTTGTGCATTGGAGATGCAGGCAGAGTACAAACGTTCAACATTCTCAGAGAAAGAGCCCAAGTGGAGCAACTGTCATCTCATTCGTCCACGGTGGAAGTGAATGGCAGATATACCATCACTATTGCAGACACATGTCCCCAGCTCAAGAATTTTGTTTCTCCACTGCAGGTGGCTGTTCTGGAAGAGGTATACAGGCCACCTACATAGGCTTCACATCAACCATCAGACAAAGAGGTCCACAGCAACCCCAACAGCAAAGATAAAACAGCATCACCCAAGCGAATAGACAATGACAACACATTCCCGTACCATTAACTATTACCTTGAAGGACTATGTATATAATGCATGTGCAGATACCGATAAGAATAGTGAATTGCTATTACATGAGTACAGTATTTTGGGTAATCTGGGTAACTTAAGATAAGTGTGATAATGCATGCATTCTTTTTGTAGAAAATGGAGGATGCTTGTTTTGAAATGCAATCATTGTACAATGTCCTTCCTCCGCTGTGGTTGTGAGGTGACCTCTACAATGTCCTTCCTCCGCTGTGGTTGTGAGGTGACCTCTACCATGAGGCAGACACCATGTAGGCAGATATCACAAATTTCACTTCAATGAAGAACTTGTGCTGAGTACCTCGCTGTGTTTTACATTTGAAGTAGACAGATTCGCTGATCATAGAAGGTGCAATATAAGTGCAAGTCTTTCTTGTCAACTTTCCCAATGATATCTGTGGTGACCATAATCCCTTATCGAGTCATAGAGTCAAACAACAAGGAAACAGTGGCTTCAGTCCAATCTGTTCATGCCACACATAATACCAAACCAAACTAGCCCCACCTGCCTGCTCCTGACCCATATTCCTCCAAACCTTTCCTATTCATGTACCTACCTCAGTGTCTTTTAAATGATGCAGCTATGTCTGCTTCCGCCATTTCCTCAGGGAGTTCATTCCACACACTGTCTAAAAGATTTGACTATCGTGTCTTTTTTAAATCTCTCTCCTCTCACCTTAAAAATAAGCACTCTTGTCTTGAAATCCTCCATTAACCCTATCTACACCCCTCATGATTTTATAAATCTCTATAAGGTCACCTCTCGACCTCCTAAGCTCCGCTGGAAAAGGTCCCAGCCTATCCAGTCTTTCTTTATCTCTCAAACCTTCCATACCCAGCAACAGTAAATCTCTTCTGAACCCTTTTCCGGCTTAATAACATTCATTTTTAACTCAAACTTGTTATCTGTTAGAAAGGGAGGTTTCTAGAATTTTGAGTATTGTTCTCTTTTCAAATAAGGAGCAGAATTGTAAAGATGCTCCAAGCATATGAGAATTGATTTGGCATATTTCCCTTCTAACTGTGCGTATAAACTACCACGAGGCTGCATTGTCTCAGAGTCTGTCTGTGTGTCCTCTGTTCCACAATGCTTTCCAATACTGTCCACACTCAGTAAGGATTTTGTTTAAAAATATACTCCCCTTGTGTAACTAATGTGAAATACAATTTAGGTATTGATTTTAGATTTTCGCAGTCATTTCTAACTCAATTAAAATAAAGCGAAGAGCATAAAGTCTATGTAAGCTGGCACTGGGAATAGTGACTGTTATCTTTATAGCAAAACACTGAGTGCATTAAGCATGGTGTGCCACTGTATAGTCAGGAAATGGGGAAAGCAGCTGCCAAAATCTCTTTGCACAGAAGGTGCACATTCAATAGATTGACCCAATCTGGAGCGGGATAGACTTGATTAAATTATCACAGGATGTGGAGGGCTCTAACTGTATGTCAGAGAGGATGTTTTTGAGCGACAAGGAGATAGTCATGAGAGTGATGAAAAAGCTTTCTCCCCCAAATTTGCCTGGATAGCTGCAGCTCCAGCAACACTCATGGAGCTCGACATCATCCAGTCTGTTTAGTTGCCACACTACCTTCAATAATCCATCGCCAATTCACTTCACTTGGATGAGCTCATTCTCACTTGAAACAACTTCTCCTCCACTGAGTCTCGATTTCCCCAAGTCAAGTAAACAGGGAGCCAGCTGTGTCTTTTTCGTGAGGTATATGGAACACTCCTTTGTTCCAGTCCTACTCAAGCCCAGACACACAACTCTTCCTCTGATACGCCAATCACGTCTTCCTGGTTTCCTGCTCTAGTCCAGAATTGGAAAAATTGATCAGTTTGGTTTCCAATTCCCATCCTTCTCTCACCTTCACCTTGTCCATCTCTGACTCTTGTTCAGTGAGCTCAGCGTAGATGGCATATTCCCAAAATGTCATCCATCTCTCACCCAGTGCCACATTGCCAAAAAAAAAATCCATTGTGACCTCAAAACGAGCTTAACGCAAAACTCCTCAGAAGATCGTGGAGATCGGGATGGAGAGATAGCTTTGGCAAAATGAGCTCAGCGTATGCAATAGGAAGGATTGGAAAATTCTGACAGAACCATAAAATGACTGTTGTCCAGTTTCACCTCACAATTTGTCATGATTTGAAACCAAGGCCTATGTCTGGGTCATAGTCTTTACTTAATGTTGCAGCCTGCAATCAGGAGAGGTGACGATAACATGATAATACAAATCTAAAATTCCAGCTTAATGCTCTCAGGGCATAGAAACTGAGAAACGTAGAAGCAGCAGCAGACCAATCAATCCTTTGAGCCTTGAATCCTTTACCTTGAGGAACTTTCTCTAACTTATTCTTGAAAACATTCAAGGCCTTGCTGTCAACTGCTTTCTGTGACAGTGAATCCCACACAAGGAGAAAGTGAGGACTGCTGATGCTGGTGATCAGCGTCGAAAGGTGTGGCACTGTAAAAGCACAGCAGGAATGATGATGGGCACTTGCCCGAAACGTCGATCCTCCTGCTCGTCAGATGCTGCCTGTCCTCCTGTGCTTTTTCAGCGCCACACAGGCTCACCATTCTCTGAGTGAAGGAATTTCTCCTTATCTCAGGGTGGCACAGTGGTTAGCACTGCTGCCTCACAGCGCCTGAGACCCGGGTTCAATTCCCGCCTCAGGCGACTGACTGTGTGGAGTTTGCACGTTCTCCCCGTGTCTGTGTGGGTTTCCTCCGGGTGCTCCGGTTTCCTCCCACAGTCCAAAGATGTGCAGGTCAGGTGAATTGGCTATGCTAAATTGCCCATAGTGTTAGGTAAGGAGTAAATGTAGGGGTATGGGTGAGTTGCGCTTCGGCGGGGCGGTGTGGACTTGTTGGGCCGAAGGGCCTGTTTCCACACTGTAAGTAATCTAATCTAATCTCAGTTTTAACCAGCCTACCCTGTATGTTTAAATTGTGATCGATATTCCCCCTAGCTCCAACTTATCTCCTCCGCCTAATCTAACTTCTGCATAAAAACTGACATTTTCACACCACACCAGCCCTCCACCAACAGTTCTGAGGAAGGGTCACTGGAGCCGAAACGTTAAATTTGATTTCTCTCCACAGATGCTGCCAGACCTGCTGAGCCTTTCCTGCAATTTCAGTTTTTGTGTCTGATTTCCAGCATCCACAATTCTTTCAGCTTTTAAATTACTTAGAGTGTGGAGACATGCCCTTCGGCCCAACAAGTCCACACCTACCCTCCGAAGAGCAACCCACCCAGACCCATTCCCCTACACCTAACACTACGGGCAATTTAGCATGGCCAATTCAGCTAACCTGCACATTTTTCGACTGTGGGAGGAAACCAGAGCACCCGGAGGAAACCCACGCAGACAATTGCCTGAGGCAGGAATTGAACCCAGGTCTCTGGAGCTGTGAGGTAGCAGTGCTAACCACTGTGCCACCGTGCCATCTTTCAAAATTTTATTTAAGGTTTGGAGAGATTATGGGTCAAATGCAGGTAAGAGGGACTAGTTTCGTTTGGGAACATGGTTGGCACGGACTGGTTGGACCAAGCGGTCTGTTTCCATGCTGTATGACTCTAGGAGTGCTGCGATCTCATTGAGGTGTGGGGCTGGGGACAGAGAGGAGTAGAACCATGGGTGGATTTGAAGATAAAGATGACACTTTTAAAAATCAAATCTTGATGGACAACCAAAACACTGTTTACGGTGAGGATAACTGCACTTATCTCAAGGTTTCTCATTCAAGTAACACTTACTTGCAACCTTCATCTTTTCCTGGAAGCAAGAGTCGAATTTTCTTGTACTGTTATACAGTGTTTCCTCCCCAGCGCAAATTCTGCAGTGCTCTTTCGATCACCACGTCATGACTCTCAACCTGTTCACTCTCTTAGTTTCTAGAACGTTCAGTCACCCTTGACTATATTGCACGAGGTGCCTTGGCTTGAGCTGGTGACAACTGAAAGAAGGACATTCTTACTGCAGAGGGAGTCCAGTGAAGGTTCACCAGACTGATTCCTGGGATGGCAAGGCTGACGTATGAGGAAATGCTGGATCGACTGGGCTTGGACTCACTAGAATTTAGAAGAATGAGGAGGAATCTCATAGAAATGGGTTGGGTTTGGACAGGTTAGGTTGGGGAGTGGCCTACTCTTGCATTTATTTTCTAGGTTTTATGATATATTTTCAGCAAGATGTCAGCTGAGACTGGGTGCTGACACTTACACGAGCCAGTCTGAAGGTTGTAGGTTCAGGCTCCACATCAAATGGTTGATCTCAAAACTATGGCCAACATTCATATGATGCTGGGGCTGTGTAGCATCGTCCCAGGAGGACTACCATCCTAAAGGAGAGCAGAGGGATCTGTGTGTTTATATGCACAGACTATTGAAGGTGTCAGGACAGTTGGAGAGAGCAGTACATAAAGTATACAATATTCGAAGCTTTACTAAGAGAGCGCAAATGCAAGGAGGTGATATTGACCAAGGTGACCGATGTCATGATGACGGAAAAAGATTGGAAAAGTTTATTTATTTTGTTTCCAATTTTCATCCTGCTCTCACTTTCACCTAGTCCATCTCTGGCTCCTCTCCTCCCTTCCTCGACCTCTCTGTTTCCAATTTTGTGGATAGGCTGACCACCACTACAAACCCACCAGTTACCTGGACTATACATCCTCCCACACTGCTTCCTGAAAAGACTCTCCCATTCTTCCAATTACTCTGTCTCTGCTCTATTCTGATGATACCGACTTTGACAAGGGAGCCTCCAAAATGTCCACCTTCTTCATCAACTGAGGATGCCTCAGCACCAGCGTTAACAGGGCCATTGGCTGGGTCTGACCCATCTCCCACACTTCAGCCCTCAGCCCCTCTCTTCCTTCCCACAATAGCAATAGGGTCCCCCTTGTCCTTGCCGACTATCCCATCAGCATCCACATCCAGAGGATCATGAGCCGCCATTTCTGCTAACACCAATGGGATGCCATCATCGGACACATATTCCCCTGCCCTTCCTTGTCAATATTACATAGTGATCATATCCTTGAGAATACTCTGGTCCACTCCTCTTTCACTCCCATAGTCCCATGCAACCACCGTAGGTGTAACGCCTGCCTATTTACTTCCTCCCTCCTCAGTATGCAAGGGCCCAGGCACCTCCCCCAATCTAGTCTACTGCATTCACTGCTCACAATGTAGTCTTCTCTACATTTGGGAAACGAAGCATAAACTGGGTGATTGCTTTCCAGAACATCTATGTTTTGCCTGAAAAAAAGACCTTGAGCTTCCCAAAGTCTGTCACTTCAACACACTGCCCTGTTCCCTGGCCAACATCTCTGTCTCAGGCTTGCTGCAGTGCACCAGTGAAGTTCAGTGCAAGCTGGAAGAACAACACCTCATTTTCTGCTTGGGGACCCTGCAGTCCTCAGGACTCAATAACGAGTCCAACAGTTATAGGGCTTGCGCACTTTTCCCCATATCCTTACCCAACTCTCACACACCCGGCCTTGTCACCACACACAACCCATTGTCAGCTACTAACAGTCCCCATTAGCAGTTATTCATTCCTCCAGCCTGACATGCATCCACTCCTTTGTCTGTCCAATTGATTTTCTCTCTCTTTGGGTTGTATCTCCACCTATCGTTGACTCTTCCCCCTCCTCCCACCTCCAGAGAAAAACCATCTTTTCTTAGCTACCATCATTTCTGAAGAAGAGATACTGGCCTCGAAATGTTAACTCTGATTTCTCTCCACAGATGCTGCCAGACCTGCTGAGCTTTTCCAGCAATTTCTGTTTTGATTTGAGGTGATGTTGAACAAGACACTTGTTAGACCTCAGCTGGAACGTTGTGGACAGTTGTGAGGGCCACACTACAGGAAAGATGTGAATGTATTGGAGAGAGTGGCAGAAGTGATTCACAAGAATGGGTCCAGGAGTGAGAAACTTCAGTGATGAGGATAGATTGAAGAGGTTGGGACTGCTCTTCATGGACAGAAAAAGGCTGAGAGGGGATCTGAGTGAAGTTTGATTAGCTTAGATTCCCTACAATATGGAAACAGGGCCTTTAGCCCAACAAGTCCATACCAACCCTCCGAAGAGCAACCCACCAAGACCCATTCCACCACCCATTTCCCTTGACGAACGCACTTAACCTACACATCCCCAAACACTCTGGGCAATTTAGCTTTTCCTATCCACCTAACCTACACATCTTTGGACTGTGGGAGGAAACCGGAGGAAACTCACACAGACACGGGGAGAATGTGCAAACTCCACACAGGCAGTTGCCCCAGACTGGAATTGAACCCGAGTCCCTGGTGCTGTGAGGCAGCAGTGCTAACCACTGAGCCACCGTGCTACCCTGAAGTTAACAAAATCATGAGCAGGGCTAAACACAGTCGATAAAGAGATACTTCTCCTGCTCATAAAAGGGCATAGATTTAAGGTGATGTGCAAATGAATCAAAGGTGATGTTAGTAAAGAAACTTTCACCCTTGGACTACTTAGGGTGTAGAATGGTATATGGTAAATGGAAAAATCCTGGGGATAATTGATACACAGTGAGATCTGGGTGTTCAGGTCTATTGTACCATGAAGGTGGCAACGCAGGTCGATAGAGTGGTCAAGAAGGCATACGGCATGCTTTCCTTCATTGGACGGGGGATTGAGTACTAGAGTTGGTCATGTTGCAGTTGTATATAACTTTGGTTTGGCCACATTCGCAATTCTGCATACAGTTCTGGTCGCCACATTACCAATACCGCATGAATGCTTTGGAGAGGGTGCAGAGGAGGTTCACCAGGATAATGCCTGGTATGGAGGGTGCTAGCTATGAAGAGAGGTTGAATAGATTAAAATTATTGCCATTAGAAAGATGGAGGTTGAGAGGGGACCTGATTGAGGCCTACAAAATCATGAGAGGTATAGACAGGGTGGAAAGCAAGAAGCTTTTTCCCAGAGTGGGGAACTCAATTATCAGGGGTCACGAGTTCAAGGTGAGGGGCGAAATGTTTAGTGGAAATATGTGTGGAAAGTTCTTTATGCAGAGGGTGGTGTGTGCCTGGAACGCGTTGCCAGCAGAGATGGTAGAGGCGGGTACGAGAGCATTATTTAAGATGTATCTAGACAAACACATGAATGGGCAGGGAGCAGAGGGATACAGATCCTTAGAAAACAGATGACAGGTTTAGATAGAGGATCTGGATCAACACAGGCTTGGAGGGCCGAAGGGCCTGTTCCTGTGCTGTAATTTTCTTTGTTCTTTGTTCTTTGGAATGCACCACCTGGAAATGTGATGGAAGTAGTCAAGAGGGACTTTGGATGGCTATTTAGGTAGGGTGCAGGGGTACGGGATAGGGGCAGGAGATTGGCGAAAGATAATAGAACCAGCATATGTATGATGGACCAAACAGTCTCATTTGGTGTCATAACAATTCTGTGATTCTGTGAAAATGAGCATGCACGTCCCCATGTAAAGTATTCCATGGTATTATTTTGATGAATATAGGGGTACTCTCTTCAAAGTCTTGATCAATATTGTTCCTTCATCTGACATCAACGCAACTGATTGGCTCACTTGTCACCATGGCAACTGCAGGGTGCACTCACGATGCATCATGTAATCGCATCGCCTGTGACGTGATGGACAGCAATGCAGCAGGTAACATTTTGCAGCAATGTTAAATCACTGTCTCACTCCTGACCCCCCCTCCACCCTGTTCACTGCCTCCCTGGCTGCACTACTCAACTCCCAGCTCACCACTGGTCACCTCACTCACTCCCTCCTTCGCTGGCTCCTCCAATCATTGAGCAGAAAACAGAGAAAGATACAGCAAACAGGGCAACAATGGGGGTGGGGAACGCAGTATCGAGCAAAGTGGGAAGGGGTGGAATACAGGGTCAGTAAGTGGGTGATGAGTAATGGATGCATAACAATGACATCAGTGGCACTGTACAATCACATACAGTCAGAGCCAGTGCCAACTTCCTGGCTGCTCAGTAATGGCGTTGGTGTGACACCAACTTCCTGTTCCAGACACACAGTGATATCAGCAGTGACACCGATTTCCTGTTTCACACACAAAAGCAATGGTGTTAGTGACACTAATTTCCTGTTCTAGGCACACAGTGATGGCATTCGTGACACCAACTTCCTGTCCCAGACTCACTGTGATGGCATTGGTGACACCGACTTCCTGTCCCAGACTCACTGTGATGGCATTAGTGACACCAACTTCTTGATCCAGGCATTCATTGATAATATTGGTGACACCAACTTCCTGTTTCACACACAGTGATGGGTGTTGGTGACACCAACTTCCTGTTCCTCACACAGTGATGGAATTGGTAACACCAATTTCCTGTTCCAGTCACTCAGCAACAGTATTAGTGACACCGACTTCCTGTTCCATTGAAGAAGTGGGGCTTCCCGTGGAACAGAATCTCTATTACCAGATTAGAAACGTAGGAACATAGAGAATAGGAGCAGGAGTAGGCTAATTGGCACTTCCAGCCTACTCAACCATTTGATTCCACCCTCGGGCGACCGTCTGGGTGCAATTTGCACATTCTCCTCACGTCTACATGAATTTCTTCCACGTGCTCAATTTCCTCTCACAGTCCAAAGATGTGCAGGTGGATTGGCCATGTTAAATTGCCTATAGTGTCCAGGGATGTGCAGGCTAGGTGGGTTAGCCATGGGAAATGTGGGGTTACAAGGATGGCGTGAGATGATCTTTGGAGGGTTGGGCAAACCCCATGGGCCAAATGACCTCTATCTGCACTGTAAGGGATTCTACAATTCAAACTGATCACGGGGCTGATCATCCAACTCAACACCCGACTCCCACTTCCTCTCCCCTACCCTTTTTGACGTCTTTGGTCTATATCTAACTCCTTTGTGAAAACATTAACATGGCTTTAACCACCTTCTGTTTGCTGCTTGTCTGTCTGTCTGTCTTGTGAAAATTGGTTGTCACCTTGCAAGGACGTAATTGGTCCCAAAGATCTTTGGATAATTCAAATATTATACCAGGTGCTGCATAAATGCAAGTCCTTCTCTCTTCTGTGCGTACATCATGTTCGCGTTCAATGTGATTTATTCAGCACATTATATTTACTCATTGGATGTAAACAGGGTCTGATTAGCATAAAGATTGTGTGAGAAGAACACAATCACAATGGGTGCATTTTGATGCCACAGGTCCACATGCCTTTCAATTTATGTTATTACTGGTGACAACAAGTGATTATAGTCTGCACTATTTGAAGCTGCAACATGACCTGAGTTAATTAGATTCACCAATTATTGCTAGAATTGTTTCTGTCAGTTCACCAGTAGGTGTGTGTTCAGCAAGAATTTGGAAATAATTCCCGTAATATTAAAACGGAGCACTGACATTCTAACTCCAACTAAAACTTTAAGAAGGTCTTATTGGATAGGTTGCCTATCAGGTAGGTGATTTCACCATCAGGTGGGTGTCTAAGTTACATTATCCAACAAATGTGCTAAGTAGCAACCGATTTACCTGAGATTTGTGACGACACTATGGTTGGATCTGGCTGAAAGGTGGGTTAAAAATTGCAGGATGTCCTTTGCTATTGGGGTTAAACAGGACTATTTTTATTTCAATGTGGTCTGCACTAACTACATGCCTGTCAACTGAATGCCCTATATGAGCTGTAACACGATTAAAGTTGCCAACACCATCCTCTTTAAATGTCGGAAACTATAGACCCTGTTTGATTTGATTTATTATTGTCACATTTATCTAGGGACAGTGAAAGATTTTGTTTTGCATGAAGTACAGGCAGATCATGCCATATAAAGTGCATTCACAGAGCGAGAAATACAATGTTACAGATGCACAGAAAGAATAAGATCAACATTAAATTTAAAATTTGAGAGGACCATTCAGAAGTCTAATAACAGCGGGGAAGAAGCTGTTCTTGAATCTGTTGGTATCTTCTGCCTAACGGAAGAGGGTGGAAGAGATTATGACCGGGGTAGGAGGGATCTTTGATGATGTTGGCTGCCTTTCTGAAGGAGCGAGAAGTGTAGTCAATCCATCTTGGTCTCGTATAGAAGAGGAAGACCATTTCCTGGTCCAACTAGAAGATCCCCTTATAGTTAACAAAGTATGGTTTATTATACGTAAGGAGGTGGGTACAATTACAATCTATAAAAGGCATCTGAGTGAGTACATAAGTAGAAAGGGTTTGGAAGAATGTGGGCCAAATACTGACGTATGGGACTAGATTAATTTAGGATAACTAGACGATATGGATGAGTTTGACCAAAGGGTCTGTTTCTGTGCCGTACAACTCTATGACTCTAGTTACAGTTTACATGATTTGCTCCTTTACCGAGGCCTTGTGGTGCTGTGATATTAAGCTCTGACACTCTATACACACTGTGTACACATTACATGTTCAAGTGGTTGATTAAAGTCACAAAATGTCATCACTGTAGCCACAAAAGTCTTCCCAGAGCCAAAGAGAAGTGCTAGTGTAGTGATAATGTCACCTGACTACCAATCCAGGCCATTCCTCAATGGGTCTGAGTTCAAATCCTATGATGGTAAATTAATTGGAATTGTGGAGTAGCCAAATAACAGTTGGGTAACCACTTCAAATGTAAACGTGCAGTGGTAGTGCCCTGACCTGCAGGTTCAAGCCCCATTTGTTTCAGAGGTATAGAACAGTACAGCACTGGAACATGCCTTTCAGCCCATGATGTTGTGCCGTACATGATGCCAAATTAAATTAATGCCATTTCTTGGTCCATATCCCTCCATTCCTTGCACATTCATGTGCTTATCTAAAAGCCCCTTAAACACCACTATCCACCACCAGCCCTGGCTGCACATTCCAGATACCCTATCACCCTCTGTGTAAAAAAACTTGTCCCTCACACCTCCTTTGAACTTTCCCTCTCTCACCTTAAATGCGTATTAGACAGAGTATGATGGAACGTATCAGTTAGTATAAAAACAGAAGCTTCTGGGAAAATCCAGCAGGTCTGGCAGCATCAGTGGAGAGAGAAAGCAGAGTTAAGATTTCGGGAGAATTTCTTCGATCACAGATGCTGCTGAGTTTATCCAGCAATTTCTATTCTTGTTGCTGACTTCCAGCACCTGCAGCTCTGTGATCATTTTTTTCACTTCAAACCATTTCTGCTATTAGTGATGTTGGATCTCACTCCTTTGAAATCCTCAATTGTTGTGCCCTCAAGTCCTTGTAACACTATCTTCAGGATAGGTGGGGTTTAGGGTATTCTCTCAGCACTAACCCTTTCAGACCCACACACAATACTATACACAAGTTAAAACTGCACCAACTGGCTGCTAGAGAGGTCTCCTAGTTATCATATGAACCTACATTTCTCCCTAATAGGGATGTAAACACATTTACCAACAAATTATTCTGGAATTGAAAATGAGTCTCAATAATTGTGACTCTGAAATAGTCATTGATTGTCATAAAAATCCATCTGGGTCCAGTGAGAAAGTCTGGCTTACATGTGACTCCAGACCCACTGTGCCCTCATCTTGATGGCCACCTTTGTGTGCGGCTGCATCAAGCTGTGCGTAGATCCTCAGCACACAACCACAAAGAGCAGCTACGTACTGAGGCTCTACTTGTCTCTGGTGTTGCAAAGGTATCACCTGCATTCATGGAGAAGTTTGTGAAGAAAAATACCTTTGATCACAAGTCCATCAGGAAGTGGTCAACACATAGCATCCTCAAGACCCTGCAGGAAAAGAGGAGGGTGGATCCTGTCATGTGGTTCCATGAGCAGACTGTCAAAGTCATTTGTCAGAATGTCTCATCACCAGAATGTTTGAACAAGCAACAAAACATTGCTTGGCTGGTGGTGAGAAGGGCACTAACTGTGAGATCCTTCATGTAGCCTGGTCAGTATACGCTACTGCACACTCCCATCCAAACAGTCATCGGTGCATAGGGGCTGTCTCAGATCTCCTGCTGGACTGTGCCTTTGCAAAGGAAGTCTGGGGAGTGGTTTTTGTCAAGCCTCGTGATGCAGGACTCTGTGTTCTACTGTTTGATCCCCACCATGCACACCAAGACGAACATCGACTGTGCCTGGAGAACCACCAACTCTGTGAAAGATGGTCTTTGGTCTGCCTGAAACTTGCTGATCTTCCAGAGCAAGGAGCTGACCCTGAGTGAGTGTTGCAGATTGGCACATTCCAAGATCCAGGACTACATGCTGAGGGAAGCTCTGAAGCTTGGGGCAGCTGCTGCAAGATGCAGTGGGGAAAGATCACCATCTACGGTCTTCCTGCTGAAGTTAAATGAGGGCCCATTGAGTTATCGGACCGTCCAGGTGCCTCAAATGCATGTAAAAATAGTCTTGTACAAGTAAGAAATGGCTTGGGTTTGTTTATTCTATGTACGCAAGCATTACACAGAATCAAACTGCTCGAATGACTACATATGTATGTAAAGATGTATTTATGAAGTAAGCATAGTTTTGAAATTAAAAAAAATGTGTTTGACTCTTAACTGCCCTCTGAAATGGGTCTAGTGAGCCCGTCAGTTAGGGGTGGGCAATAAATGCCAGTACTGCCCACATTCCATGAAGGAAGTATAATGTGGTTGAACCTACACTGCTGCTTTATGTATTTCTCTCCCCTGGATCTTGGCACCAGAGGTTGTTGTTATACAGCACGCTCACTGCTTTCAGTCAAAGCCCTCCTCATTTCTCATGGCAGGAAGCAGGGATGAACAGCCAAGCAATACTGCCCAACTATGGCACATATCGATCTGAAGTGTGCAAGGAGCTGTATGCAGTAGTTTTAAAGTGACAGGGTGAAGGCAGTAAACGTCCACCAGCTGGACACCTTGTCTGGCAGCTCCATAGCTATGTACAGATATAACACACAGTGACTTATTTCTAGATGCGACCCATGGAAATATAACATGGCCACCTGCCCTTTCAGCTGCTTTCTGTACTGGAACTCACAGAGAGAAACAACATTGACCCTAGAAAAGCCCATGGAGTGTCCTTTATACCTGTATCCAACTTTCGCAATGAGAGATCTATCATTCTTCTTCAGACCTGCATTTTCTAGTGAGTCCCTTATAACATAGAACAGCAGAGGAACAGGTCCACAATGTCTGTGTTCACCATGATGCTATTCTAAACTAATCCCATCTGCCTGCATATGGCCCATATCCCTCTATTCCCTGCTTGCTCATGTCTCTGTCTAAATGCCTCTTAAACACTGCTATCATGCTGCTCCTCCTCCCTCTCCCGCAGCCCATTCCTACCGCCTTCTGTGTGAAAATCTTGCCTCACACATCTCCTTGAAACTTTCTCCCTCTCACGTTAAACCTATATCCTCTAGCATTTGACACTTCCATCAGGGAGAGAATCTCTGATAATCCACCTTATCCATTCCTGTCATAATTTGATATACTACTATCCTGATGCTCCAGCAAAACAATCCAAATTTGTCCAACCTCTCCTCTTAATTAATACATTTCAATCCAAGCAACATCCTGGTAGACTTCTGCACTCTCTCCAAAGCGTCCACATCCTTCCTACAGTGTGGCAACCAGAATTGCACACAATACTTCAAATATGGCCTCATTAAAGTTTTATACAATTGCAACATAACTTGCCAGCTTTTATACTCAGTGCTCTGACCAATGAATGCAAGCATGCCACATGCCTTCTTCATCAATTTATCCATTTACGTTGTCACTTTCAGAATGCTGCAGACTTACACCCCTGAGATCCCTCTCTATATCAATGCTTGTAAGGGTCATTCCATTACTGTATACTTTTCTCTTGCATTGACTTCCCAAAATGCATCACCTCACACTTGTCCACCACCACACTGTGGGCGACACGGTGGCTCAGTGGTTAGCATTGCTGCCTCACGGTCCCAGGCTCCAGCCTCGAGTGTGTGGAGTTTGCACATTCTCTGCGTGGGTTTCCGTCCAAAGATGTGCAGGTCAGGTGAACTGGCCACACTAACTTGTCCATAGTGCATCAGTCAGAGGGAAATGGGTCTGGGTGGGTTACTCTCCATCCAACTGATCTGTATCCTTTAACAACCTTCTGCACTATCCACAACTCCACCAATTTTCATGTTGTTAGCAAACTTAATAATCAGTCTACCTACATTTTCATCCAAATCATTTATATAGAATACAAACAACAGAGGTCAAAGCACTGATCCCTGCCGAACACCACTGGTCACTGACCTCCAGTCAGAAAAGCCCCCCCCCCCCTGCACAACTACCCTCTGACTTCTAATACCAAGCCAATTTTGCATCCAACTTACCATCTCACTATAGATCCCATATGACTTAATCTTCTGGATCAGCCTACCGTGACAAACTTTGTCAAATGCTTATGTGAAATCCATGACAGACCTTGTCAAATCAAGCCATTTAAAACTCCGGTTATTGAATCCTTTTGAACAAAAAAAGGAGAAAACAGAAAAAAAAAACACAATCGCTTTCTACTTAACTCTGTCTATTGAGTCTTTGTCACTAGCACCACCTTATTTTTGATTTTTTTGTAATTACCTCTCTGCCTTAATTAATCAGTTCATAGATCATCCCTTCATTTGCTATTCAGCTGTTTATTCACACTGTTTAACACTTTGCAAAGCCTTGTTATTCAGCCTATCGACACTCTACTCACACCATTTGTACTTATCTGTTGATACTTTTAATTACCTGAAATTATCTTGCCATTTCTCTTTGCTGATATATTCTGTGTCTGTGTGCTCCCCTCCACTTCACCTAACGAAGGAACAGCACTCCAAAAGCTTGTGATTTCACCTGTTGGACTGTAACCTGGTGTTGTGTGACTTCTGACTTTGTCCACCCCAGTCCAACACCAGCAACTCCACACTCTGTTGCGGGAAGCGTGCCAGTATATTACCGGATTTGTGCTTCCCAACTGATTTGGCAATCATATCATAATAGGATGTCTTCCATTTTACAGCTCAATTGACAGCTGCAAGTGGCTTTGGACTTTTTGATGTGGGACAATGCTTTTGAATGAAAGTTTGCTTTTATAAGGTTTTATTCAGTTGACTGAATGTAAATGTAGTAAATGGGATTTTTGAATGAGCGTGCATGTTTAATATAGTGAAGTCCCACATACAGTAGAAATCTATTTCTCTCATTGCTGCATTGTTCCAGAGGACTGTCTATCGTGGATCCTATGGGTGGGTTGGCATGGTGAGTGAATGGGCAAAACATGCCGGATGGGGGTTATTAGTTGGCACAAGAGTTCAATTAGAATGGTCAAAGAGCGTATCACCACTGTGCTGAAGGAGGGCACTATAGAGGACTCGAGCTATGAGGCAATATGGGTAGACCTCAGATATAGGAAGGGTGCATTAACAATGTTGGGGCTGTACTACAGGCCTCCCAACAATGCACGTGAGATAGAGGTACAAATATGTAAACAGATTATGGAAAGATGTAGGATCAACGGGGTGGTTATGATAGGAGACTTTAATTTTCTCACCATTGACTAGGATTCACTTAGTGTTAGAGATCTAGATGGAGCAGAATTTGTAAGGAGCATCCAGGAGGGTTTTCCAGAGCACTATGTAAATAGTCCAACTCAGGAAGGGACCACACTGGACGTGGTGTTGGAGAATGAGCCCGGCCAGGTGATTGAAGTTTCAGTAGGAAATTACTTTGGGAATAGTGATCACAACTCCATAAGAATACTCATGGAAAAAGATGAGAGTGCCCCTAAAAGAAGAGTGTTAAACTGGGGGAAGGCCTACTATACCAAAATTCGGCAGGAGCTGGGGAATATGGATTGGGAGCAGCTGTTTGAAAGGAAATTCACATATGATATATGGGAGGCTTTAAAAGAGAGGTTGGTTAGGAGTGCAGGACAGACATATCCCTGTGAAAATGAGGGATAGAAATGGTAAGATTAGGGAACCATGGATGACAGGTGAAATTGTGAGACTAGCTAAGAGGAAAAGGAAGCATACATAAGGTCTAGGTGACTGAAGACAAACAAAGCTTTGGAAGAATATTGAGAATGTAAACTGAAACAAGGAATTAAGAGGGCGAGAAGGCGTCATGAGATATCTTCAGCAAACAGGGTTAAGGAAAATCCCAAAGCCTTTTATTCATATATAAAGATCAAGAGGGTAATGAGTGGGTTGGCCCACTCAAGGACAAAGGAGGAAAGTTACACGTGGAGTCAGAGAAAATGGGTGAGATTCTTAATGAATTCTTTGTATCGGTATTCACTGAGGAGAGGGGCATGATGGATGTTGATAGATGGTTAGGGATAGATGTTTGATTATTCAAGGTCAAGTTGGCATAAGGAGGAGGCAGTGTTGGGTATTCTCAAAGGCCTTAAAAGTGGACAAGTCCCCAGGTCCGGGTGGGATCTATCCCAGGTTACTGAAGGAAGCGAGACAGGAAATAGCTGGGGCCTTAACAGATATCTTTGCAGCATCCTTGAACACGGGTGATGTCCTGGAGGACTGGAGAATTGCTAATGTTGTCCCCTGGTTTAAGAAGGGTAGCAGCGATGATCCAGACATCGGGTGAGCCTGATGTCAGTGGTAGAGAAGCTGCTGGAAAAGATACTGAGGGATAGGATCTATTTACATTTGGAAGAAAATTGGGCATATCAGTGATAGGCAACATAGTTTTGTGCAGGGAAGGTCATGTCTTACCAACTTAAAAGAATTCTTGGAGCAAGTGACAAAGTTAATTAATGAGGAAAGGGCTGCAGATGCCATATATATGGACTTCAGTGAGACGTTTGATAAGGTTCCCCATGGTAAGCTGATGAAGAAAGTGAAGATGCATGGGGTCCAGGATGTACTAGCCAGATGGATAGAGAACTGGCTGGGCAGGAGACAGAGAGTAGTAGTATAAGGGAGTTTCTCAAAATGGAGACCTGCGACCAGCGGTATTCCACAGGGATCTGTGCTGGGACCACTGTTGCTTGTGATATATATAAATGATCTGGAGGAAGGTATTGGTGGTCTGATTAGCAAGGTTGCAGATGACACTAAGATTGGTGGAGTAGCAGATAGTGAAGGGGACTGTCAACGAATACAGCGGAATATAGATAGATTGGAGAGTTGGGCAGAGAAATGGCAGATGGAGTTCAATCAGACAAATGCAAGATCCAATTCAAGAACAAACTATACAGTAAATGGAAATGTCCTGGGAAAAATTGAGAGATCTGGGTGTTCAAGTCCACTGTTCCATGAAGGTGGCAACGTAGGTCAATAGATTGATCAAGAAGGCATACGACATGCTTTCCTTCATCGGACGGTGTACTGAGTGCAAGGGTTGGCAGGTCATAAAAGCAAATTACTGCGGATGCTGGAATCTGAAACCAAAAGAGAAAATGCTGGAAAATCTTAGCAGGTCTGGCAGCATCTATAAAGAGAGAAAAAGAGCTGACGTTTCGAGTCTAACTGATCCTTTGTCAGCTTTGACAAAGGGTCAGTTAGACTCGAAACGTCAGCTCTTTTCTCTCCTTACAGATGCTGCCAGACCTGCTGAGATTTTACAGCATTTTCTCAGTTGGCAGGTCATGTTTCAGTTGTATAGGACTTTGGTTTGGCCACATTTGGAATATTGCGTACAGTTCCGGTCACCATATTACCAAAAGGATATGGATGCTTTGAAGAGGGTGTGGGGGGGTGTGGGGTGGTTCACCAGGATGTTGCCTGGTATGGATGGTGCTAGCTTTGAGGAGAGTTTGAGTTGATTAGGATTATTTTCATTAGAAAGGCAGAGATTGAGGGGGTCCTGATTGAGGTTGACAAAATCATGAGCGGTATAGACAGATTGGAGCAAGAAGCTTTTTCCCAGAGTGGGGTACTCAACTTTCAAACCGTTTGACACAACATCGAGGGCTGAACAGCTTGTACGGCCCTGTAATGTTCTATGTTCTATCTAATTACTAGGGGTCACGAGTTCAAAGTGAGAGGGGATAAGTTTAGGGGAGATATGCTTGGAAAATTCTTTACGTAGATGTGGGGGCCTGGAATGTGTTGCTAGCGGAGGTAGTAGATGCAGACACGGTAGCATCATTTAAGACAGATACATGAATGGGCAGGGAGCAAAGGGATACAGACCCTTAGAAAATAGACAACAGGCTTAGGTAGAGGATCTGGATTGGCGCAGGCTTGGAGGGCCAAAAGGCCTGTCCCTGTGCTGTAATTTTCTTTGTTCTTTGTTCATTGATATAGTCTGGAATAAGGCGGCATCTGCAGTTCTGGAGATTGAATATGAGAATATAGGCTGGAGGGTCTAGCAGTTGAGAGTGTGGTGCTGGAAAAGGACAGCAGGTCAGGCAGCATCTGAGAAGCAGGAAAATCAACGTTTCAGGCAAAATCCCTTGATCAGGAATGAGGCTGGGAGCCTCAGGGGTGGAGAGATAAATGGGAAGAGGGTGGGGCTGGGGGGAAGGTAGCTGAGAGTGCAATAGGTGGATGGAGGTGGGGGTAAAGGTGATAGGTCAGAGAGGAGGGTGGAGGGGATCGGTGGGAAGGAGGATGGACAGGTCATGAGGACGGTGCTGAGCTGGAAGGTTGGAAATGTGATAAGGTTGGGGGTAGGGAAAATGAGGAAGTGAAGTCCACATTGATGCCATGGGGTTGGAGGGTTCCAAGGCAGAAGATGAGGCGCTTCTCCTCCAGGCGTCAGGTGATTAGGGAGTGGCAATGGAGGATGCCTAGGACTTGCATGTCCCTAGCGGAGTGGGGGGGGGGGGGGGAGTTGAAGCGTTCGGCCACGGGGCGGTGGAGTTGGTTGGTGCGAGTGTCCTCGAGATGTTCTCTGAAGTGAATAGGCATCCTGTCGAGGAGTCCGCATCGGGAGCAACGGATACAGTAAATGGCGTGTGGAAGTGCAGGTGAAACCTTGATGGATGTGGAAGGTTTCTTTGGGGCCTTGGATGGAGGTGAGGGAGGAGGTGTGGGCGCAGGTTTTGCAATTCCTGTGGTGGCAGGGGAAGGTGCTGGCAGAGGAAGGTGGATTGTTGGGGGCGTGTACCTGAAGAGGCAGGCGCTGAGGGAACGGCCTTTACAGAATGCAGGTAGGGGTGGGGAGGGAAATACATCTCTGGTGGTGGGGTCTGTTTGGTGGGGTCTGTTTGTCGGTGGCTGAAATGGCAGAGGTTGATTTTGACGTATACAGAGGTTGGTGGGGTGGAAGGTGAGGACCAGGGGGTTCTGTCCTTGTTGCGGTTGGAGGGATGGGGTTCGAGGGCAGAGGTGCGGGATGTGGATGAGATGCACTGGAGGGCATCATCAACCATGTGGGAGGGGGAAATTGCGGTCTTTAAAGAAGGAGGCCATTTGGTGTGTTCTATGTTTGAACTGGTTCTTACTGGGAGCAGATGCGGTGGAAGCGGAGGTATTGGGAATAAAGGATAGCATTATTACGGAAGCCTGGGTGGGAGGAGGTGTAGTCCAGGTAGCTGTGGGAGTTTGTAGAAGATGTCAGTGTTGAGTCGGTCAGTATGTCTGGTATGCTGTTACCACACAAGTTTTAGACTTCCTATATTCTCAATCTTCAGAGATGGAGAAAGTCATGGGGATAAAGGGTATAATGTTGATCCCTTCTCCCTTCAGGCATGTTTCAACTCTTGGAGACCAGGAGAGATCTCCTTCCTTCTTATTCATTTCTGATCAATTACAAAGCAGTGATCCATGTAGGACTGTATTCTGTACTAGCATCGCACCCCTGAGCTTTACAAGGCATTTTTCTGCCATTGTATGATTTTCGAGATACAGCCACTGTAGGAAACAGAGCACCCGATTGTACATAGTAAGCTCCCACAAGCAGCAAAGAGATCATGAGCAGATATTCCATTGCTCGCTGAAACGATTTCTTCATCTGGGTCTGTTGGAGGGGGAGCTGCACTGCTCTCTCAGACATGAGCAGACAGAAAGTCCACAGTCTAGCACCTCATTAAAGAGGTGGAATCTCAGGAAGTGTGACATTCCATCAACACTGCACTGGGAAGGTCAAACTAAGACTCAAGGTAACAGTGCCTGGACTAGCATCAGCAAAATAGTTTGTGCCCACTCACCACAGGGTGCTATGGTGGCTCAGTGGTCAGCACTGCTGCCTCCCAGCAGCAAGGCCCAGGTTCGATTCCACCATCGAGCAACTGTCTGCGTAGAGATTGTACATTCTCCTCATGCCTGTGTGGATTTCCTCTGTACACTCCCGTTTCCTCCCACAGTCCAAAGATATGCAGGCTAGGTGGATTGGCCTTGCTAAATTGCTCAGGGATGTGTGGGTTAGCCATGGGGAATCCCTGATTACAGGGTAAGGGTGCAGGCTCTGGGTTGGAGGGTCAGTGTAGACTTGATGGCCTGCTGTAAGGATCTTGTTGGCATTTGTAACTGAGCATATTCTTTTCTAAGTTTATAATCCACCATTGCCGCTTGCGACATGTGCAACTTTATAATGGGTGAATTATGTGGTGTGCCGCATCATGTATTATTCTGTTGTAAGGAGGGAACTGTTTAAGGAATGGCCTGTCCTTTTAAAGCCATAACATCCAAGTGCTGCGAGCACATCTGAGGTCACGTATAAATCGACGGCAATTGGCCTCAATGTCCTCGACAGAGAGTGGAGAAAACAAGTCTCATTCTGATGCCTCCAGGGTTGAGTAGTCCATGAGTTTGAAGCATGAGTAGAGAACAGCAGCTCAATCAGTCATTGGGTACCTTGTACACTTGATCATAAGAAGAAACTTTACACCAATCCCCTGTCATCAATATAATTTTCATTGAGTACATTCGAGACTGAGATTGATGGGTTCTTGAGTATTAAGGGGATCAAAGTTACAGGGAGAAAATGGGAGAATGGGATTGAGAAACTTCTCAGCCATGATTAAATGGTGGAGTAGACTCAATGGGCTGAATGGCCTAATTTCTGCTCCTATGTCTTATGGTCATAACTATAACTGAACTGATTTGTCATATAAATGCAACAGCTACTAGAGTAGTTGAGAGGCTAAGGATCCTGCAGTAAGTAACCCATCTCCTGATTCCCGAAAGCCTGTCTACTATCTACAAGGCACACGTAAGGAGTGTGATGGAATACTCCCTTCTTGCCTGGATGAGTGCAGTTTCACAACACTCAAGAAGCTTGACACCATCATGGACTAAGCAGCTCGCTTGATTGGCACCACAACTACAAGCATCCGTTCCCTCCACAATCTAGAAGATGCATTGCCAAACCATGCCAAGGTTACCTTTGATTACACTTCCTAAATCTGTGACCTCGACCATCTGGGAGGTCCATCATTTGTACATCACTGGCTGCAAGTTCCCCTCCGAGCCGCACACCACTCTGACTTGCACCTAAAGTAACTATTTCAAAAGAAAGACGTTTTCAACAGTATCAGTGGTTCAATCAGGGGTCTTACTGATGCCAATGACACAAAGAGTCAGGCTCAAGAGGAGGGAGACATCATAAAATGAATAGAAAACATCTCAGCAAGTTACTCAGATATCTACTGACAAGTGGAATACACAGTGTACCATAAACAAAGAAGAAGCTTCAAGTTTATACAGCATCTTTCACGACCTCAGGACTTTCCAAAGCACTTGACAGCCAATTAAATACTTTTTGAAGCCTAGTCATTATTGTAAGGTGAGAAAGACAGCAAGCTCCAACAAACAGCAAGAAGATAAATGGCCTGTTTTACTGATGTTGGTTATGGGATAAACGTTGATACAGAATCCAGAGAGAATCACCACCTCCTCTTTTTCCATCTTTGACATTCATCTCATCCAAAAAGGACATCACTCCCTCAGGGCTGCAATGCAGTGTTAACCAACAGTCTTGACATAGTCAGTAGGCTGGGATTTGAACGTACCATTGTATGGATATAAAGGAAGGAGTGGCGTCTCAACTGAATCATACAATCCCTACAGTGTGGAAGCAGGCCATTTGACTTCACACCAATCCTCAGAACAGCATCCTACCTAGACCCACTCTTCGATCCCTGAAATCCTTCATTTTCCTTGGCTAACCCACCTAGGCTGCACATCCCTAAACATTGCAGACAATTTAACATGGACAAGCAACCTGTACATCTTTGGACTGTGGGAGGAAATCAAAGCACCCAGAGAAAACTCAGACAGACAAGGGGCAAAAAACACAAACTCCACACAGGTGGAATTGAACCCAGGTCCCTAGCACTGTGAAGCAGCAGTGCTAACCACTCAGCCACCATGTGATCCCATTTGCTTCTAGACTTTTCAGTCCACATGACTCTCAGTGAAGTGATGTCGATATCCCTCATCAAACCCTGGAGGAAACCGGGTGCAACCCAACAGCAAAGGGAGGTTCCTAATCCAGGATTAACCCCTGTCTTCCCCACCCCCCACTCCCAATCATAATGGACTGAAGTCTCTAAAGGCTTTCAAGTGAACTATATTTTCATCAGGGGACTAGCAGATCTTCAAACACATGGGAGAGTCTGTCTGGCCCCTGTTCCTTCAGCACCTCAGTGCAGATCAAAGGCGATGGGTCTGTAAGTTAGACTGCACACACCTTCCCTCCACTCACCACAATTCTCACCAGAAGGCTTTGTTAGATGGCAGGGTCTGACTGGAGTGGAACGGCGCACAGAAAAATACTGACCCTCCATGTTTGGTTGCTTCCCAATATGGGTTGGCTTTTTCCAATAAGCTCTGCCTATCTTCCCACCCCTCCATCCCAGTTGGACCTGAGCCACTTTCAGCCAGAGGGGGATCTGTTTGTATACATGTATATACGTGTTTCCATTAACTCTACCTCCTTGCAAATGTGAAGTGTTGTCAAGCAGGCCATCTTACATCAAGTTTAGATGTTGTTTAGCTTAACACCGGGGCATAATTATTGAAAGACATTTGACATTGCAGACTGAGCAGAAACCATGAAAAGGCGGCGAGGTAGCTTTATTAATTAAGGATGGTAAGAGTACAGTCACGAGAGATGAACGTCGCTTGAAATATAAGAATCCCTACAGTGTGGAAGCAGGCCATTCGGCCCATTGAGTCCACACCAACCCTCCGAAGAGCATCGCACCCAGACACATATCCCACCCAGAACACACACTATCCCTGTAACCCTGCACTTCCCAAGGCTAACCCACCTAGCCTGCACAACTCTTAACACTGTGGGCAATTTGGCATGGGCAATCCACCCTAACCTGCATATCTTTGAAAGAGAAATGTGTACACTTCAGAATAACAGAAGCCATGAGAAGGCAGTAGGGTAGATCTATCAATTAAGGATGACATTAATAGAGTAGTGAGAGAAGACCTTAGCTCAAAAAAGAAGGGTGTTGAATGAGTCAACGTGGTGATAAGAAATAGGAAAGGTACAAAGACACTTTCTGGAGTAGTTAATAGACCTCTTATTCATTCATAGTATCCCTACAGTGTCCAAACAGGCCCTTCAGCCCAACAAGTCTGCACTGACCCTCCAAAGACCCAGACCTGTTCCCCTATACTTACCTCCCACTAATACACCTAACCCACACAGCCCTGAACACTATGAGCAGTTTAGCACAACAAATCCAACTGACCTGCACATCTTTGGACTGTGGAGAAAACCGGAGCACCCGGAGGAAACCCACGCAGACACGGGGAGAATGTGCAAACTCCACACAGGCCAAGGTGAGAATTGGCAGCAGTGCTAACCACTGAGCCACCATGCTGCCCCATGCCAGTCTACAGCAATAGTTACACTGTAATACAGTATTTTCAAGTAGAAATAAATGAGATGTGTAAGAAAGGTATCACAATAATCATGGGTGACTTCAATCTATGTATAGAGTGGACAAATCAGACTGGGGTAATTAGTTTATTGAATTTATTTGGGAAAATATACATTCTAGGACATTCTAAAACCAATGAAGGATCAGACAGATAATATCATAGAGTCATAAAATTGTACAGCACAGAAACAGAGCCTTCAGTCCAACTCATCCATGATGACCAGATGTCCTAAATTAATCTAGTCCCATTTGCCAGCGTTTGACTCAAATCCCTCTAAATCCTTGCTATTCATGTAGCCATTCAGAAGCCTTTTAAAGTTGTAATTGTATTGCAGTGGAATACGATCCATCAATAACCACATGGTAAAACTAGCACCACGCCAACAATCATAAAAGGCTGGAATTTCAAGTTCAGTTTAAGGGTGAGCAGGATGGTTCTAAGACTAATGTTACAAACTTAAATGCATAATTGTCTCCATCAAGAGAAGATCAAACTTTCTCCTCTTCAAACTGAATGTGAAAATTAATCAAGTTATCTAGAACTATGGGATAGAGTTTAAAAATAAGAAGCTTCCCTTTTGAGACAGAAGTGAAGGTCATTAATTGGTAGAATTCGCTTCAGCAGATAACAGTTGAGGTTGGATCATTGAATGTATTAAGGCTTAGGTAAAGTTTTGATAGATAAGGAGTGAAGGGTTAAGCAAAAGTAATGCTGTTATAGAATGACAAAGCAGGATCAGCAGATCAAATGGTCTAATCTTACTGCTGAATCCCATGTTCCTCTGAATGTCAAGCAAAAGCAGTGTCTTCTATAAACACCATCTTCAATAAACTCTGTCCTCCCTGCTCCAGTTACATTGTCTGCCCCTGGATCCTCTCTCAGGCTGGGTCAGAGTTTGGGTATCAGTGACGCCTTGTTCAACCTCATAGTTTTCAATAGTTTTAATTATTCTGTATTTGATTGTGCGAGTCTGGCAACTGATCTATGCTCACTTGCTTGATTGAGTAAGCTTGTGCTATCAGTCATAGCTAAAATAAGAAGGAAGCAACTAAAAACTGAACAGTAAGCAGGAGTGCAGAGATATGTTAAGCTCTGTAAGTAAACGTGTTACAGACTAAATAATAGATTTCATCTTTGTGATGCTCAGAGGCAAATCAAATAGACAAAATGTGCAGGAAAACCAATGTGAATCTACAACAATTTTCAAATCATACATTGCACTTATCACAAAAATTCGTAACTCTTGGGAACATAATTTGAAAACAAGGTCTTATTTTTAAAATGGAGATGAGAAGATTTTGTTTTCTCTCACACAGCTATTGGATACTTTTCCCCAGAGAGCAGTAGAAGAAGGATCCTTGAATTTATTCAAGGCTGAATTCGACAGATTTTTGATAGAGAAAGCAGTCAAGGATTATAGGTGGTGCCTGCCTCTATTTATACCTCATCCTCACTGCCACAGAAACAGTTACCCTCCTTATCATTGTCTGAAGATTTCACTTCACCCATGGTGCATTCCTAGATTCTATTTCCACTGTCAGCTTCTTGTCTCACACTTAGTTACAGAACCATAGAATTATATCGGACAGAAGGAAGCTATTCAACCCACTGTCTCTACACCAGCTCCCAAAAACTACTCAGCTAGCCCCATTCTCATCTCCGTACCCTTCTAATTTCACATCATAGAAGCAGGCCATTTTGCCTACAGCGTCCACATCAACTCTCCAAACAGCACCCCACCACCCTATTTGTGTAACCCTGCATTTCCCCATGGCTAATCCATCTAGCCTGCACATCACTAGACACTACGGGCAATGTAGCCTGGCCAATCCACCTAGCCCGCACGTCTTTGGACTGTGGGAGGAATCCCAAGCAGACACAAGGAAGATTGGCAGACTCCACACAGACAGTTGCCTGAAGCCAGAATCGAACCTGAGGCCCGAGTGCTGTGAGACAGCAGTACTAACTGCTGAGCTGCTGCGCTGCACCAATAATGAATGTTGACTGTTCGGTATGTGGTCATGTGTGATGGGTGAGAAAAATAAATAAAACTATAAGCAGGAGGGAGCAGACATTTCAAAGCATTGAATAGAACTCCTGGTACACACGTCAAAGCTGGTATATCATCAGCTGTACCACCACCACCTACACTTTTCCCTCCATGCCACATTATTATCCTGACTTTGAAATCATTCTTTCAGGATTGCTGGTTCAAAATCTATAACTTCTCTCCTGTGGATTTACCTGCACAGCATGAGCTAACACAAATCAAGAAGGTGGCTCATCATCAACTTTTCAAGAGCCAATAAAGGTCAGCCATAAATGTCGGCCTAACCAGTGACACTCACATCTCACGAAAAACTGCACAATGCAGGCTGAAACCCCGCGGAGTCCTGTAAAATCATGAAATCGAGTCATAACTCAGAATTAGATTACTTTATAGTGTGGAAACAGGCCCTTCAGCCCAACAAGTCCACACCGCCCTGCCGAAGTGCAACCCACCCCTACATTTACCCCTTTAACCTAACACTACGGGCAATTTAGCACGGCCAATTCACCTGACCTGCACATCTTTGGACTGTGGGAGGAAACCGGAGCAAACCCAAGCAGACACGGGGAGAACGTGCAAATTCCACACAGTCAGTCGCCTGAGTCGGGAATTGAACCCGGGTCTCTGGCGCTGTGAGGCAGCAGTGCTAACCACCGTGCCACCCACTTTTAAGTTGGACTTTTAAGTTCAGCATGTGTTGTTTTTAAAATCTATCAGGCATACAACCCAAAAGATGGCTGAGAATATAAATTCAGTGACTGTCTAAAATCCATGTGGGGATTACCTTGGAGGAATCATGAAATGTCATGCCTAAAGAGTGTCAAGAGAACTTCACACAGCAGCACTTCAAAGGGGAGGATGCCATTCAAGTGAACTTTGAACTCCCTTATGTTTTGTCCATGGATATGATAGGTTGCAGCAAAGGCAATTCTGAGAGAAATATATATTTGTGCTTTACTCTTCTAAGAATTCCTAACAAATGGAACTGAAAGTCACCTGCAATGCTCGATGACCATGTGCTGATGTGTTAGCTTGTGGTTCGAGCTGAATTGTCCCAAACTAGGCCATGAAAGGACACAGGAGAAAGTGAGGACTGCAGATGCCAGGGAGGACAGTTCAAGAAGGGGGGGCAAGTTGAGGGCTGGATCTGGGATAAGGTGGGGGGGTTGGAGGGAAACTGAGGAAGCTGATGAAATCTACATTGATTCTGTGTGGTTGGAGGGTCCCAGGGTGGAAGATGAGGCATTCATCCTCCAGCCGTCGGGTGGCTAGGATTTGACAAGTGGAGGAGGCCCAGGACTTGCATGTCCTTGGCGGAGTGGGAGGGGGAGCTGAAGTGGTCAAGCCACAGGGCGGTGGGGTTGTTTGGTGCGGGTGTCCCAGAGATGTTGTCTGAAACGTTTTGCAAGTTGGACATAGCTGAGAATTTCCAATCAACACCACTGCGTATGCAAGTTAAAAGGAATAATGTCTCCCTCTGATTGTTGATAACAAGTCATCAGCAAAGC
Source organism: Chiloscyllium plagiosum (assembly GCF_004010195.1). NCBI lineage: Eukaryota > Metazoa > Chordata > Chondrichthyes > Orectolobiformes > Hemiscylliidae > Chiloscyllium > Chiloscyllium plagiosum. Next base: position 90,981,835 of record NC_057717.1, on the reverse strand, counting down.
AATCATTGAAGGAAATTAAACAAATTCCTTTCAGCTAACTGCAGAATCCATAATTTCCAAATATCTATTCAACTGCCAAAGTTAGCAGTTACCAGAATCACCCATATGACAATCAAATAGCCAGAGACAGATTTACATATTTCCTTTTTTAAGTTCTATCTCTCGTCTTGTTTCTGTGGTACCATGTTTAATTATCTTCTGTTGTGTTGTAGCCACTAATAAGCTTGCACCTCCTTGAACTCAGAAAGCCGAGGTAACTTGACTCCTTTTAAAACATAACTTCACTCGGTCAAAGTTACCTACGAGGGAAGAGGAAGTTAACCTTGAGTTGAATAATGAAGAGGGAATCACTTTATCTCTCCTCACCTGGAGTCATAAGGAATTGGGGATCTTATCCAGGTAACTGTATGTAACAGCAAGCTCAACTGATCGAGACAGGGTTTTTAAATTTCAAAAATATAGTTGATTCATAAAAATCTTTGTATAAATACAGTCATAAGTGTAGTTTGGTTCTGTGCAGTTGCACATCAAGTAAACAAACAAAACATTGGACTTTCACTCTAGACCAAAACCCAAAGACCTCTCTGATACATACAATCCTAACATTTCCTATTGAGGCTCCTATATCTTCATCTCGCTGCCTGAGCAAAGCTGCCCTTTCTACAATTCTCCACTGCGTTCCTTCTCTAACACACCTTTTCGATTATATTTTTGATCATCCCCCACAACTACTGAGTGAATGTATTTTTTTTTTTTGGTGTGCATATTCTTAAAATAGGCTCCGAAATACAATCCCACTCTTTTCTGCTGTCTACAATCTTGGCCATCAGTGCCAGTTGTCATGTAGAAATCACTACATTCTCCCATTCAGCTCTGACTAGCCATGTATGCAAGGCACTTCATTTGCATGAGCCACAAAATAATCGTTAAAAAAAATTCTGTGCAAGAAACAGCCCTCGTAATAGAACAGCAATATCGATTCAAAAATTGAAGCCAAGTTACTTGAAATTATTAAATGCTATTATGCCTGAGCCAGATCACTGTGAGGTTTGCAATATTAACAAGATGGCAAGCACATAGGTTAACCCTTTCCTCCCCACATCAACAGTTGCATTCTATTGAGCAACTGTATCTTGTCACCAGATGAGTTGAATTTGAAAAGTGATCAGTTAAGGATCTGTTTGAATACTCAATATCCTATTCAAACAACACACACACACACACACACATATACTCCCACACACACATTCACACATGCACACACACACCCAGACACACAGGCA
>NC_057717.1:90979352-90980443 GCF_004010195.1 Chiloscyllium plagiosum | reverse complement strand
ACACACACACACACACGCACACACGCACACACGCACGCGCACACACACGCACACACACACTTTGACCACAGCAAGGCTTGTGCCAAAGGTTGTCAATCTTTCTGTCTGGCAGTGACACAATTTCAGAATGAAAGGCCTCAGAAGCTCTGAATGTGTTCAGGCAAAAAATGCTGGGCACACTCCCATTCAGACAGAAAGAAGCTGCAAATTACTGTTGATGACCATCATTGAACTTTTCAGGAGTTAATCCAAGCACTGGAATAGATTCCCATTTCTGCAAAATTGACATGTCAGTTGGCATACTCTCACCCACACATACACACCCACCACACACACAAACTCACACACAGGCACCGCCCTCATCTCGGAATCGTAAGATCCTGCACAACAAACCTAAGCTGCCCCTTTTGTACAGGTCTGAGGGGGTGCAGCATTGTCAAAGCAGCCCTATTTCAGCTGACCCAGTATCCTTAAGCATTGTCACTCTGATAACTATGTCAGGTTATGTGACAGAGCTGACCAGTCCTTCCTGGATAATGTTTGTCCCTCCTGTAACATAACAAAGACAGATTAACCCATTGTGATCACATTGCTGTTTCGGGATTTTTGATGTATGCAAATTAGCTGTTATCTTTCCCATGTCACGGGAGACTCCACAATTAAAATGATTTCTCCAATGCCGTTTCAGTAACATCGTGGCTGTGAAAGGTGCTATATAAATGTAAAGCTTCCTTTCAGGTTTTCTAAACCGGGACGGGTTAATGCACCTGTTTCAGGACTGGATTACTGTCATTGCACTGGAAGTGGATTACTGTCACTGCACTGGGAGCGAATTACTGTTCTTGCACTGGGAGCGGATTACTATCCCTGCATTGGGAATGGATTACTGTCCCTGCACTGGGAGTGATTAGATTAGATTAGATACAGTGTGGAAACAGGCCCTTCGGCCCAACAGGGAGCGGATTACTGTCCCTGCACTGGGAGCGGATTACTGTCCCTGCACTGGGAGTGGATTACTGTCCCTGCATTGGGAGTGGATTACTGTCCCTGCACTGGGAGTGGATTACTGTCCCTGCATTGGGAATGGATTA
>NC_057717.1:90928398-90978852 GCF_004010195.1 Chiloscyllium plagiosum | reverse complement strand
TTTGTGAAGACAGCTTATCCAGGGAATTTTTCCACATTGCCGGGTAGATGCTAATGTTGTGGTTGTGCTGATATACCTTGGGTAGGGGAGCGGCAAGTTCTGGGGCAGCAATCTTCAGCACGATTGTCAGAGTATTGTCAAGATCTTTGAAATTGTCAGCACCTTCAGATATTTCTTGACGTCTCATGAAGTGAATCGAATTGGCTGAAGGACATGTATCTGTGATGCTGGAGACCACTGGAGGAGGCCAGGATGAATCATCCACTCAGCACTGTCAGCCGAAAATCGCTGCCAATGATTCAGCTGTTCTACAATCATTCCTTATTCAATCAGTGTGGGCAGATGCTGGACACACTTTCTCCACAGGTTTGTAAGGAGGGGCAGTTTTGACCCGTTATCGAGTCATAGAGGTCTAAAGTATAGAAACAAACCCTTCAGCCTGACGAGCCTATGCCGCCCAGTTTTCATAATTAAACTAATTCCATTTGCCGACGTTTGGTCCATATCCCACCATGTACCTGTTTAAATGTTTCTTAAATGATGAAATTGTACTCCTTTCCACCATTACCCCAGCAGCCCATTCCAGACACTCACCACCCTCTGTGTGGAAGAATTGCCCTTTTATATCTCTCCCCTCTCACCATATTTTAGACTCCCCTTTCATTAGGAAAAGCTGTTGACTGTCTACCTTATCTATGCCTCTCATAATTTTATAGACCTCTACAGGGTCACACCTCAGCCTCCAGAGTTCCTGGGAAAAAGGTCCCAGTCTATCCAAACTCATAACTCAAACTCTCCAGTCCAGGTAGCATCCTAGTTAATCTTTTCTGAACTCTTTCCAGTTTAATAGCATCCTTTCTACAGTAGCCCAGGGCAACCAGAACTGCACGCTGTTTTCCAAATTGGCCTTAGCAACATCTTGTACAGCTGCAACAAGACTTCCCAACTGCTGGACTCAATGCTCTGACCAATGACAGCAAGCATGCTGAAAGCCTTCTTCACTGCCCCTGTCTACCCGTGACTCCATTTTGGAGGATCTAGGAACCTGTACCCTTAGATCTCTATGTTCTATAACACTCCTCAGGGCCCCACCATTGACTCGCAGAGTTTTGATTGGTTTCCAACCAAGACCAGTTGTGAGAATTCAGAAATGCTCGATGTGTTAACAACTTCATGGAATCATAGAATCCCTACAGTGTGGAAACAGGCCATTCGGCCCAGCAAGTCCACACCGACCCTCGGAAGAATATCTCACCCAGACTCTTTCCCCCACCTTATTAATCTAAATTTCCCGTGACTAACGCATCTAACCTCCACACTCCCTGAACTCTATGGGTAATTTAGCATGGCCAATACACCTAACCTGCATATCATTGGACTGTGGGAGGAAACCGGAGCACCTGGAGGAAACCCACACAGACACGGGGAGATTGTGCAAACTTGACAAAGACAATCGCTCGAGGCTGGAATCAAACCTGGGGTCCCTGGCGCTGTGAGGCAGCGCTGCTAACCACTGAGCCACCGTGCCAGCCCAACTTCTTGACTGATTCCTGTGCAAGTGACCACAGCCCAATCTTCAGACAGAAACATACAGCCTGTGGAGGGGAAAACATCTCTCCCAATCTCCCTTCCATGAGAGGAAGAGAAAAAGCTGGAGGAAACCCACACAGACACGGGGAGATTGTGCAAACTTGACAAAGACAATCGCTCGAGGCTGGAATCAAACCTGGGGTCCCTGGCGCTGTGAGGCAGCGCTGCTAACCACTGAGCCACCGTGCCAGCCCAACTTCTTGACTGATTCCTGTGCAAGTGACCACAGCCCAATCTTCAGACAGAAACATACAGCCTGTGGAGGGGAAAACATCTCTCCCAATCTCCCTTCCATGAGAGGAAGAGAAAAAGAAAATCCCAGAAATGGATTATTCTCCCTGTGCCAAGAATGGATTGTTATTCCTGTAACGCGGAATCTACCACTTCTGATGTTCCTCAGGAAGCAGGAACAGGGGACTGAGTTAGATGATCAGCCATGGTCATATGGAGTGGTGGATCAAGCTCGATTATGTTCCTTTACGAACACAGACCATCAACTCCCCAACTTTCTGGCACATTGTCAGATGAGTCACCACCACCAACTGGTGCCCTCAGCATGGAGATGGTGCGACGGTGGGTGTGTGCCAAGAAACATGCCATGGGTGATGGAATACCGTGACCATGGCTGAGGTCATGTGGTACAGGACACGGTATATAAAGTCATTCAGTCATATGGCAACTAGTCTTGATCAACCAGATTCCCTAAACTGAACCATTTGCCTGCATTCGGCCCATATCACTCAAAATCTTTCTTTTTCATGTACCTGTCCAAATGTCTTTTAAATATTGCAACTGTAGCTGCATCTACCATTTCCTCTGGTAGCTTGTTCCATATAACCAACATCCTCTGCATGAAAAAGTTACCCCTCAGGTCCCTTTTAAATCTTACCCTCTCTCCTTAAACCTATGCTCCATAGTTTTGAATTCCTGTACCCTGGGGCAAAGATCTTGGCCATTCACCTTATCTAAATCTCTTACACATGTGTAAATCTCTACAAAATCACTCCCTCAACCTGCAAAGTTCTGGGGACAAAAGTCCCAAGCTAGCCAGCCTCTCCTTATAACGCAAACCCTCCATTCCCAGCAATAGTGACCTAACTTTTGGAATATTGGCAAGATTAGGGAACCACAGATGAGACTAGCAAAGAGGGAAAAGAAGGCATACATTAGTTCTAGGTGACTGAAAACATATGAAGCTTTAGAAGAATATTGGGAAGGTAGGACCAATCTGAAATGAGGAATTAAGAGGGCTAAAATGGGTCATGAGATATCTTTAGCAAACAGGGTTAAGGGGCGGCACAGTGGCTCAGTCACTGCTGCCTCGCAGCGCCAGGTTCAATTCCAGCCTCGGGCGATTGTCTGCGTGGGGTTTTCACATTCTCCCTGTGTCTGCGTGGGTTTCCTCTGGGCGCTCCGGTTTCCTCCCAGAGTCCAAAGATGTGCAGGTCAGGTGAATTGGCCATGCTACGTTAACCATAGTGCTAGGTGCATTAGTCAGAGGGAAATGGGTCTGGGTGGGTTACTCATCAGAGGGTCGGTGTGGACTTGTTGGGCCGAAGGGCCTGTTTCTGCCCTGCAGGGAATCTAATAAAAAAAACCACCAAAGCCTTTTATTCGAATATAAGGAGCAAGAGGGTAACTAGAGTTATGCTCCTCTTGCTCAATGTGGGAGCTCAGGGACACAGCTCATGTCCCTGTCTCCTTCACGTGCAGGATGTGTGTCCAGCTGTAGCTCTTGTTAGACCGCATTGAAGGCTGTGAAGCTGCGGATGGACTCACTTTGGGAGCATACACGATGCTGAGGGGGTTGTGGATAGCACATTTAGTGAATTGGTCACACCACAGATTGGGATTGCTGAGGGAGAAAGGGAATAGGTGATTAAAAGGCAGAGGAAGAGCAGGAAGGCAGTGCAGGTGTCCCCTGCGGTCATCTCCCTCCAAAAAAGGTATTTTGGATGCTGTTGGGGGAGATGGCTCACCAGGGGAAGGCAGCAGTATCCAGATTCATGGCACTGTGGCTGGCTCTGCTGTTCATAAGGGTGGGAAAAAAGAGTAGAAGGGCTATAGTCATAGGGGATTCAATTGTAAGGGGAGTAGATAGGCGTTTCTGTGGTCGAAAACGAGACTCCCGAATGGTATGTTGCCTCCCAGGTGCATGGGTCAGGGATGTCTTGGGTTGACTGCAGAAAATTCTCAAGGGGGAGGGTGAACAGCCAGTTGTCGTGGTGTATGTAGACACCAATGACATAGGGAAATAAGGGGATGAGGTCCTACAAGAAGAGTTGAGGAAGTTAGGAAACAAGTTACAAAGTAGGCCCTCAGAGGTTGTAATCTCAGGTTTGCTACCAGTGCCACGTGCTAGTCAGAGTAGGAATGATAGAATAATCAGGGTGAAAGCGTGGCTTGACAGATGGTGCATGAGGGAGGGGTGCAGATTTTTGGGACATTGAGACCGGTTCTGGAGGAGATGCAACTATTACAAATTGGACGGTCTCCACCTGGACTGGACCAATGTCCTTGGGGGAGCTTTTGCGAATGCTGTTGGGGAGGGTTTAAACTTATATGAGAGGGGGATGAGAACCCAGTGAAGAGGTTGGTGGACAGTAAGGAGGCAGTAACTAAAGCCGGTACTGAACGAGATAATGCAGTCAGCGTGACTAAGGGGAAGAATAGCAGGAAGCAGGGGATGAACACAGAGGGACTGGTGGTCTGAGGTGCATTTGTTTTAATGCAAGAAGGAAGAAGGGTGCATACATAAGGCGAGTGAAAACGGATGAAGTTTTGGAAGAATATCGGGAATGTAGGGCCAATCTGAAATGAGGAATTAAAAGGGTTAAAAGGGGTCATGATGTATTGTTAGCGAGCAGGGTTGAGGCAAATTCCAAATCCTTTTATTTATATATAAGGACTAAGAGGGTAACTAGGGAAAGGGTTGGCCCACTCAAGAATAGAGGAGCAAAGATATGCGTGGAGTCAGAGAAAATGGGTGAGATTCTGAATGAGTAGTTTACATCGGTATTCACCAAGGAGAGGGATATGACCAATGTTGAAGTTAGGGATAGATGTTTGATTACTCCAGGTCAAGTTGGCATAAGGAGGGAGGAAGTGTTGGGTATTCTAAAAGGCATTAAAGTGGAAAAGTCCAGGCCCGAATGGGATCGAGATTAGATTCCCTATAGTGTGGAAACAGGCCCTTCGGCCCAACAAGTCCACACCGACCCTCCAAAGCGTAACACACCCAGACCCATTTCCCTCTGACTAATGCACCTAGCACCATGGGCAATTTAGCATGGCCAATTCACCTGACCTGCACATCTTCGTACTGTGGGAGGAAACCGGAGCACCCGGAGGAAACCCACGCAGACACGGGGAGAATGTGCAAACTCCACACAGTCAGTCACCTGAAGTTGGAATCGAACCCAGTTCCCCGCCACTGTGAGGCAGCAGTGCTAACCACTGAGCCACCAGGCCACCTGTGAGCCACCATGCCGCCCGAGGTTACTGAGGGAAGCGAGAGAGGAAATGGCTAAGGCTTTTACAGATATCTTTGCCGCACCCTTGAACATGGAGGAGGTGCCAGAGGACTGGAGAATTGCTAATTTTGTCCCCTTGTTTAAGAAAGGTAATCCAGATAATTATACACCAGTGAACCTGACTTCAGTTGTAGGGAAGCTACTGGAGAAGATACTAAGGGATTGAATGTATGCTGTACTCATTTGGAAGAAAATGGGTTTATCAGTGATAGGCAGCATGGTTTTATGCAGGGAAGGTCATGTCTTACAAACCTAATAGAATTCTTTGAAGAGGTGACAAAGTTGATTGATGAGGGACGGGATATAGAAGTCGCACACATGGAATTTAGTAAGGTGTTTGATAAGTTTTCCTCCTCTCTCTACAAGAATCTCAGGGAGTCCCTCTCCCACTGCAACTCCCAGGTCAGTTACTCTGCCCTGAAGCTCTTCAACCATGTCCTGAAACAGACTCGACTCTATGCTACTTTCTCCCCACCCCCACCCTCCTCTCATTTTTCTCTCCACCCTTCAGGCACTCTGAATTCTTGATTCCTGATGAAGGGCTTTTTCCCGAAACATCGATTTTACTGCTCCTCGGATGCTGCCTGAACTGCTGTGCTTTTCCAGCACCACTAATCCAGAGTTTGATAAGATTCCCCATGTTCGGCTGACGAGGAAGATGAAGTTGCCTGGGGTCCAGGGTATTCTAGCTAGATGGATAGAGAACTGGTTGAGCAACAGACAGAGAGTTCCGCATGTAGGTTTGCTCGCTGAGCTGGAAGGTTCATTTCCAGACATTTCATCACCCTACTAGGTAACATCTTCAGTGGGCCTCTGGGAGAAGCACTGTTGATAATTCCTGCTTTCTATTTACATTTGGAATGACATGAGCCTCTCTCAGTAGTATCCATACATAGAGATGAGGAAGGATCCCACTTTGACTGAGACAGCACATCCATCCTAGGAAAAGCCAAACAGAGACTCGCACGAGAATTCCTGGAAGCATGGCATTCCAACAAACACATCGAGTTAGAGCCCATCTGCCACTCCCTGAGAAAAAGAACAGGAAATGATGTCACCACAGGAAATGATGTCACAACAGGAAATGCCATCACCAACACAAAGAAACCCAAATATATAAATAGAAAGCAGAATTATGACAGTGCTTTGCCTGAGGCCCACTGATTATGTTACCTATTAGGGTGACGAAAAATCTGGCAATGAACCTTCCAGCTCAGTGAGCAAACCTACATCCAGAACCTCAATCTGAGCTACAAATCTTCTCAAAACTTGCAAAGACAAAGAGTAGAAGGGATCTGTGTTGGGACCACTGTTGTTTGTGATATACATAAATGATCTGGAGGAAGGTGTAGGTTGCCTCATTAGCATGTTTGCAGATGACATTAAGATTGGTGGAGTAGCAGATAGTGAAGGGGACTGTCAGAGAATACAGCGGAATATAGATAGATTGGAGAGTTGGGCAGAGAAATGGCAGATGGAGTTCAAATCAGACAAATGCGAGGTGATACATTTTGGAAGATGCAATTCCAGAGCAAACTGTAAAGTAAATGGAAAAGTCCTGGAAAAATGATGTTCATAAGGATCTGGGTGTTCAGTTTCATTGTTCCCTGAAGAGTCAACGCATGTCAGTGGAGTGGTCAAGGAGGCATACGGCACGCTTTCCTTCATCAGACGGGGTATTGAGTACAAGAGTTGGCAGGTCATGTTACAGTTGTATAAGACTTGAGTTCGGCCACATTAGGAATACTGCGTAGAGTTCTGGTTGCCACATCACCAGAAGGATGCGGATGCTTTGGAGACGGTGCAGAGGAGGTTCACCAGGATGTTGCCTGGTATGGAGGGCGCGAGCTGTGAGGAGAGGTTCAGTAAATTAGGATTTTCTTTCTTGGAAAGAAGGAGGTTGAGGAGGGGAACCTAACTGAGGCCTGAGAGGTGTAGACAGGGTGGATAGCAAGAAGCTTTTTCCCCAGAGTAGGGGAACTCAATTCCTCGGGGTCATGAGTTCCAGTTGTGAGAGGAAAGGTTTGGGGAGATATGCACGGAAGGTTCTTTGGGCAGAGGGTGTGGCCCGCAGAGGTGACAGAAGCAGGCATGATAATGTTATTTAAGAAGTATCTAAACAGATACATGAATGGGCAGGAAACAAAGTTATACACACTCTTAGAAAATAAGTGACAGGTTTAGATAGAGGATCTGGGTCAGCACAGGTTTGGAGGGCCAAAGGGCCTGTTCCTGTGCTGTAATTTTCTTCGCTCTTTGTTCTTTATCAATGTTTTGTACAGCTGTAACATGACATCACAACTCCTCTACTCAGTGCTCTGACCAATGAAGTCAAGCATGCCAAACACCTTCTCCACCACAATGTCTACCTGTGACTCCACTTTCAAGGAACAAAGAATCTGCACCTCAAGGTCTCTCTGTTTGACATCACTCCCCAAGGCCCTACCATTAAATAGACAGGTCCTGCTGGAAATCTGAAACAAGGAGGCTGGAGAAGCTCAGCAATTCTGGAAGGGCAGAGAGAAACACAGTTCACCTGTTTCACCTGTTTAGTGGACGGCACGGTGGCACAGTGGTTAGCACTGTTGCCTCACAGCGCCAGAGACCCGGGTTCAATTCCCGCCTCAGGCGACTGACTGTGTGGAGTTTGCACGTTCTCCCCGTGTCTGCGTGGGTTTCCTCCGGGTGCTCCGGTTTCCTCCCACAGTCCAAAGATGTGCAGGTCAGGTGAATTGGCCACGCTGAATTGCCCGTAGTGTTAGGTAAGGGGTAAATGTAGGGGAATGGGTCTGGGTGGATTGCGCTTCGGCGGGTCGGTGTGGACTTGTTGGGCCAAAGGGCCTGTTTCCACACTGTAAGTAATCTAATCTAATCTAAACATGTTCAGCGTGGACCCCTTTCACCTATCATCCTGTCTCACTGTCATGGAAGCCAGTCTTTGCAAAAGCTCAATATGGTTGAGGTACAATAAATGCAGCCGGGGGAATGGAGGAGACGAGAACTGTTACAGAAATCAGTGCTGCACACTGGAGTAACCGAGCCAGAAAGCATTTAAGGTACAGCCCGGGATATGACATTTGAAAATTATGGAGTGTGCACCCAAGGCACAGTGCAAGGCAGGCGTTGCAATTATTGTGTGAGTTTCAGTTTCTATGGGTCCTCTTCCCAGTGCAATCAATAACAATAACACCATCCCATCCAGTGTTATTAGATTGGAGATTTATTTTGCAGACAGACAGCTAAGATCGATTCCTTAAGGATCTATTTCCTTCATGTATCTGCAATGATTTCCCAGTAAATGTGATATTTTTATTAATTAAAACTACAGCCTTTTACAGGATGCCTGCACAAGGCGTCAGTGATTCTCAAGCTTCTGAGTATGTACTCAGCGAGTGAACACCAGGCAAAGACAAACTTTGACTTAATTTCAGTGTTGCAGGTAGCACTTTCACTCTCAGAAAGATCCATTTGCTCAGTAACGTCAAGAATGGGGGGGGAGTGCATTCTCATAGCGCCTTTCACAACCCTGTGCCTTTATGAAGTGTTCTCGAAGGCTGTTTTTGGGACCTTGGCAGCCAAGGAGCAGACGGAATCCCTTCCGCTATAATACCAGCCCCAGTTCTACGATCAATCTCCTGCCCCTACCCCATATGCCTGCATACCTTTTCTATCTGAAAAACCATCCAGTGCCCCTCTTGAATGGCTCAATTGAACCTGCCTCCACCATATTTCCAGGCAGTGCATTCCAGACCCTAACAACATGCTCTCTGAAAGGTGTTTCCTCACGTCACTTTGTTGCACATCACTTCAGATCAATGCCCTCTGTTTCCTGTTCCCCTTACGAATGGGAACACCTCCACCCTATCCACTCTGCCCAGCCCTCGCTCATGATTTTGAAAACCTCTGTTCAATCTCCGCTCAGCTTTCTTATCTCCAATGAGAACGATCCCAACGTCTTTAATCTATCCTCATCATCGTACAGCAATATCCCATAGGCAGTGATGTTGTAGTCAACAATTCACCTGGTTGCAGTTGAAGATTGATCAATATCAAGCTGGTTCAGTGATTAGCGCTGCTACCTCCCAGCACCATACTCTTGACTCTGATCTCCAGCATCTGCAATCCTCACTTTCTCCCTCCTGCCTCCAAGCACCAGGGACCCGCATTCAATTCCAGCCTCGGGCAACTGTCTGTGTGGAGTTTGCACGTTCTCCCACGTCTGTGTAAGTTTCCTCTGGGTGCTCCGGTTTCCTCCCACAGTCCAAAGATGTACAGTTTAGGGTGGATTGGCCGTGCTCAATTGCTCATAGTGTCCAAGGATGTGCAGGCTAAGTGGGTCAGCCAGAGTAAATGCAGGGTTACAGGGGTGGGTGTGGGATTCTCTGCAGAGGATTGCTAGAGACTGGATGGGCCAATTGGCCTCTGTCTGCACTTGTGAGTCTGAATAAATGTTACTCAGGGTAGTGGGGGGAGCCCTTTCAGTTCAATGGCATGAATCCGAGGGAAGCTAACTCATCAGGAAAACTGCACGTCAAGCCATGCGACAGAAGTTTTTTGCTGCTATTGGCATACAAGCTGGATTTTGTGTCACAGAGCCCAGAGACCAGAGGGTGCCTTAAGAAGACAATTTTATCATTCAATTTTATCAGTGCTACCCACTGAAAGAGGGCTAACACTGCGACTGTATCCGCTTATGGGTGGTGGAGGGAGTGATTCTTGTGGATGTGGTGTCAATCAAGCGGGGGCTGCTTTGTCCTGGATGGTGTCAAGCTTTTTGAGTGTTGTTAGAGCTGCCCCCATCTAGGCAAGTGGATAGTTTTCCATAACACGCCTGATTAGGGAGTTGTAAGATGGTAGGAAAACTTTGGGGAGTCAGGAGCTGGGTTACTTGCTGCAGGATTCTGAGTTTCTGACCTGCTCTTGTAGCCACAGTGTTTATGTGGCGAGGCCAGTTGAGTTTCTGGTCATTGGTGATCCCCGGGATATCGAATGTCAACTCTGATTGGTCAAGGCGCAGCCACGGAGAGGGACAGAAGTCTCCGAGCAGCAAGAAAAGAAACCATCCATCAATCAGACAAAGACACACTCTTGTAACTCTGAAGCTTTGATGTCAAGTTGCTGTTTACTATGCGCAGCTTGTCTGCTGGTTGATTGGCTGGTGCTTAAGTTGCTACTGTGTTCTGGTGGCCTTTGAAATCAGTGCGATTTTTAATTACTCCATCAGTGCATTCAGGAGAAGTCACCTTTTCAAATGTTCTGCAAAGTGACCTCCCTGCACCAACCAGATTACTGGCTCTGTGTACACATTGCTCCCATTCTCGTTATGCTAACAGTTCTGACTCGTCAATGACTCAGAATCTACAATTAGCCAGCCATTTCTAGTTGTTTCGGTATCGAGTTACCTTCGCCATCTCCATTCAAGCAAAGTAATCTCTAAGAGGATGAAGAAGGGCTGGCTATATTCAACAGCTGTCTGACTTCATAAAGGGACATATTGCACAGAGGTCAATACAGAGTAAAGCTCTCTCTACACTTTTAACTTGAAAGTAAAGCTCTCAATACTCAAAACTGCACGCAAAGCCTCCTCAACACTATCCCCATTAAACAATCCCAGGACAGATATAGCACAGTTAGATAAAGAGTAAAGTTCCCTCTATACCATCCCTATCAAATATTCCCAGGACAGGACATTGCAGGCTTAGATACAGAGTATAGATATTTCAGCACTGTCCCCATCAAATACTGTCAGGACAGGGACAGCACAGAGTTAGACACAGAGTAAAACTCCGTCTATACTGTCCCCATCAAGCACTCCCTGAAGAGGGATGGCATGGGGTTAAATACAGAGTAAAACTCCCTCTAAACCTGTTCCCACCAAACATTCCCAGGACAGGGACAGCATGGGGTTAGATACAGAGTGAAGCTCCCTCTACACTGTTCCCATCAAACACTCCCATGAGCACTAGATTGGTTCTGATTAAACTTCCCTTAAATGTCCCATTTCACTGCATTCTGGCCCATTAGGGAAACAAATGGAGGGTTTTGAACACACACTGTCCTGGCAACTTGGCAGAGTCTTTTACCCACACTCATTTCATTCAGCACATGGCATGAGAAACATTCTGGAATTTCTGCAACTTTGGGCCAATAGTCAAACTTGTCACACTCTCAACATCACAGTCTCAAGGGGATAGGCTCCAGACAGCTAAATGTCCGCTAATCCTTTCATTCTTTGAGAATGAAAACTGCTGCCCAATAGCATTTCTCTCACAATGATCAGCTAGAAGCAAATCCAAAGGTGGGAGCTAGTTTTGAACTTTCAGTGTGAACCCACCATCTGTCTGAAGGACTCAAACACTGTCAGTTCTTTTCAGTCATAGGAACAAACCAATGGCCAGTTACAAACAACAGAAAAGGGGATTGCTGCAAACAGTGTGAGGGCCTGCATTAATTCGCAGCATTGGGCTGATGATTTCAAGGCAAGTTGACCTTTGGAGGAAGTTTGCAGAGCTCAGGGCCATAGCTATTCTAGGCATCAAATTGAAACACCATGTGGAATTTGTACATTCTCCCCGTGTTTGCGTGGGTTTCCTCCGGGTGCTCCGGTTTCCTCCCACAATCCAAAGATATCCATGTTGGGTGAATTGGCCATGCTACATTGCCCCATAGTATTCAGGGATATGGAGGTTAGGTGCATTGGTCAGGGGAAATGTAGAGTAATAGGGTAGGGGAATGGGTTTCGGTGGGTTACTCTTCAGAGGTTCATTGTGGACTTGTTGGGCCAAATGGCCTGTTTCCACACTGTAGGGAATCTATGATTCTATGAAATCTGTCAACAATGGCTCAGTGGGAAGTCCTCACTTTTATCTCTGAGCACTGACCTCAAAGCCCAGCCTGACATTTACAAAGCAGTGCTGGGGGAGTGCTGCACTGTCAGAGGTTACAAAAACAGAAGCTCCTGTCTTCTCTCTCTCTTTGGATCTCTTTGTCTGTCTATCTGTCTGCCTCTCTCTCTCTCTCTGCCCTCCGCCACCCCCCCCCCCACTGGTTGGAACTAGCCCATTCTATGCACTTTAGCCAACATCTATTTTATGAACAGTGTCATGGACCAGACCAGACCAGATCCTCTCAAAATATATTAAGAAGGTGGCATAGACCCTAACTTTTTGTTATTTTAAGGGTAAATGTGAAGTGCTGTGTGCCAGATGTAATTCAATTGGTCAAACTACTCAACATTAAGGAAAACACAGTTTATTCGGGACTTGGGTAGTGTTGTAGAACAAAGGGCCCCGGGGTGCTGCTACATAATTCTTTGAAGCTTGGTCAGGTGAAACTGCAGAGCTGTCCAGTCCCAGCCTCACATGAAGGGCACAGGCAGCAAACTCACTCACTGCACCAGAACAGTGATCAGCATTGGATTAGGAACCACTTGGGTCAATTATCCTTTTCATTAGGGAGTTCTTCTGAACACCCACACCAAACAAATCGTCCTGGTGTGGGTCAACTCTTCAGATGTAATATCTCTATGTCTGACCATTGAAATGAAGTATTGAATTCTTATATCTCACAGGAAAGTAGAGTCCAATAGATATGGGAGGAAAAGCCCTGGATATGGGGGGGCAGGGTGTGTGTGTGTGGGGGGGGGGGGGTGGCGATGGAGAAGCAAATGATTTAACCCTTTCACTAACAAATCAGTCAATAAAAGCCCTGAAAAAAAATTTAAAGTTGAGCTCTATTCCTACAGGAAAAGAGCTCAAAAGCAGAGTTTAATGGAGGAGAGATTGAGTTGGTTAGGGTTGTACTCCCTGATGTTTGGAAGAATGAGGGGTGGAATCGCAAAGAAAGCTATAAAATTGTATCAGGACTAGACAGGTTAGATACAGGAAAGATGTTCCTTATGATGGAGGAGTCCGGAACCAGGGCTCATAGCCTAAGGATAAGCAATAAACCTTTCAGGACTGAGATGAGGGCAAATTTCTTCTGTGGTGGGATTCACTGCCACATAAAAATGGATGAGGCCAAAACATGATGTATTTTCAAGACGGGGATATTTGTAGCTGTTGTGACTTAAGGGATCAAGGGATTTGGAGGGAGGGCAGGATTGATCAACTATGCTCATATTGAATGCTGGAGCAGACTCGAGGGGCTGAATTGTCTACTCCTGCTCCTATCTTCTATGTTTCTAAAACTTTGGTTAAACCAAGCTGAAGAGTATTGAGAGGACTTTTGCTTTCTATATGCATGTTTTTGCAATGTAATAATCATGTATATGTTTGCATCATCCATTCTTTGGATGTGGGTATAACTGAGAAAACCAGCATTTATCTTCCCATCACTAAATGTCCCCTTCGCTAAGTGGCTTGATGGGCTATTTCAGACAGCAAGTAAGAGATAACCACATTGCTGTGGACCATTGCTGTAGATGGTAGATTTCCTTCCTTAAGGGACCAGATGGCTATTGGCTACATAGTAATTAGGAACTCATGTCACCATAATATCAGCTAGGCAGCTTGTGCTGTGAAGGTAAATGTGCATGTATACACATCAATAAACATATATAAAATTGTTCTCAATTCTGCCTTGGCCTCAATCTTCCCCATTGCTGTCCTCTCCCTCCTGTCCTCAGTGCTCCAAGATTTCCGTTTTCTTTCAATTCTTACTTTCAATGTCATACTCATCTACAGTTTTAATTGCTCCCCCACTGGAGGTGTTGTCCTCCACTGCCAAAGGCCATGCTGAGGTAGTCCCACCCGCTAACCAGGATGTTCTGTTGACCGCTATCCTCCCGGAAGACACACACCACAAGTGGACAAGTGTGAATGTGTCAGAGTGTGTGTGTGTGTGTGTGTGTGTGTGTGTGTGTGTGTGTGTGTGTGTGTATCTGTGCATGTCCCTCCCTCGCTTTGCATGTGTGTGCCCCCTCTAAATTTCTGTGCACATGCCCTCCCCCTCGACATGTGTGTGCTTGTCCCTCCTTCGCAGTGTCTGCGTGTCCCTCCCTTGCAGTGTATGTGCGTGTCCCTCCCTCACTGAGTGTATTCCCATTACCGTAAGTGTGTGTGCTTGTCCCTCCTTCGCGGTGTGTGCGTTTCCCTCTCTTGCTCTGTGTGTTTGTGTGTGTGTGTGTGTGTGTGTATGAATGTGTGCATCAGAGTATGTGCACTCATCTGAGTGAATATGTATATGTGTGAATGAGTGTGTGTGTGTATTTGAGTGAGCATATGTGTGTGTGAATGAGTGTGTGCATCAGAGTGTGTGTATTTAAGTGAGTCCATGTGTTTGTGAATGAGTGTGTGTATCATAGTGTGTATTTGAGTGAGTGTATGTGTGTGTGATTGAAAGTGTGCGCAGAGTGTGTATTTGACTGTGTATGTGTGTGAATAAGTGTGCTTGTCAGAGGGTGTTTTGAATAAGTACGTGAGGGTGAATGAGCGTGAGTGTATCAGAATGTGTATTTATGTGCACGCATATGTTTGCGTGAATGAGTGTGTGTATTTATGTGAATGATTATGCATACATGTGTGTTTGTGTGTGCATAAGAGCATATATATGAATGAGTGCGAGTGTGTCAGAGTGCGTACTTGTGTGCTTGCACTCGGAGAAAGTGAGGACTGCAGATGCTGGAGGTAAGAGTCGAGAGTGTAATGCTGGAAAAACACAGCAGGTCAGGCAGCATCCGAGGAGCAGGAAAATCAACGTTTCGGGCATAAGCCCTTCATCAGGCCACTGCTTACATGTACCTTATGTCTATGTGACTGTGTGCAGGCGTATGTAGATATAGATGAATGTATCGTGTATGACTTTAACTAACATTGGAAGCTGAGTGTGTTGAAGGATTGGCAGCACTGATTCATACCAAAATGGTGAAGGAGCCCCATCCTCAACTGATCCAGTTGAATAATTTAACTGGGTCCTGTCTGTTTTTGGCAGGGTGGGGATGGGGAAGGGAGGGATGATCCTTGGGATGTACCAGGAAAACAGCCAATTGCTGAGATGGAGGAAGACAGCAGGGTGACCCCAAAATTGGAGAGAGGTTATGTCTTGGACCATTTTTATCACCACTGCCGACTAATTGACAATACAGGATCAGTCCCTTTTTCTCCCTGTGTTGTATATTTCTATTTATATCTCTTGTTCTTTGTCCTTCACCTTTTACCTAATTTTGTTGTGTCTCTCTCCCCTATCTCCCCCCCTCTCTCTCGTAAAATCTGTCCCTATTCTTTCATTGTTTCCATGTCACAATCCTGGCTCCTTCTCCCTGATGGAATGTAAGATTGCCTGTACCACAAAGACCTCAGTGGTTTGGGAAGGTCATTCACCACTACTTTCTCAAGGACAACGCAGGACAGGCAATAAAACGTTGGCCTAGCCAGTGACACCCTCACTGAATGAATTTTAAATGAAGCATCGAAAAGGAGTCAATCTAATGGTCAAAGTGTTAATTGACAATTAAATCTTTGCCCTTGAATTTTAATTATGCGATGTATGTTGATACCTATGCCCAGTTAACTTATTACTGTCCTTTTCTCAAACAGGAAGCTCTGCCTTAAATTCAGATTCTAAACTTCCATCCCTTCTATCTCCACATCTTTCTGATGCTGATAAGGGCACAGTAGGTGTACCATTGTAACGCCTTAATGAAAATTCAAACCATCAAATCAAGATGTCATGCTCGCTGTCAGTAGCAGCTCAGACACACTGCACTGAGGTTCTCTCTCTCCTCCTTTTCAAACGCCCAAACCTAAGGCTTTTATAAAGGCTGATTTTGGGCGTCTTCAAATCCCAATCACTCATTATACTTGAAAGATGAGATTCTAAGCATCAAACACCCTGTATTGCAATAACAACCACTCGCACTTAAATAGAGTCTTCTGCATTGAAAAAGTCCCCCCTGGTGCTTCTCAGAAGCTGAGTCAGACAAAAATAGGTTCCAAGGTAAAGGAAGAGATAGGTCTCTGAGGTTCTTGGGGACAAAAGCCAGTGACTGGTGATCAGTGGTACCACAGATCAGCCCAGCCAACAGCATTGATCACATTAATGATCACACTAAATATAATAGCTTCAAGTTTGCAGTTGACACAAAGCCGGGTGGGAGGGTGAGCTGTGAGGAGGACACAGAGACGTTGCAGTGTGATCTGGACAGGCTCAGGGACTGGACAAATGTAAGGTTGCTGAAGTATAATATGGCTAGAAGTGAGATTACTCAGTTTGGCAGCAAAGGTACAGGAAGGCAGATGATGACCTGTAAATTAACAGATTGGGAAACGGAGAGGTGCAATGTCAACCTGTCACTGAAAATTAGCGTGCAGGTGCAGTGAAGAAACGCAATGGGACGTTGGTCTGCACAGTGAGAGGATTCGAGTACAGGAGCAGGGATGTCTTGCTGCAATTGTACAGGGTCTTGTTGAGATCACACCTGGAGCATTGTGCGCAGTGTTAGCCCCTGTATCTGAGGAAGGATGTTCTGGTATGGACAGAGGACAATAAAGCTTTTCCAGACTGATTCCTGACATTGAAAGGCTGAAAAGCATGAAGAGAGACCAGATCAATTAGAACCAAGTTCACTGGTGTTTAGAAGAATAAGGAGGGTTCTTGTAGAAACCAATAAAATTCTAACAGGATGAGAAGGGGCAAACACAAGAAGGATGTTCCCAATGACCAGGAAATTCAGACCACACCGAAAAGGTAAGGGGTAGGCCATTTAGGACTGAGATGAGGAGAAATGTCCTCACCAGACAGTGGTGAGCCTGAGGTAGTCTCTTCCACAGAAAACACTTGGGATCAAAACATTGAATGTTTGCAAGAAGGAGTTTGACATAGTTCTCAGGCATAAAGGGGTAGGAGGGGATGTGGAGAAAGCAGCTACGGGGACTGAGTTGATCATAATGAATGACAGAATAGGTTTGAAGGGCAGAATGGCCTACTCAGACCCCCATTTTTCGATATTCCTGAATCCCAATGGCTGCTTTCAGTAACACCATCATGGCCTGGCTACTTCTTCTGCTCGCTCCATCTCCTGATATTGTTCTGTCTAGCAACTCAAAGTGAACACGACGTACAAGTTACGATTTCAAAACATAAACCCCTTCTTCGTAAGCATGTTTAAATCATTCAGCTCCACAGTCTAAACAATACATTTAAAACATGACCTGACTGCTCCATTAATTACAAATGCTAAAGCTTGGATTTAACAATGAGCAGAGCGAAGGCAGTGAGTCCCAGAGCAGTGCGAGGGCAGTGAGTCCCAGAGCAATGCGAGGGCAGTGAGTCCTATAGCAGTGAGAGGACAGTGAGTCCCAGAGCAGCGTGAGGGCAGTGAGTCCCAGAGCAGTGTGAGAGCAGTGAGTCTAACAGGAGTGCGAGGGCAATGATTCCCAGAGCAGTGTGAGGGCAGTGAGTCCCAGAGCAGTGTGAGAGCAGTGAGTCCCAGAACAGTGTGAGAGCAGTGAGTCACACAGGAGTGCGAGGGCAATGAGTCCCAGAGCAGTGAGAGGGCTGTGAGTCCCAGAGCAGTGAGACTGCAGTGAGTCCCAGAGCAGTGAGACGGCAGTGAGCCCCAGAGCAGTGTGAGGACAGTGAGTCCCAGAGCAGTGAGAGGGCAATGTGTCCCAGAGCAGTGTGAAGACAGGGCATCCCAGAGAAGTGTGAGAGGGCAGTGAGACACAGAGCAGTGCGAGGGCAGTGAGTCCCAGAGCAGCAGTGAGACGGCAGTGAGTCCCAGAGCAGTGAGACGGCAGTGAGCCCCAGAGCAGTGTGAGGACAGTGAGTCCCAGAAGCAGTAGAGGGCAATGTGTCCCAGAGCAGTGTGAAGACAGGGCATCCCAGAGAAGTGTGAGAGGGCAGTGAGACACAGAGCAGTGCGAGGGCATTGAGTCCCACAGCAGTGCGAGGGCATTGAGTCCCACAGCAGTGCGAGGGCAGTGAGTCCCAGAGCAGTGAGACAGCAGTGAATCTGAGAGAGAAGTGAGTCCCAGAGGAATGAGAGGACAATGAGTCCCAGAGCGGTGTGAGGACTGTGTGTCCCAGATTACAGTGAGGGCAGTGAGCCCTAGAGCAGTGCGAGGGCAGTGAGTCACAGAGCAGTATGAGGGCAGTGAGTCCCAGAGCAGTGAGTCACACAGGAGTGCGAGGGCAATGAGTCCCAGAGCAGTGTGAGGGTGAGGAGCAGTGAGCCAAGAGCAACATGAGTGCAGTGAGTGTCAGAGCAGTGCGAGGGCAATGAGTCCCAGAGCAGTGCGAGGGCATTGAGTCCCAGAGCAGTGCGAGGGCAGTGAGTCCAAGAGCAGTGTGAGAGCAGTGAGTCCCAGAGCAGTGCGAGGGCAGTGAGTCCCAGAGCAGTGTGAGAGCAGTGAGTCCAAGAGCAACATGAGTGCAGTGAGTGTCAGAGCAGTGCGAGGGCAATGAGTCCCAGAGCAGTGTGAGCGCAGTGAGTCCCAGAGTAGCGTGAGGGCAGTGAGTTCCAGAAAATTGAGAGGACAGTGAATCCCAGAGCAGTGAGTCCCAAAGGACTTAGAGAAAAGTGAGTCCCAGAGGATTGAGAGGACAGTGAGTCCCAGAGCGGTGTGAGTACAGTGTGTCCCAGATTACAGTGAGGGCAGTGAGTCCCAGAGCATTGAGAGGGCCGTGAGTCCCAGAGCAGTGTGAGGGCAGTGACTCCCAGAGCAGTGAGAGGGCAATGAGTCCCAGAGCAGTGCGAGGGCAGTGAGTCACACAGGAGTGCGAGGGCTGTGAGTCCCAGAGCAGTGTGAGGGTAGTGAGGCCCAGAGCAGTGTGAGAGCAGTGAGTCTAACAGGAGTGCGAGGGCAATGAGTCCCAGAGCAGTGTGAGGGCAGTGAGTCCCAGAGCAGTGTGAGAGCAGTGAGTCCCAGAACAGTGTGAGAGCAGTGAGTCACACAGGAGTGCGAGGGCAATGAGTCCCAGAGCAGTGAGAGGGCTGTGAGTCCCAGAGCAGTGAGACTGCAGTGAGTCCCAGAGCAGTGAGACGGCAGTGAGTCCCAGAGCAGTGAGACGGCAGTGAGCCCCAGAGCAGTGTGAGGACAGTGAGTCCCAGAGCAGTGAGAGGGCAATGTGTCCCAGAGCAGTGTGAAGACAGGGCATCCCAGAGAAGTGTGAGAGGGCAGTGAGACAGAGAGCAGTGCGAGGGCATTGAGTCCCACAGCAGAGCGAGGGCAGTGAGTCCCAGATCAGCGAGACGGCAGTGAATCTGAGAGAGAAGTGAGTCCCAGAGGAATGAGAGGACAATGAGTCCCAGAGCGGTGTGAGGACTGTGTGTCCCAGATTACAGTGAGGGCAGTGAGTCCCAGAGCAGTGCGAGGGCAGTGAGTCACAGAGCAGTGAGAGGGCATTGAGTCACACAACAGTGCGAGGGCATTGAGTCCCAGAGCAGTATGAGGGCAGTGAGTCCCAGAGCAGTGAGTCACACAGGAGTGCGAGGGCAATGAGTCCCAGAGCAGTGTGAGGGTAGTGAGGCCCAGAACAGTGTGAGAGCAGTGAGTCCCAGTGCAGTGCGAGGGCAGTGAGTTCCAGTGCAGTGTGAAGGCAGTGTGTCCCATAGCAGTGTGACAGCAGTGAGTCCAAGTGCAGTGTGACAGCAGTGAGTCCCAGCGCACTGAGAGTGCAGTGAGTCCCAGATCAGTGTGAGGGCAGTGAGTGCCAGAGCAGTGAGAAGGCAGTGAGAACCAGAGCAGTGTATGGGCAGTGTGTCCCAGAGCAGTGAGAGGGCAGTGAGTGCCAGAGCAGTGAGAGTGCAGTGAGTCCCAGAGCAATGTGAGGGCAGTGAGTTCCAGAGCAGAGTGTGGGCAGTGAGACCCAGAGTAGTGAGAGGACAATGTGTCCCAGAATAGTGAAAGAGCAGTGAGTCCCAGATCAGTGAGAGAGCAGTGAGCCCCATAGCAGTGTGTGGGCAGTGAGTCCCAGAGCAGTATGTGGGCAGAGAGTCCCAGAACAGTGTGTGGGCTGTGAGTCCCAGAGCAGTGTGTGGGTAGTGAGTCCCAGAGCAGTGAGAGGACAGTGAGTCCCAGAGCAGTGTGTGGGCTGTGAGCCCCAGAGCAGTGTGTGCGCAGTGAGTCACAGAGCAGTGAAAGGACAGTGAGTCCCAGAGCAGTGTGAAGGCAGTGAGTCCCATAGCTGTGTGTGAGCAGTGAGTCCCAGAGCAGTGGGTGGGCAGTGAGTCCCGGAGCAGTGGGTGGGCAGTGAGTCACAGAGCAATAAGAGGGCAGTGAGTCCCAGAGCAGTGTGAGGACAGCAAGTCCCAGAGCTGTGTGAAGGCAGTGAGCACCAGTGCAGTGTGAGGGCAGTGAGTCCCAGTGCAGCACGAAGGCAGTGTGTCCCAGAGCAGTGAGAGGGCAGTGAGTCCCAGAGCAGTGAGAGTGCAGTGAGTCCCAGAGCAATGTGAGGGCAGTAAGGCCCAGAGCAGTCTGAGGGCAGCAAGACCCAGAGCATTGTGAGGGCAGTGAGTCCCAGTGCAGTGCGAGGGCAGTGATTCCCAGCGCAACACAAGAGCTGTGTGTCCCGGAGCAGTGTGAGGGCAGTGAGTCAGAGCAGTGTGAAGGCATTGAGTCCCAGAGCGGTGCGAGTGCAGCGAGTCCCAGAGTAGTGTGTGGGTAGTGAGTCCCAGAGCTGTGTGTGGGCTATGAGTCCCAGAGCAGTGCGAGGGCATGGATTCCCAAAGCAGCATGATGGTAGTGAGTCCCAGAGCAGTATGTGTGCAGTGAGTCCCAGATCAGTGTGAGGGCAGTGAGTCCCAGAGCATTGTGAGGACAGTGAATCCCAGTGCAGAGCGAGGGCAGTGAGTCCCAGAGCAGTGTGTGGACAGTAAGTCCCAGAGCAGTGTGAGGTCAGTGAGTCACAGTGAAATGTGAGGGAAGCGGTCCCAGAGCAGTGCAAGGGCATTGAGTCCCAGAGCAATGTGAAAGCATTGATTCCCAAAGCAGTGTGAGGGCAGTGAGTCCCAGTGCAGTGTGAGGGCAGTGATTCCCAGAGCAGTGAGAGGACAATGTGTCCCAGAACAGTGAAAGAGCAGTGAGACCCAGATCAATGAGAGAGCAGTGAGTCCCAGAGCAGAGCGAGGGCCATGAGTCCCTGATCAGTGTGAAGTCAGTGAGTCCCAGAGCAATGTGAGGGCAGCGAGTCCCAGCACAGCGCAAGGGCAGTGTCTCCTGGAGCAGTGTGAGGGCAGTGTGTCCCGGAGCAGTGAGAGGGCAGTGAGTCACAGAGCAGTGTGTGGGCATTGAGTCCCAGAGCAGTGTGACAGCAGTGAGTCACAGAGCAGTGTGACAGCAGTGAGTCCCAAAGCAGTGTGAGGGCAGTGAGTCACAGAGCAGTGCGTGGGCAGTGAGTGCCAGAGCAGTGTGAGGGCAGTGAGTCCCAGAGCAGTGAGAGTGCATTGAATCCCAGAGAGGTGCGAGGACAATGGGTCCCAGAGCAGTGAGAGGGCAGTGAGTCTAGTGCAGTGCAAAGGCAGTGTGTCCCAGATCAATGAGAGCGCAGTGAGTCCCAGAGCTGTGTGAGAGCAGTGAGTCCCAGAGCAGAGCGAGGGTGGTGAGAACCAGAGCAGTGAGAGAACAGTGAATCCCAGAGCAACGTGAGGTTAGTGAGTCCCAGAGCAGTGTGTGGACAGTGTGTCCCAGAGCAGTGTGAGGACAGTGAGTCCCAGAGCAGTGAGAGGGCAGTGAGTCCCACAGCAGTGAGAAGGCAGTTAGTCCCATAGCATTGTGACAGCAGTGAGTCCAAGAGCAGTTTGAGGGCAGACAGTCCCAAAGCAGTGCAAGGGCAGTGAATCCCAGCACAGTGTGAGGGCAGTGAGTCCCAAATGAGTGTGCAAGGCAGTGAGGCCCAGAGCAGTGTGAGGACAGTGAGTCCCAGAGCAGTGTGTGGACCCGTGGGTTCCCAGAGCAGTGCGAGGGCAGTGAGTCCCAGTGCAGTGTGAAGGCAGTGAGGACAAGAGCTGTGTGAGGTCAGTGAGTGCCAGAGCAGTGAGAGGACAACGAGCCCCAGACCAGTGAAAGAGCAGTGAGTCCCAGATCTCTGAAAGAGCAGTGTGTCCCAGATCACTTAGAGAGCAGTGAGTGCAACAACAGTGTGAGAACAGTGTGTCCCAGAGCAGTGAGAGAGCAGTGAGTCCAACAACAGTGTGAGAACAGTGTGTCCCAGAGCAGTGTGAGAGCAGTGAGTCCCAGAGCAGTGTGAAGGCAGTGAGTTCCAGAGCAGTGTGAAGGCAGTGTGTCCCATAGCAGTGTGACAGCAGTGAGTCCAAGTGCAGTGTGACAGCAGTGAGTCCCAGCGCACTGAGTGCAGTGAGTCCCAGATCAGTGAGAGGGCAGTGAGTGCCAGAGCAGTGAGAGGGCAGTGAGTGCCAGAGCAGGGGGAAGGCAGAGTCCCAGAGCAGTGTGACAGCAGTGAGTCGCAGAACAGTGCGAGGGCAGGGATTCAGAGCAGTGTATGGGCAGTGTGTCCCAGAGCAGTGAGAGCTCAGTGAGTCAGAGCAGTGTGAGGGCAGTGAGTCCCAGAGCAATGTGAGGGCAGTGAGTCCCAGAGCATTGTGAGGACAGTGAGACCCAGAGCAGTGAGAGGACAATGTGTCCCAGAGCAGTGAAAGAGCAGTGAGTCCCAGATCAGTGAGAGAGCAGTGAGTCCCAGAGCACAGCAGGGGCCATGAGTTCCAGATCAGCTTGAGGGCAGTAAGCCCCATAGCAGTGTGTGGGCAGTGAGTCCCAGAGCAGTATATGGGCAGTGAGTCCCAGAGCAGTGCGAGGGCAGTGAGTCACAGAGCAGTGTGACAGCAGTGAGTCCCAGAGCAGTGTGGCAGCAGTGAGCCCCAGAGCAGTGTGTGGGCAGTGAGTCCCAGAGCAGTGTGAGGGCAGTGAATCACAGAGCAGTGCGAGGGCAGTGAGTCCCAGAGCAGTGTGTGGGCAGTGAGTGCCAGAGCAGTGCGAGGGCAGTGAGTCCCAGAGCAGTGTGAGGGCAGTGAGTCACAGAGCAGTGCGAGGGCAGCAGCAAGTCCCAGAGTGGTGTGAAGGCAGTGAGCATCAGTGCAGTGTGAGGGCAGTGAGTTCCAGTGCAGTGTGAGAGCAGTGAGTCCCAAAGCAGAGCGAGGGTGGTGAGAACCAGAGCAGTGAGAGGACAATGAGTCCCAGAGCAGCGTGAGGGTAGTGAGTCCCAGAGCAGTATGTGTGCAGTGAGTCCCAGATCAATGTGAGGACAGTGAGTCCCAGAGCAGTGCGAGGGCAGTGAGTCCCACAGCAGTGAGAAGGCAGTTGGTCCCAGAGCAGTGTGACAGCAGTGAGTCCAAGTGCAGTTTGAGGGCAGACAGTCACAGAGCGGTGAAGGCAGTGAGCACCAGTGCAGTGTGAGGGCAGTGAGTTCCAGAGCAGAGCGAGGGTGGTGAGAACCCGAGCAGTGAGAGGACAATGAGTCCCAGAGCAGTGAGAAGGCAGTTAGTCCCAGAGCAGTGTGACAGCAGTGAGTCCAAGAGCAGTGTGACAGCAGTGAGTCACAGAGCAGTGAGAGAGCAGTGAGTCCCAGAGCAGTGCAAGGGCAGTGAGTCCCAAAGCAGTGTGCAAGGCAGTGAGTCCCAGAGCAGTGTGAGGACAGTGAGTCCCAGAGCAGTGTGTGGACAGTGGGTTCCATAGCAGTGCGAGGGCAGTGAGTCCCAGTGCAGTGTGAAGGCAGTGCGGACAAGAGCTGTGTGAGGTCAGTGAATGCCAGAGCAGTGAGAGGACAATGAGCCCCAGACCAGTGAAAGAGCAGTGAGTCCAACAACAGTGTGAGAACAGTGTGTCCCAGAGCAGTGAGAGAGCAGTGAGTCCCAGAGCAGTGAGAGGGCAGTGAGTCCCAGAGTGGTGTGACAGCAGTGAGTCCCAGAGCAGTGCAAGGGCAGTGAGTCCCAGAGCAGTTTGAGGGCAGACAGTCACAGAGCAATGAGAGGCCAGTGAGTCCCAGAACAGTGCGGGGACATGAGTCAGAGCAGTGTGTGGGCAGTGAGTCGCAGAGCAGTGAGAATGCAGTGAGTCCCATAGCAGTGTGAGGGCAGTGTGTCCCAGAGCAGTGAGGGGACAGTGAGACCCAGAGCAGTGTGAAGGTAGTGAGTCCAAGAGCAGTGAGACTGCAGTGAGTCCCAGAGCAGTGCGAGGGCAGTGCGTCACAGAGCAATGTGAGGGCAGTAAGACCCAGAGCAGTGTGAAGGCATTGAGTCCCAGAGCAGTGACAGTGCAGTGAGTCCCAGAGCGGTGCGAGTGCAATGAGTCCCAGAGCAGTGTGTGGGCAGTGAGTCCCAGAGCAGTGTGTGGGCAGTGAGTCCCAGAGCAGAGTGTGGGCTGTGAGACCCAGAGTAGTGAGAGGACAATGTGTCCAGAGCAGTGAAAGAGCAGTGAGTCCCAGATCAGTGAGAGAGCAGTGAGTCCCAGAGCACAGCGTGGGCCACGAGTCCCAGAGCAGTGTGAGGACAGTAAGTCCCAGAGCAGTGAGATAGCAGTGAGTCCCAGAGCAGTGTGAAGGGAGTCAGTCCCAGAGCAGTGTGTGGGCACTGAGTCCCAGAGCAGTGTGAAGGCAGTGAGTCCCATAGCAGTGTGTGGGCAGTGAGTCCCAGAGATGTGTGAGGGCAGTGAGTCCCAGAGCAGTGCGAGGGCCGTGAGTCCTAAATTCATTTGAGGGCAGTGAATCCCATAGCAGCGTGAAAACAGTGTGTCCCAGAGCAGTGAGAGGGCAGTGACTCCCAGAGCAGTGTGTGGGCAGTGAGTCCCAGAGCAGTATGTGGGCAGTGAGTCCCAGAGCAGTGTGTGGGCTGTGTGTCCCAGAGCACTGTGTGCACAGTGAGTCCCAGAGCAGTGAAAGGACAGTGAGTCCCAGAGCAGTGTGAAGCCAGTGAGTCCTATTGCAGTGTGTGGGCAGTGAGTCCCAGAGCAATATGTGGGCAATGAGCCACAGAGCAATGTGAGAGCAGTGAGCCCCAGAGCAGTGTGAGGACAGCAAATCCCAGAGGGGTGTGAAGGCAGTGTGTCCCAGAGCAGTGAGAGGGCAGTGAGTCAGAGCAGTGTGAGGGCAGTGAGTCCCAGAGCAGTAAGAGGACAGTGAGTCCCATAGCAGTGTGAGGGCAGTGAGTCCCAAAGCAGTGTGAGAACAGTGTTTCCCAGAGCAGTCAGAGGGCAGTGAGTGCCAGAGCAGTGAGAGGGCAGTGAGTCCCAGAGCAGTGTGAAGGCAGTGAGTCTCATAGCTGTGTGTGGGGAGTCCCAGAGCAGTGTGTGGGCTGTGAGTCCCAGAGCAGTGAGAGGACAGTGAGTCCCAGAGCAGTGTGTGGGCTGTGAGTCCCAGAGCAGTGTGTGGGCAGTGAGTCCCAGAGCAGTGAGAGGACAGTGAGTCCCAGAGCAGTGTGAAGGCAGTGAGTCCCATAGCACTGTGTGAGCAGTGAGTCCCAGAGCAGTGTGTGGGCAGTGAGTCCTGGAGCAGTGGGTGGGAGGTGAGTCACAGAGCAATGAGAGGGCAGTGAGCCCCAGAGCGCTGTGAAGGCAGTGAACACCAGTGCAGTGCGAGGGCAGTGAGTCCCAGTGCAGTGTGAAGGTCGTGTGTCCCATAGCAGCATGACAACAGTGAGTCCCAGAGCAGTGCGAGGGCAGTGAGTTCCAGAACAGTGCGAGGGCAGTGAGTCAGAGCAGTGTGTGGGCAGTGTGTCCCAGAGCAGTGTGAGGGCAGTGAGTCAGAGCAGTGTGAGGGCAGTAAGACCCAGAGCAGTGATAGTGCAGTGAGTCCCATAGCAGTGAGAGGGCAGTGAGTCAGAGCAGTGTGAAGGCAGTAAGACCCAGAGCAGTGATAGTGCAGTGAGTCCCATAGCAGTGAGAGGGCAGTGAGTCCCATAGCAGTGTGAGGGCAGTGAGTTCCAAAGCAGTGTGAGAACAGTGTGTCCCAGAGCAGTGAGAGGGCAGAGAGTGCCAGAGCAGTGAGCAGGCAGCGAGTCCCAGAGCAGTGTGAGGGCAGTGATTCCCAGAGCAGTGAGGGTGCAGTGAGTCCCAGAGCAGTGTGAGGGCGGTGAGTCCCAAAGCAGTGTGAGAATAGTGTGTCCCAGTGCACTGAGAGTGCACTGAGTCCCAGAGCAGTGTGAGGGCAGTGAGTCCCATAGCAGTGTGAGGGGAGTGTGTCCCAGAGCAGTGTGAGCGCAGTGAGTCCCAGAACAGTGCGAGGGCAGTGAGTCAGAGCAGTATGAGGGCAGTGAGTGCCAGAGCAGTGACAGTGCAGTGAGTCCCAGAGCAGAGTGTGGGCAGTGAGACCCAGAGTAGTGAGAGGACAATGTGTCCCAGAGCAGTGAAAGAGCAGTGAGTCACAGAGCAGTGTGACAGCAGTGAATCCCAGAGCAGTGCGAGGGCAGTGAGTCCCAGAACAGTGAGAGGGAAGTGAGTCAGAGCAGTGTGAGGGCAGTGAGTCCCAGAGCAGTGACAGTGCAGTGAGTCCCAGAGCAGTGTGAGGGCAGTGAATCCCATAGCAGTGTGTGGGCAGTGAGTCCCAGATCAGCTTGAGGGCAGTGAATCCCAGAGCAGTGTGTGGGCAGTGAGTCCCAGAGCAGTATGTGGGCAGTGAGTCCCAGAACAGAATGTGGGCAGTGAGTCCCAGAGCTGTGTGAGGGCAGTGAGTCCCAGAGCAGTGAGAGAGCAGTGAGTCCTAAATTCATTTGAGGGCAGTGAATCCCATAGCAGCGTGAAAACAGTGTGTCCCAGAGCAGTGAGAGAGCAGTGAGTCCCAGAGCAGTGAGAGGGCAGTGAGTCCCAAAGCAGTGTGCAAGGCAGTGAGTCCCAGAGCTGTGTGAGGACAGTGAGTCCCAGAGCAGTGTGTGGATGGTGGGTCCCAGAGCAGTGAGAGGTCAGTGAATCCCAGAGCAGTGAGAGGGCAGTGAGTCCCAGATCAGCTTGAGGGCAGTGAGTCCCAGAGCAGTGTGTGGGCAGTGAGTCCCAGAGCATTATGTGGGCAGTGAGTCCCAGAACAGTATGTGGGCAGTGAGTCCCAGAGATGTGTGAGGGCAGTAAGTCACAGAGCAGTGTGAGGGCCATGAGTCCTAAATTCATTTGAGGGCAGTGAATCCCATAGCAGCGTGAAAACAGTGTGTCCCAGAGCAGTGAGAGGGCAGTGAGTCCCAGAGCAGTGAGAGAGCAGTGAGTCCCAGAGCAGAGCGGGGGCCGTGAGTCCTAAATTCATTTGAGGGCAGAGAATCCTATAGCAGCATGAAAACAGTGTGTCCCAGAGCAGTGTGAGGGCAGTGAGCCCCAGAGCAGTGTGAGGACAGCAAGTCCCAGAGCGGTGTGAAGGCAGTGAGCACCAGTGCAGTGCGAGGGCAGTGAGTCCCAGTGCAGCACGAAGGCAGTGTGTCCCAGAGCAGTGAGAGGGCAGTGGGTCAATGCAGTGAGAGGGCAGACAGTCCCAGAGCAGTGCGAGGGCAGTGAGTCCCAAAGCAGTGTGCAAGGCAGTGAGTCCCAGAGCAGTGTGAGGACAGTGAGTCCCAGAGCAGTGTGTGGACAGTGTGTCCCAGAGCAGTGCAAAGGCAGTGAGGACAAGAGCTGTTTGAGGTCAGTGAGTGCCAGAGCAGTGAGAGGACAATGAGCCCCAGACCAGTGAAAGAGCAGTGAGTCCCAGATCAGTGAGAGAGCAGTGAGTCCCAGAGCAGTGAGAAGGCAGTGAGTCCTAAAGCAGTGTGCAAGGCAGTGAGTCCCAGAGCAATGTGAGGACAGTGAGTCCCAGAGCAGTGTGTGGATGGTGGGTCCCAGAGCAGTGTGAGGACAGTGAATCCCATAGCAGTGTGTGGGCAGTGAGTCCCAGATCAGCTTGAGGGCAGTGAGTCCCAGAGCAGTGTGTGGGCAGTGAGTCCCAGAGCAGTATGTGGGCAGTGAGTCCCAGAGCAGAGTGAGGGCAATGAGTCCCAGAGCATTGCGAGGGCCGTGAGTCCTAAATTCATTTGAGGGCAGAGAATCCTATAGCAGCGTGAAAACAGTGTGTCCCAGAGCAGTGAGAGGGCAGTGAGTCCCAGAGCAGTGAGAGAGCAGTGAGTCCCAGAGCAGAGCGAGGGCCATGAGTCCTAAATTCATTTGAGGGCAGAGAATCCTATAGCAGCATGAAAACAGTGTGTCCCAGAGCAGTGAGAGGGCAGTGAGTCCCAGAGCAGTGTGAAGGCAGTGAGTCCCATAGCTGTGTGTGGGCAGAGAGTCCCAGAGCAGTGGGTGGTGGCAGTGAGTCGCAGAGCAATGTGTGGGCAGTGAGCCCCAGAGCAGTGTGAGGGCAGCAAGTCCCAGAGCGGTGTGAAGGCAGTGAGCACCAGTGCAGCACGAAGGCAGTGTGTCCCAGAGCAGTGCGAGGGCAGTGAGTCACAAAGCAGTGTGCAAGGCAGTGAGTCCCAGAGCAGTGTGAGGACAGTGAGTCCCAGAGTAGTGTGAGGGCAGTGAGTCCCAAAGCAGTGCAAAGGCAGTGAGGACAAGAGCAGTGTGAGGTCAGTGAGTGCCAGAGCAGTGTGTGGATGGTGGGTCCCAGAGCAGTGTGAGGACAATGAGCCCCAGACCAGTGAAAGAACAGTGAGTCCCAGAGCAGTGTGAGGACAGTGAGTCCCAGAGCAGTGTGTGGATGGTGGGTCCCAGAGCAGTGTGAGGACAGTGTGTCCCAGATCAGTGAGAGAACAGTGAGGACAACAGCTGTGTGAGGTCAGTGAGTGCCAGAGCAGTGAGAGGACAATGAGCCCCAGACCAGTGAAAGAGCAGTGAGTCCCAGAGCAGTGTGAGGACAGTGAGTCCAGTGCAGTGAGTCCCAGATCAGTGTGAGGGCAGTGAGTGCCAGAGCAGTGTGAGGGCAGCAAGACTAGTGAAAGAGCAGTGAGTCCCAGATCACTGAAAGAGCAGTGTGTCCCAGATCAGTGTGAGAACAGTGTGTCCCAGAGCAGTGAGAGAGCAGTGAGTCCCAGAGCAGTGTGAAAGCAGTGAGTCCCAGTTCAGTGTGACAGTGGTGAGTCGCAGAGCAGTGCAAAGGCAGTGAGTCCCAGAGCAGTGAGAGGGCAGTGAGTCCCAGAGCAGTGTGAAGGCAGTGAGTCCCATAGCTGTGTGTGGGCAGTGAGTCCCAGAGCAGTGTGTGCGCAGTGAGTCCCAGACCAGTGAGAGGACAGTGAGTCCCGGAGCAGTGGGTGAGCAGTGAGTCACAGAGCAATGTGTGGGCAGTGAGCCCCAGAGCAGTGTGAGGACAGCAAGTCCCAGAGCGGTGTGAAGGCAGTGAGCACCAGTGCAGTGCGAGGGCAGTGAGTCCCAGTGCAGCATGAAGGCAGTGTGTCCCAGAGCAGCGAGAGGGCAGTGAGTCAGAGCAGTGTGAGGGAAGTGAGTCCCAGAGCAGTGAGAGGGCAGTGAGTCCCATAGCAGTGTGAGGGCAGTGAGTCCCAAAGCAGTGTGAGGGCAGTGAGTCCCAAAGCAGTGAGAAGGCAGTGAGTCAGAGCAGTGAGAGAGCAGTGAGTCCCAGAGCAGTGAGAAGGCAGTGAGTCCCAGTGCAGTGTGAAGGCAGTGAGGACAAGAGCTGTGTGTGGTCAGTGAGTGCCAGAGCAGTGAGAGGACAATGAGCCCCAGACCAGGGAAAGAGCAGTGAGTCCCAGGTCTCTGAAAGAGCAGTGTGTCCCAGATCAGTGAGAGAGCAGTGAGTCCCAGAGCACTGTGAGGGCAGTGAGTCCAACAACAGTGTGAGAATAGTGTGTCCCAGAGCAGTGAGCCCCAGAGCAGTGTGAAGGCAGTGAGTCCCAGAGCAGTGCAAGGGCAGTGAGTCCCAGAGCAGTGCGAGGGCAGTGAGTCAGAGCAGTGTGTGGGCAGTGAGTCCCGGAGCAGTGGGTGGGCAGTGAGTCACAGAGCAATGTGAGGGCAGTGAGCCCCAGAGCAGTTTGAGGGCAGCAAGTCCCAGAGCAGTGTGAGGGCAGTGAGCACCAGTGCAGTGCGAGGGCAGTGAGTCCCAGTGCAGTGTGTAGGCAGTGTGTCCCATAGCAGCGTGACAGCAGTGAGTCCAAGTGCAGTGAGTCCCAGCGCACTGAGAGTGCAGTGAATCCCAAAGCAGTGTGACAGCAGTGAGTCCCAGAGCATTGCGAGGGCAGTGAGTTCCACAACAGTGCGAGGGCTGTGAGTCAGAGCAGTGTGTGGGCAGTGAGTGTCCCAGAGCAGTGCGAGGGCAGTGAATCCCAAAGCAGTGTGACAGCAGTGAGTCCCAGAGCAGTGCAAGGGCAGTGAGTCCCAGAGCAGAGCAGTGCGAGGGCAGTGAATCCCAAAGCAGTGTGACAGCAATGAGTCCCAGAGCAGTGCAAGGGCAGTGAGTCCTAGAGCAGTGCGAGGGCAGTGAGTCAGAGCAGTGTGTGGGCAGTGAGTCCCGGAGCAGTGGGTGAGCAGTGAGTCACAGAGCAATGTGAGGGCAGTGAGCCCCAGAGCAGTGTGAGGGCAGCAAGTCCCAGAGCGGTGTGAGGGCAGTGAGCACCAGTGCAGTGCGAGGGCAGTGAGTCCCAGTGCAGTGTGAAGGCAGTGTGTCCCATAGCAGCATGACAGCAGTGAGTCAAAGTGCAGTGAGTCCCAGTGCACTGAGAGTGCAGTGAGTCCCAGAGCAGTGAGAGGGCAGTGAGTGCCAGAGCAGTGAGAAGGCAATGAGTCCCAGAGCAGTGTGAGGGCAGTGAGTCCCAAGCAGTGTGAGAACAGTGTGTCCCAGAGTAGTGATGGAACAGTCAGTCCCAGAGCAGTGTGAAGGCAGTGAGTCACAGAGCAGAGTGAAGGCATTGAGTCCCAGAGCAGTGACAGTGCAGTGAGTCCCAGAGCGGTGCGAGTGCAATGAGTCCCAGAGCAGTGTGCGGGCAGTGAGTCCCAGAGCAGTGTGTGGGCACTGAGTCCCAGAGCAGAGTGTGGGCAGTGAGACCCAGAGTAGTGAGAGGACAATGTGTCCCAGAGCAGTGAGTCCCAGATCAGTGAGAGAGCAGTGAGTCCCAGAGCACAGCGAGGGCCGTGAGTCCCAGAGCAGTGTGAGGGCAGTGAGTCCCATAGCAGTGTGTGGGCAGTGAGTCCCAGAGCAATGGGTGGGCAGTGAGTCCCAGAACAGTATGTGGGCAGTGAGTCCCAGGGATGTGTGAGGGCAGTGAGTCCCAGAGCAGAGCGAGGGCCGTGAGTCCTAAATTCATTTGAGGGCAGTGAATCCCATAGCAGCGTGAAAACAGTGTGTCCCAGAGCAGTGAGAGGGCAGTGAGTCCCAGAGCAGTGAGAGAGCAGTGAGTCCCAGAGCAGTGTGAAGGCAGTGAGTCCCAGAGCAGTGTGTGGGCAGTGAGCACCAGTGCAGTGCGAGGGCAGTGAGTCCCAGTGCAGCGCGAAGGCGGTGTCCCAGAGCAGCGTGAGAGGGCAGTGTGTCCCCGAGCAGTGTGAGGGCAGTGAGTCCCAGAGCAGAGTGAGAGGGCAGTGAGTCCCAGAGCAGTGCGAGGGCAGTGAGTCCCAGAGCAGTGTGTGAGGGCAGTGAGTCCCAGAGCAGGACAAGGACAGTGAGTCCCAGAGCAGTGAGAGGACAGTGAGTCCCAGAGCAGGATGATAGCAGTGAGTCCCAGAGCAGTGCGAGAGGGCAGTGAGTCCCAGATCAGTGTGTGAGGGCAGTGAGTCCCAGAGCAGTGTGTGAGGGCAGTGAGTCCCAGAGCAGTGTGTGAGGGCAGTGAGTCCCAGAGCAATGTGAGTGGGTAGTGAGTCCCAGAACAGGACGGGCAGCGAGTTGCAGGTGGCGACTGGTATTTGAGAAGGAGTCCTGGACCTTATTTTGGAGCAGCTGAGTGCTGGTACAGAGAGGATTGGAGGCTTGGAACAGAGCGGCGATGGCTGTTGGACTGGGCCCTGGTGCAGACAGTTAGACCATGTGCAAAGGCCCCATATAGAGCTGCTGCAATACCATGTCTATTTGAAATGTTTTAGCTGACTGTAAAGTCAACCCTTTAACGATTTCTTATTTCTAACTTATTTTTTAAACTCTCTAAAGTAAAGCAACTACTTTTTATTCCACTTTTGTATCCAAGATTTGATCCTAGATATTTGTACCTTAGATATCACCATATGAAGGCAGACTTTGTGAAAGCTTTTCACTGTGTATCTACAGTGGGGTACATGTGAAAATAAAGGCTATTATATTTAATGCCCTCAGCTACAACAAAGTGAAAGAATTGTTCACCGACTGAAAATAGTTACATTGTGTCTTAATATACTAGACATTTACATTTGTGAGTAAGCTATTATTCAACCCCAGGGTATGTTTTCATTTGCTCATCATCTATTTGATTTTTGATTTGATTTATTATTGTCACATGTTCTTAGGGACAATTAAAAGTTTTGTTTTGCGTGCAGTATAGGCAGATCATGCCATACAAAGTGCATTATGGTCACAGAACAGAGTGAGGAATATAATGTTACAGCTGCAGGCAAGGAGGGAGAACATAGAACAATACAGCACAGAACAGGCCCTTCGGCCCACGATGTTGTGCCGAACATTTGTCCTAGCTTAAGCACCCATCCATGTACCTATCCAATTGCCGCTTAAAGGTCACCAATGATTCTGACTCTGCCACTCCCACAGGCAGCGCATTCCATGCCCCCACCACTCTCTGGGTAAAGCACCTACCCCTGACATCTCCCCTATACCTTCCACCCTTCACCTTAAATTTATGTCCCCTTGTAACACTCTGTTGTACCCGGGGTAAAAGTCTCTGACTGTCTACTTTATCTATTCCCCGATCATCTTATAAACCTCTATCAAGTCACCCCTCATCCTTCGCTGTTCCACTGAGAAAAGGCCTAGTACTCTCAATCTATCCTCGTACGACCTATTCTCCATTCCAGGCAACATCCTGGTAAATCTCCTCTGCACCCTCTCCAAAGCTTCCACATCTTTCCTAAAGTGAGGCGACCAGAACTGCACACAGTACTCCAAATGTGGCCTTCCCAAGGTCCTGTACAGCTGCAACATCACCTCACGACTCTTGAACTCAATCCCCCTGCTAATGAACGCTAATACACCATAGGCCTTCTTACAAGCTCTATCCACCTGAGTGGCAACTTTCAAAGATCTATGAACATAGACCCCAACATCCCTCTGCTCCTCCACCTTACTAAAAACCCTACCGTTAACCCTGTATTCCACATTCTTATTTGTCCTTCCAAAATGGACAACCCCACACTTGACAGGGTTGAACTCCATCTGCCACTCCCCAGATCATTGCCAACGGCTCTGCAATTTCCTCTGTTGCTTCCCACATAATCCTAGGATATATCCCGTAAGGCCCGGGGGGACTTGTCTATCCTCAAGTTTTTCAGAATGCCCAACACATCTTTCTTCCTAACAAGTATCTCCTCTAGCTTACCAGTCCGTTTCACACTCTCCTCTTCAACAATACGGCCCCTCTCGTTTGTAAATACTGAAGAAAAGTACTCATTCAAGACCTCTCCTATCTCTTCCGACTCAATATACAGTCTCCCACTACTGTCCTTGATCGGACCTACCCTCGTTCCCGTCATTCTCATGTTTCTCACATACGCATAAAAGGCCTTGGGGTTATCCTTGATTCTACCCACCAAAGATTTTTCATGCCCTCTCTTAGCTCTCCTAATCCATTTCTTCAGCTCCCTCCTTGCTATCTTGTATCCCTCCAACGCTCTCTCTTATCCTTGTTTCCTCAACCTTATGTAAACCTCCTTCTTCCTCTTTACAAGACATTCAACCTCCCTCGTCAACCAAGGTTCCCTCACACGACCATCTCTTTCCTGCCTGACAGGTACATACATATCAAGGACACGTCGTATCTGTTCCTTGAAAAAGACCAGCATCCACCACTTCTTCTGAAAGTTCATTCCACACACGAATCACTCTCTGTATAAAACAATTGCCCCTCGTGTCTTTTTAAAATCTTTCTCCTCTCAGAAACAGAGTCAATATTTTGTAGAGTCATACCAGAATTGAAACATTAATTCTGTTTTATTTTCCACACCAGCAGAGTTTAGCGTCATAGGCCGTCCGCCCCATCATCTCCATGCCAGTCAAAAACAACCACCTAATTATTCAACTTTGCTCCAGTACTTTCTGTGTTTGTTATTAATGGACAGGAACAGGACCTTTAGACACCCGTTAGAAGGCCCATTTCAAAATGGCGTCACCACATGACCAGTTGCAGAAGCCCACGTTTAAACCTCGGATTCCAGCATAGTTCTGCAATGCCTCATTAGCTCTAAATGAGGGTACTCTTAAAATAGACCCGAGCGCCCGTCATTTCAAGAAAGAAATCCTCCCTCTTGAGATGCAGTCAGTTTAATTTTTAATTGAGATCAAGGAAAAAAAAAATGCTTCCGCCAAATTAAATTTTTCATTTGGCCTTCTGTGCTTGAGGGACATGGCAACTCAAAGAACTCAAATAAGGATGATAAAAAAAAATCCTGGGAAGAAATAAGAACGGTTTGCATGATGATATTAGGTTCAGTGACAGGGGAGAGTGATAAAGTGAAGCCCTCTTGTGATGTGCAACTGAGATCCAGCACTAATCTTCAGTCTCAGCAGGCTGCATCACACACTCTGTCCAATATTCTCCTCGGCTGGGAAAACCTCATTTGTACGAAGCAAAGAATTTTCAAAATTACTTTCTTAGAAACCCTGGTGGGACTGAAGGGAATTATAATCTACATCTCGTTCCTCGGGAGTGCGATATTCATCTCCTTCGAACAATTTATGACCTCTTCCCTACAGCTTGGGGAAACACTACTCAATGGTTTAATTATCAGTCTTAGCCCGAGCTTGATATATAGGAACTTTCATCGCTATTGTAGTAGCAGAGAGGGGGAATTTACAGGGAATGTCTGTCATGGCTTGGCTTTCAGGAGGCTGACAGTTCAGATTGTGCAAATAGGAGTTATGACTCTGTGCGTCTTGTAGCGAGTGTGCATTGGGAATTTATTAGGTGTTTTATGGACGAGACTTCCTCTCCCCCTCTAGGGCTGTAGTCATCGCAGCCAAAGAGGCTGCCATGGAAACAGACTTGAGGTGTATTTAGCGCAAATTAATAGGAGGGTTGGTTCAATTCTTGCCATTTTCGCTTGGAGCGGCTAACTACTCGGGAAAAATTACAGGGCTGTGGAGAAAGAGCGGAGAGTGGGATAAATTGGATTTCTTCTTTAGAAGACCCAGTACAGGCATGATAGGCTGAACGGCCTCCTATTGCACTGTATGATTGCATGAATTTACAATTTGTTGAACTATGTCATGTATGTTCACGCTTGCGTGTGCACAAAGGTAATTGTTTCTCCCCCTGCCTAACCAATTGGCCAGTTCTATGGGAGTGGGATATCCCGATTCCAGTTGCTCAGTTCCTGATGAAGGGCTTTTGCCCGAAACATCGGTTTCGCTGCTCCTCGGATGCTGCCTGAATTGCTGTGCTCTTCCAGCACCACTAATCCAGAATCTGGTTTCCAGCATCTGCAGTCATTGTTTTTACCTCAAGGGCAATTCTAGCTGGGCAACAAACATTGGTCTTGCCAGTGCCATCTACAACCAATTGAAATTTAGAAAAAAAATACTAACTATTAAGCATCCAGGGTAAATAACAAATAACCCATCAGTCTCCCTGGTAACTTGGCGTGCAATCACTACTCCTGATGTAGTGGTAGTATCACTGGTTTGGGCATCTACATGCAGGGTGTGAGTACTAGGAGTTCAAATCCTACAAAAGGGGCGAGTAGAATTTAAGTTAATTAATAACACATGGAGCAGGAGCATTTTAAGAGAAGTGGGGGCTAAAGTTAATGGGTTAGTAATCCAGAAGCATAGACTGAACCATCTGGGGTATGGATTCCAATTCCACCAAGCCACCTCCAGTTGTCCTAAAAGCCCATCTGGTTCACTAATGTCCTTCTTAGGGAGGGAGATCTGCCATCCTTACCCAGTCAGGCCTACATGTGACTCCTGACCCACAGCAATAGGGTGGACCTTTTAGCTGCCTTCTGAAATGGCTTGATAAGTCATTACATTCAGAGGGCAATTAGGGATGAAAAGCAAATGGTGGCTCTTGTAGGATATGACCCCATGCGATTCCAGCCTGGGGCAACTGCTTGTGTGGAGTTGGACATTGTGCCGTGTCTGCGTGGGTTTCCTCAGGGTGCTCCGGTTTCCTCCCACGGTCCAAACATGTGCAGGTTAGGGTAGACTGGCCATGCTAAATTGCCCTTTGTGTGCAGGGATGTGCAGACTAGGTGGATTATCCATGGGGATTACAGAGTTACAGGGATAAGGTTGGGGGCAGGTGGGGGGGTTGGGGGAGGAGATGAGTAGGTCTGGGTAAGATATTCTTTGGATGGTCGGTGTCAACTCGATGGGCTAAATGGCCTGCTTCCACACTATGGGATTCTACGATTCTATGCAGGAAGTAATTACAAAAGTCACCTGTCTTAAAGCCCCCTTCCCTGCCTCGCTGTCAACGTTTATTTGATTAAGCTCTTGTGGGGGTGCATTGCTTTTGCTCCAGTCAGGGCACTATATAAATGCAGGCTGTTATTTTTGGCAATCAGGGAGAGCCACGCAGCCCATTTGCAGTTTTTCCCAGTCTGCCCTAGCAGCTGCTAGTTATTCATGGACTGGTCCCCGAGTCAGTGAAATCAATCTAAAGGTGTTACAGACAGGCATATGAACTCAATCCATCAAGTAACAGGCAATAGAGCT
Organism: Chiloscyllium plagiosum; assembly: GCF_004010195.1. Taxonomy (NCBI): domain Eukaryota; kingdom Metazoa; phylum Chordata; class Chondrichthyes; order Orectolobiformes; family Hemiscylliidae; genus Chiloscyllium; species Chiloscyllium plagiosum. The sequence goes on along the minus strand of NC_057717.1, from coordinate 90,942,040 downwards.
CCCTTTGGACAACTCCCAGTCTCCACATCATCCACAAGAAATTGATGCTCCCTCACTCTCTCTCTCTCTCTGCTTTCTTTCTCTCTCTCACATGCCAAGCTAGTGAGGTTCAGTCCCTGTTCTTTGAAAGGTAAATGCAGCTGCCTTTGTGGGGCACAGCAAGATCCTACACGCAGCAAGATCCCACACGCAGCAAGATCCCACATGCAGCAAGCAAAAGGCTTTTTAATACCAGTTTGTTCCTCCAAGCCACCTCCACTGATCCCCATTTTAATACCTGTGAACTCGGACTGTAAATTTGGAGTGGGGTGTAGGTCAGAGTGGAGTTGGAGATGGAAAAAGGTGGGATGGGGTGGGGGACATGGGATAGTTAGAGATTTGTTGAGAAGGGTGGAGTGCAGAGGAGGCCAAACCAATCGACAGATTCAAGGGAAAAAAACCCAATATATTTCTGACGTTGCCTGGTTTGGAGGATGCTAGCTATGAAGAGAGGTTGAGTAGATTAGGATTGTTTTTATCAGAAAGACAGAGATTGATGGGCTGACCTGATTGAAGTCTACAAAATCATGAGAGGTATAGACAGGGTGGATAGCAAGAAACTTATTCCCAGAGTGGAGGACTCAATTACTAGAGGTCATGAGTTCAAGGTGAGAGAGGAAAAGTTTAGGGGAGATATGTGTGGGAAGTTCTTTACGCAGAGGGTGCCTGGAATGCATTGCCAATGGAGGTGGTAGAGGTGGGCATGATAGCATCATTTAAGATGCATCCAGACAGACACATGAATGGGCAGGGAGCAAAGGGATACAGGCCTTTAGAAAATAGGCAGCAGGTTTAGTTAAATGACCTGGATTGGTGCAGGCTTGGAGGGCCGAAGGGCCTGTTCCTGTGCTGTAATGTTCTTTGTTCTTTGATGAAAGTGTGATAAAGGGCTATGGGGAGCAGGCAGGAGAGTGGAGTTGAGACCAGGATAAGATCAGCCATGATCACGTTAATGGTGAAGCCGCCTTGACAGGCTGAATTGCCTACTCCCACACCTAGTTCCTACAATCCTGTGTTGTTCAGGGAGCCATTGAGTGATGAGTGGTTCCGCGAAGTGAGGTGAACTACTCCCCCTCTAAGCGAAAGTGAGGACTGCAGATGCTGGAGATCAGAGTCTAGATTAGAGTGGTGCTGGAAAAGCACAGCAGGTCAGGCAGCATCCGAGGAGCAGGAAAATCAATGTTTCGGGCAAATGCTCTTTTATCTACATCTCCTCTAAGTCATCCTGATGCTCATAGAGCTCCAGTAGTAGTGGTGTAGTAGTAGAGAGCTCTCATAGTAGTAGTGCCCCTACCGATGGACCAGGAGGCCCAGACTCAAGTCCCACCTGGTGTGTAAGAAACATCCCTGGACAGGTCAATCAATATCAATAGGGAACATTGGGTTGAGGTATTGGGATGAGGCAAATTATAAAGTTCTGACAACACTCGGCAGAGTAAATGTAGGAAGGATATTCCTGATGACCAGGGAGTCCAGCACCAAGGGTCATGGTTTAAGAATAGGATGAGGAGAAATGTCTTCCCCTAGAGAGTGGGAAGCCTGTGGAATTCTCTACCACAGAACTTGGTTGAGGCTGAAGCATTGAATTAAAGGGAAGCAATGGCTAGTGGTATTACTGCTAGATTGTTACTATGGAGACCCAGGTGATGTTCTGATTGGCTTTCCATGGAAGTCTGCAAATAAATTCTCTTGTTGAAGCAAAAGTTAGGGCTCAGGAAACAAATGTCCACATCCGTAATCTGTTTGAGGGGGTAAGTGCAGACCTGGATGCAAGGGAGAACTCTGCAGCTTGTCTTCCAAGTATGGTGCAGTGTTATTCAGTGGACCAGGAATGGGCAGTTCAGCATCACCTAGCGTCATAGAGCCGTACAGCATTAAAACAGACCCTTCGGTCCAACCGGTCAATGCCGACCAGAATCTCAAACTAAATTAGCCCCACCTCCCTGGTCTTGGTCCATGTCCCTCCAAACATTTCTTATTAGAGTCAGCGAGTCATAGAGAGGTACAGCACAGAGCCAGACCCTTCGGTCCAACTCATCCATGCAGCCCACATGTCCTAAATTAATCTAGTCCCATTTGCCAGCGCTTGGCCCATGTCCTTTTAAACCTTTCCTGTTCATGTACTCATCCATATGTATTTTAAATGTTGTAATTGTCTCCATCACTTCCTCTTGCAGCTGATTCCATACACGCACTACCTTCTGCATGAAAAAGTTGCCCCTTGGGTCCCTTTTAAATCTTTTCCCTCTCACCCTAAATTTATTGCCTCTTGTTGTGGATTACCCTACCCCAGGGAAAAGACTTTGTCTATTTATTCTATCCATGCCCCTCCTGATTTCATAGGTCTCCCCTCACCTCCGACGGTCCCCGAAAAACAGCTCCAGCCTATTCAGCCTCCACCTGTAGCCCAAATCCTCTAACCTAGGCAACATCCTTATCATTCTTTTCTGAACCCTTTCAAGTTTCACTACATCCTTCCTATATGAGGGAGACTAGAATTGCTTACAATATTCCAAAAGTGGCCTAACCAATGTCCTGTACAGCTGCAACATGACCTCCCAACTCCAATACTCAATGCTCTGACCAATAAACGAAAGCACTTTCATGGACTTATCTTAATATCTTTTAAACATTGTAACTGCACCCACATCCATCACTTCCACACACAAACCACACTCTGTGTAAACTAATTGCCTCTCATGTCTTCTATAAATCTTTCTCCTCTTAAAAATGTGCCCCCTTGTTTTCAAATACCACGCGTTAGGGAAAAGACACCTGTCGTTCAATAAATCCACATTCTTCATGATTTTATAAATCTCTCTAAGATATTACAGTCTAATAATAATGGGAAAGCTATTTAGGACTGAGGTTTGGAAGACTTTCTTCACTCAGAGAGTTGTGAGCCTGTGGAATTCTCTCCCACAGAAAGCTGTTGGGGCCAGTTTGTTAGATATATTCAAGAGGGAACTGGACATGGCCCTTGTGGCTAAGGGGATCAAGGGTTATGAAGGGAAAACAGGAGGGGATACTGAGATTGTATGATCAGCCATGATCATATTGAACACTGGTGCAGGCTCGAAGGGCCAAATGGCCTACTCCTGCACCTATTTTCTAGCTTTCGATTCTAAATTAATTTAGTCCCATTTGCCACCATTTGGCCCATTTCCCTCTAAACCCTTCCTATTCATGTACCTATCCAAATGTCTTTTAAATGTTGCTATTGTCTCCACCTTCACTTCCTCTGGCAGCTCGTTCCATACGCGCACCACCCTCTATGTGAAAAATCTGCCCCTTAGCTCCCTTTTAAATCATTCCCACCTCACCTGAAACCTATGCCCTCTAGTTTTGGACTCCCCTACCCTGGGAAACAGTGTTTGGCTACTCACCCTATCTATGCCCTCATGATTATATAAAACTCGATAAGATCACCCATCAGCCTCTGACACTCCAAGGAGAAAAGCCCCAGTCTGTTCAGTCTCAACCTTCCAGCGCTGGCAACATCCTTATAAATCTTTTCTGCACTCTTTCAAGTTTTACAACATCTTTCCTATAGCGGGGGGGACCAGAATTGAACGCAGTATTCCAAAAGTGGCCTCACCAATGTCCTGTAGAGCCGCAGCATGACATCCCAACTCCTATACTCAATGCACGAGTCAATAAAGGCAAGCCTTCATCGCTGCCTCCTCCAGAGCAGCTCGCCCTGAACCTGGTCACTGGGGCAATGCGAGGTTCCTAAGTTTGAGCCATCATTTTCAGGCTCGGAGGTGTGAGTGGCAGCCAACACCTTGCCGGTTGCAAGAAAGCAAGGTGGCGGAGATTCATGTCACATTGACTTTGTCAGAGGTTGAGTACGCTAATGTCGCAAAGTGTGAACGAGCAGCGCAAAACTGGAACTCAAAAGAGTTGTGCCGGCACAGATGGGGAGTCTAGCTCTGACCAACACAACCTTCAACCGTAAACTCATTATTGCACCATGAATATTCCCCCAGCTCCTTCTGCCCTTTGTGATTACACATAGTAAATAGTAACTCCTTTCAGTGGAGCAGACATAATTGCTTAATTTTGTTAATTAAAGTTTCCAAAAATAGTTTCCTTAAACAGTCGTGTAATGGCCAAATGCCAAAATGTAAATCAGACAGAGTTTGATCTTGTACCAATGACTCTCAGAGTCCAGTGAAGGTGATGAGCAGACATGAGGTGTATTGGTGCAATGATTTTCGGAATGATCGGTACGGGGCGGGGGTTCACATTCTCTGAGCCAGTGAAATTCAACCAACTTTACCAGCTCAGTCTCTGGATTTTGTCTGAGGCTCTCAGTCTTTCTGTGGCTTGTGGGCACTCAAAGACTAGACAATAATGCCAAACTCCAGCAAAATACACACTGCCGATTTATCCATCGTGGGTTAATAAGGACCATTCACAGAAGTATAATAATGCAGGAGGCCATTCAGCCCCATTGTGACTGCACTGTGTCTCTGAACTGTGTCTTTGAGCATTTTGATTCTGCCTTTTCCCCATAACCCATGCACATTTTTTTCCATTCAAATAACCATCCCACGCCCCTCTTGAATGCCTCCATTGAACCTGCCTCCAACCCATCTCCAGGCAGTGCAATTCCAGACCTCACTCCCTGCATGAGAAACATTTTTCTCACCTCACATTTGTTTCTTGTGCAAAATCTTTTAAATCTGTACACTCTGCATTTTTTAAAATATCCATTCACGTGATGAGGACATCACAACCTAGGCCAGTATTTATTGCCTATCCCTAATTGATCAGAGGGCAGGTCAGCGTCAATCACATTTCTGTGGGTCTGGAGTCACACGTAGGCCAGACCAGGTAAGGATGGCAGTTTCCTTCCCTAAAGGACATGAGTGAACCAGATCAGCTTTTCTGACCATTCTTCAACCTGTTTACAAGCAGGAGTGGTTTCTCCTTATCTGTTCTGCTCAGACCCCTCGTGATTTTGAAAACTTGCCTCAAAACTCCTTTTTGCCTTTTCCTCTCCAAAGAAGACATTCCAAGCTTCTGCAACCTATCCTCCTAACTGAAGTATCTCATCCTTGGAATTATCCTCACCGTTACAACACGGAGTAAACACTCCTGCTTAATTTAAAACCAGCAACACAGAAAAGATTTACCCCATGCAGCAATCTATAAAATTCCAAGTGGCCAAGAACTAATTAAAGTAAAGATTAACAACTTTATTTCTTCAAGTATGTCAGAGAATAATTCACTAACAACTATTTACAATTCCTTCCTCTAACCTATTTTTTTACCTTCCCTCCTACAATACTAGTCCGATAAAACTCCCAATAAAGATTTACAGAAAAATTGAAATTTTAAGACCAGTCAGCAGTCGAATCTTCTCTTTATCTTCATCGGTAGATTGGCTCTTCAGGTCAGTGTTTAGGTTTTTCTTTGTGCAAACTCCTTGTCCAAACAGGTACCACTCAGAGAGTTCTGACTAACAGTCTATGGGCTGTTGATGTGGTGGCAGTCCTCCTTCCAACTGTTCAATTTTCCCCAGTCTTATACCTCAAAGCATCGGATTATGTCACTGGCTTTTAAGATTGTCAATATACTCAATTCAAACTTGATTGGAGTTTGGTACTTTTCGGGGTATAATTTTTACTGATTGGCCTAATTCAAATCTGTTTTGTTGTTTCCACACAACTAGCTACCCCAGTAGCTGGAGCACATGTTACATTGTGTCTGACTGAGAACACTTGGAGCTGTCACTGCTAGCTTTTACTCGCTTAAAGGTACAGTACACCCACACCTTCATAACACTCACCAACCTCTTCTGCACGCTATCCAATGCGCCCTCTCTCTTCCTAAAAGTACAACTCCCAGTTTACCTTCAACTGTCCAGCAAAGCCGCACGATCTCCCCATTAGCCTTACATTCATTCTGAGGTTTCCCAGTTCCTGTTAAATATGAACCGTCTTGGGATGCGGGGCTTGCAAGTTGGCCCTTTGTTGCTGATTCCTTGCTCCCCTTCAAACGTTGGTGGTGTACTATTCTCTTAAGTTGAGGTAGCAGTGACTGAACTGTGACAATAATCCAGAGGCGTGGATAACTATTCAACAGATAATGAGTTCAAATCCCATCATGGTAGGGGAGTCTAAAACTAGCGGGCATAGGTTTAAGGTGAGAATGGAGAGAAGCAAAGAGGTCCAGAATCCCAGTTTCTTTTCACACAGAGGGTGGTGAGTGAAAACAGACTGCCGGAGGTAGTGGTCAAGGTTAAATATTACACAACACCAGGTTATAGACAAACCAGTTTATTTGGACATATCAACTTTTGGAGCACTGCTCCTTCATCAGGTAAATAGTGGAGGAGGATCATAGGACACAGAATGTATAGCAAAAGGTCAGATGTCTCACACTGACACGATATATTGAACAAATCTAGATTTCTGTTAAGTCTTTCATCTCTTAGAATGGGCTGCAGGTTTCGATTTATTAATACGTAAATCCCAGAATTTCTTTCAAGTCACTGCCCCGAGTTAACTTAAGGTTTTATAAAAAAGGTGATATCTCAGTTCAGGCAATGCATTAAAGGTGTGAGGTTAGAGTATTCCAAGCTTGAGTCAGACTGGTTATATTTCCAAAGTAGGAATTTATAAAATGTCACATGGATTATAAAAAATATTGACTGCCTACAAATTGCGTGTTTTTTGAACAAAATATAATGTATCTGCAAATACAATTCTGCAAATGCAAACTTACCCCTGGAAGCATCTACAATTTCATCATTTAAGAAACATTTTGACAGATACATGGATGGGATAGGTATGAAGCGATATGGATCAAATGCAGCAAATAGGGATGAAAACTGGGCGGCATGAGCAAGTTGGGCGGAAGGGCCTGTTTTCATGCTGCAGACCTCTATGACTCTATGCAGTAGCTAAGCTGTTTAGATTCAGGTGAAAGAAAACTAAGAATATCTGAAACAAGGGAGAACTTAGCTATTGCCTCTTTGAAATTCAATTACATTACCATTACTGAACCCCAGCAATGGGGTTACCATTGACCAGAAATTGAACTGGACTTGCCATATACATGCTGGTTACAAGAGTAGGTCAGACACTAGGAATACTGTGATGAGTAACTCACCTCCTGACCCCCCAAAACTTGTCCACCAAGTTACAAGGTACAAGTCAGGAGTGTGATGGAATACTCCCCACCTGCTTGGGTGGGTGCAGCTCTAACAAAACTCAAGAAGCTTGACACTATCTTGGAAAAAGCAGTCTACTTAATCGGTTCAACATCCACTCCTTCCACCAGTGACATGCAGAGGCTACAGTGAGGAATATCATCAAAATGCACTGCAACACTTACAAAGCCATTCATAAGGCTTTGAGTTTAAAGTGAATGTAGCCTTTGACTTCCATTTTCACTCTTACGTCTGGCAGCAGGCTGATACTTTGATTTGTTTTATAAGTTCGTTTCTGACTGGCAAGGATTTAAGTTTGAGGTAACAGAGAGGTCAGCCTTCCCCCTAGCTATATAATTTGCAGATATGTACTCACATAAACTTGTTGCTGCTTGCCTTTGAATCCTTGGAAGTTCAGAGCCATCTAATCTTCAGTGAAAATTCTAAACATCTGAAAATGAGAAAACAGAGTGTTTGATAAATGGTTACTGCTGCTTAACACCAAGCTGTTGCCATAACCTGTTGTGTCCTCATGATGAATACAGTGATGAGCTTTTTAACTTCATCAGGATATTGGTACCTGATGAGGAGATACTTTAAAAGTTGCAGTCGGATAAGATCTGGATGTGAGTAACAGTGAAAGATTTAATGGACATTTATTCCAGCTCTGTATCTACATATATTACAGTCAGAGGCACTGTCACGACTGGGCTAAAACTGAACAATTCAGTTCTAGACTGCAGCATGCTTCACTTAACTTGCCATGCTGTAAGTGGAGAAAGTGAGGACTGCAGATGCTGGAGATCAGAGATGGAAATGTGTTGCTGGAAAAGCGCAGCAGGTCAGGCAGCATCTAGGGAACAGGAGAATCGACGTTTCGGGCATTAGCCCTTCTTCATTCCTGAAGAAGGGCTAATGCCCGAAACGTCGATTCTCCTGTTCCCTAGATGCTGCCTGACCTGCTGCGCTTTTCCAGCAACACATTTCCATGCTGTAAGTGGGCCCAGTAAGTTGGAGACTGAGACCTTCATACCATCAGGTCACATACCTTTATACAGAGATGATACCACAAACATGTCCGTTATAGTGCCAGAGAATCACTACAGTGGAGGAAGAGGCCATTCAGCTCATTGAGGCTGCACCATACTTCGGAAGAGCCCCCCACCTCATCCCCAGAACTCCACATGGGGATTTCCCTTGCCTAATCTACCTAGCGTGCGCATCCCTGGACACCACAGAGCAATTTAGCTTGGCCAATCCATCTAATCTGCACATCTTTGGACTGTGGAAGGGAACCTACGCAGACACGGGGCGAATGTGCAAACTCCACACAGACAGTCACCTGAGGATGGAATTTATATGATCTGTATGTCTGTGTATGTTATGATCTGCCTGGACTGCTCACAAAACAAAACTTTTCACGATACCTTGGTGCATGTGACAGCATTAAATCCAACCAAGTCAAATCAAATCAAACCTTGGATCCTGGCATTGTGAGGCAGCAGTGCTAACCATGCCATCTGTAAGAGACATAATACAACTTGTATTTTGCATATTAAGACTCCGCTATCTCTTTCAACTTGATCTTTAGTCACTCTAACACAAATGTGTTAGTTGTGTCTCGGTGGAAAGTCTCTGATCACAAAGTTTAAAGATTGCATTATTTAGACACTTCCACTGGATATCCCAAAGTGCCTTACAATCAATGAAGTTTGTTTTTGGACATTTTAAACTGTTGAAATGCAAAGAAAGGTAATAGCTGTTGTCACTGAAGGGCAGGACGACTACGTGTGCAGGCTCATTTGGAAAGACTAATATGTACGATTCCAGACACTGTATGCTATTGTGCCTTGCACAGAGTCCACACTGCATATGTGCACATAACAGGCATGGCATTCAAATAGGAGTCAGATAGGGATGGTGGCGGGAGTAGAGAACGGACAGGTCTGAGGGTGGGGAGAGATCTGACAGAGTTCGGGGAGTGGAGAATGGATGGAGCCGGGAGAGCGGGCTTCCATCTACCTCTTCCACCACCCTTGGCCCAATCACCCCCCCAACTCCATCCAGACCCGATCCTCCCCATTCCATCCAACCTGATCTCTCCCCCCAAGTCTCAGTTCAATCTCTCCCCCTACCCCGACCAATCTTACACTCTGCACCCCAGTCCAATCTCACCCCCCTTCACCTCTGCCTGATCTTTACATTTTCCCAAGCCCCCATTCACATCCATTAATACAGTGTCAGCAATTACAGCCATATAGATATTGGCTAAATGTGTGGGCAAAGATCCGATAAATGGACATAATGTGGGAAAGTGTGAAATTGTCTATTTTGGTAGAGGGAAAAAAGGAGGTATAACAACTAAATGCTGACAGGATGCAGAGCTTTGGGATGCAGAGGGATCTAGGTATCATAGTGCATGAATCACAAAGTGTGAGCATACAGGTACAGCAAGTAAACAGGAAAGCTAATAGAATGTTTTGTTTTGTTATGAGAGGAATTGAATGCAAGATTAGGGAGATTATGTTTCAGTTTCACAGGGCGTTGGTGAGACTGGATTTGGATTATTGTATACAGTACTGATCACCATACTGACAGAAGGATGTTAATGTGTTGGAAACAGTTCAGTTCCATTTACTGGACTCAGCCCTGAAATTACAGGATTGCCTTATGAGGAAAGGCCAGACAGGTTTGGCCTGTATTCTCTGGAGTTTAGAAGATTTAGAGATTAATTAATTGAAACAGGTAAGATCCTGAGGGGAGTTGACTGGCTGGATGTGGAAAGGATGTTTCCTCTTGTGGGACAATCTCGAACTAGGGGTCATAGCTTAAAAATAAGAGGGCACCCATTTAAAATAGTGATGAGGAAACATTTTTCTTTCTCTCAGAGGATTATGAGTCTTTGGAAATCCCTTCTTCAAAAGACAGTCAATGTAGAATCTTCAAATCTTTTTAAAGGTGAGGTAAAGAGATTCTTGCAGACCAAGTGGATGAAATATTAGAACATAGAACATAGAACAATACAACACAGAACAGGCCCTTCGGCCCAGGATGTTGTGCCGAACATTTGTCCTAGCTTAAGCACCCATCCATGTACCTATCCAATTGCCGCTTAAAGGTCACCAAAGATTCTGACTCTACCACTCCCACAGGCAGCGCATTCCATGCCCACACCACTCTCTGGGTAAAGAACCCACCCCTGACATCTCCCCTATACCTTCCACCCTTCACCATAATGTTATGTCCCCTTGTAACACTCTGTTGTACCAGGGGAAAAAGTCTCTGACTGTCTACTCTATCTATTCCCCTGATCATCTTATACACCTCTATCAAGTCACCCCTCATCCTTCTCCGTTCCAATGAGAAAAGGCCTAGCACGCTCAACCTATCCTCGTACGACCTATTCTCCATTCCAGGCAACATTCTGGTAAATCTCCCTCTCCAAAGCTTCCACAGCTTTCCTAAAATGAGGCAACCAGAACTGCACACAGAACTCCAAATGTGGCCTTACCAAGGTCCTGTACAGCTGCAACATCACCTCTTGAATTCAATCCCTCTGCTAATGAACGCTAATACACCATAGGCCTTCTTACAAGCTCTATCCACCTGAGTGGCAACTTTCAAAGGGCTATGAACATAGACCCCCAAGATCCCTCTGCTCCTCCACCTTACTAAGAACCCTACCGTTAACCCTGTATTCCGCATTCTTATTTGTCCTTCCAAAATGGACAACCTCACACTTGACAGGGTTGAACTCCATTGTTGGGCGATTGCAGAGTTGAGGTTAAAATCAGATCAGCCGTGATCTAATTGAGGGGCCAAGCTGGCTGGAAGAGCCAAATGGCCTACTCTTGCTCCTTGCTTGTAGAAAACATGGCAGCCAAGTTGAGTACAATGAGCCTCTATAAACACTATATAATAATGATAAAATCATCTGTTTCTAATTATTAACTTTGGCCAAGACACTGAAGAGATCTCCCATGCCCTTCTTCAAAATAATAACGTGGGATATTTTTCTGGTCTCCTGAGAGGGTCGATGGAGCCTCAGGTTAACTCCTCAGTTAGGCTGCGCCTCTAAAATGGCCGCACTGCCTCAGTATTCAAGAAAGGAGGGAGACAAAATACAGGAAAGTATTTTTTTCTTTATTCTGTCACTGGTTATGGGCATCAATGGCAAGGCCAGCATTTATTATCCATCCTTGAATCAAATGACTTTCAAGGCCATTTCAGGGGGCAGTTGAGAGTCAACCATCTTGCTGTGTGTCTGGATTGTCGTGAAGGAGAACTGAGAAAAGGCTGGAGAAACTCCGCAGGTCTGCCAGCATCTGAGGAGAAAGAAAATCAGAGTAAACATTTTGAGTTTAGTATGATTCTTTTTTAGTAAAAAATAACATATTATTTAAATAGAGAGAGATTGCAGAGGGATCTGGGTGTCCAGGTATGTAAATATTAAGTTAATCTACAGGTGCAGGAAATGATTAGGAAAGCTAATAGAATGTTGTTGCTTCTTACAAGGATAATAGAATAGGAAAATTAGCTCTGATGAAGAGTCATCTAATTTCAAAATGTTAACTTGATCTCTCTCCTTGGATGCTGCCTGACCCTCTGTGATCTCCAGCTTTTGTTGTTTTCAGAAAAATCAGGTTGTTTTGCTACCGTTGAACAGGGCATTGGTGCGACATCTAGAGTGTGTATCTCTGTTCACCTTACTTCAAAAACAGAACATTTAATGCAGTTTAACAAAAGTTCACTCTACTGATTCCTGCGATGAAAGGATTATTTTAAGAGGGAAGCTTGTTCAGATTGGATCCTGGGGTCACTGGAATTTAAAAAATGAGAGATGACCTTTTTGACACAACAAAGATCCTTAAGGGACTTAACAGAGTGAATGCTGGAAGAATGTTCCCTCCTGTGGGATGGACTGGAACTGAGAAATACAGTCTAAAACCAAATTTCCCCTTCGTGATGGAGAGGAAGATAAGCATTTTACTCTCAGTCAATGAGTCCATGGAACTCTCTATCCCAGTGAGCAGTGGAGCAGGGACAATGTATTTCTGTGGAAGAGGTAGATAGAATCTTGATTAACAAGGGAGTCAATGGACAACAAGGGATAGCATGAATGTGCAGTTAAGACTGAAACCTGACCAACCAATATCTTACTGGCCATCCTACCCCTCTTGCACACCAGTGGAAACATTCAGAAAACAGAATGCCAAAAGAAAAGCTTCCTGTTCAACAAGAACCAACTTAACAATTCTCATGAACAAGGACCACTGAACTGCTCTCCCAGTGTTTCCTGCTGTCTGTGCTCTTTTCCCTTGTCTGTGTGTATGTATGGAAGGGGGAGTTTGTAAGGGGACTAGAGTTTTACCTTGTAGGGTTACATACTGACTGTTTATGATTGCTTACCTGTAGCTCAGGTCTATTACTTGCAATGAACAGTAATTCTTGGTAACTACACATACCTTGGTTCATGTTTCCAGTCCACATGATTCTGAAATCAGGTAAGTTGCATATCTTTGCTTACTCATTTTAAAATCGTTTGCGATATCTTGGGAATAGCAGGCTTGTTTTCCATGATGCTATTGCAGTGAGGGGTGACTGTCCCAATTAATAGCAACCCCAAGCAGCATCACTAAGGCAGGTAACCTGGTCATGTTCAAGGGATATTGTCCTGCAGAAACTGGCTGACACTTTTCCAGCATCCCATGCCTCAATAGTGCTTCACTCGCCTGTGGAGTGCTTGTGGGAACACCCTGGTGTCTGAAAAGGTGTTATGTCAATGGAAGTTTTGCTTTTCTTTACGCGTGGGATTCATGTTCACAGTCATTGCAGATCTCTCTGAACACACCTGAACATTAAACCATAGAATCCCTACAGTGTAGAAGCAGGCCATTGGGCCCATCTGACCCTCTGAAGAGCATCTCACCCAGACCCCTACCCTATCCCTGTAACCCTGCATTTCAACAATTTCTCTTTCCAATCCTCCCACTTCCTCCAAACCAAAGGAGTAGCCATGGGCACCCGCATGGGCCCCAGCTATGCCTGCCTCTTCGTAGAATATGTGGAACAGTCCATCTTCCGCAGCTACACTGGCACCACCCCCCACCTTTTCCTCCGCTACATCGATGACTGTATTGGCGCTGCCTCGTGCTCCCACGAGGAGGTTGAAAAGTTCATCCAATTTACCAACACCTTCCACCCCGACCTCAAATTCACCTGGACCGTCTCAGACTCCTCCCTCCCCTTCCTAGACCTTTCCATTTCTATCTCGGGCGACCGAAGCAACACGGACATTTACTATAAACCGACCGACTCCCACAGCTACCTAGACTACACCTCCTCCCACCCTGCCCCCTGTAAAAACGCCATCCCATATTCCCAATTCCTTCGTCTCCGCCGCATCTGCTCCCAGGAGGACCAATTCCAATACCGTACAAC
>NC_057717.1:90917079-90927276 GCF_004010195.1 Chiloscyllium plagiosum | reverse complement strand
CCCCCACCCCACTCCGGCCTATCACCCTCACCTTGACCTCCCTCCACCTATCGCATTTCCAACGCCCCTCTCCCAAGTCCCTCCTCCCTACCTTTTATCTTAGCCTGCTGGACACACTTTCCTCATTCCTGAAGAAGGGCTTATGCCCTAAACGTCGATTCCCCTGCTCCTTTGATGCTGCCTGACCTGCTGCGCTTTTCCAGCAACATATTTCCAGCTCTGATCTCCAGCATCTGCAGTCCTCACTTTCTCCCTGCATTTCTCATGACTAATTCACCTAGCCTGCACATCCATGAACACTAAGAGGCAATTTCCCATGGCCAATCCACTTAACCTGCACATCTTTGAACTGGGGGTGGAAACCCACGCAGATACGGGGGAGAATATGCAAAGTTCACATGGACGGTTGCCAGAGGGTGGATTTAAACCTGGGTCCCTGGAGCTGTGAGGCAGTAGTGCAAACCATTGGGCCACCATACCGCCTCCCCACCCTTTCCAAGTGAGGTGAGTTGACAATCTCACTGTCACGTCTCACCGTGGCCAGTTTATGAGGTGAGAAGTAATTACTTGAAGTAAACTGATTCTGCCAAACAGGCTGGCAGTCCCTCAGCTTGCCATCCCCTGGAAGCCAGTCTGCTCAGACCAAGCTCCCTCCCAGGCCTTTACGTTACCTTCTGCAGTAGCCCTGTCTGGAGCAGTCGCTGAGAGAGGCAGACTTGACAGCTCTTGATTTAAATCCAGGTCACACAGCAAGGTAGAGCCTGTTGCTATGGTGACCTCCAAGGAGAGAAAAAAGGAACCATGAGAAAGCTTGCAGAGGGCGTGGGCTCGCTCTCACACTGGCTCGCCTTGATGGAAAGATTCACCTTGTGAGAAAGCCACAAGAAGATGCCTGTGTGATGTGATGCATGGGCAGAACACTAATGCTGCCAATGATGGAAGGAAACAGAGGTTAAAAAAAAATTATGGCAAAACCTCTCAATAAAACATTTTCAGAACACAAAGGATGCTGGAAAAATTCAGCAAATCTGGCAGTATCCATGGAGAGAGAAAAAGAATTAACGTTTCCAGTCCAGCATCACTCATCTTCAGAACTTTGGACTTGAAATGTTAACTTTGTCTCTCTGTCTCTGTCTCTTAACAGATGCTGCCAGGCCTGCTGAGTTCCTCCAGCATTAAAACACAGAACATAGAATATTACAGCACAGTGTTGATCCGACCTGTGGAATCAATCTGAAGCCCATCTAACCTGCACTATTCCATTTTCATCCACGTATATCCAACGAGCATTTAAATGCCCTTAACGTCATTGAGTCTACTACTATTGCAGACAGTGTGTCCCACGCCCTTCTACTCTCTGAATAAAAAAACTACCTCTGACATCTGTTCCATATCTATCACCCTTCAATTTAAAACTATGTCCCCTCATGCTAGGCATCACCATCGGAGGAAAAAGGCCCTCACTGTACACCCTATTGAACCCTCTGAATATCTTATATGTCTCAATTAAGTCACCTCTCAATCTTCTTCTCTCTAACGAAATAGCCTCAAGTCCCTCAGCCTTTCCTTGTAAGACCTTCCTTCCATACTAGGCAACATCCTCGTAAATCTCCTCTGTACCCCATCCAAAGCTTCCACATCTTTCCGATAATGCGGTGACCAGAACTGTACGCAATATTCCAAGTGCAACCGCACCAGAGTTTTGTATAGCTGCAGCATGACCACATGGCTCCGAAACGTAATCCCTCTACCAAAAAGAGCTAACATATCATATGCCTTCTTAACAACCCTATCAAGCTGGGTGGCAACTTTCAGGGATCAACGTACACAGATACCTAGATCTCTCTGCTCATCCACATTATGAGAATCTTAACATTAGACCAAAGTTTAAAATCACACAACACCAGGTTATAGTCCAACAGGTTTAATTGGAAGTATTAGCTTTCAGAGCACCACTCCTTCATCAGGTGGTTGTGGAGTTGTTGGACTATAACCTGGCGTTGTGTGATTTTTAATTTTGTACACCCCAGTCCGATACCGGCCTCTCCAAATCATGACTACCATTAGCCCTGTACTGTTTATTCCTGTTGCTTCTTCCAAAGTGAATTCACCTCACACTTTTCCACATTAAACTCCATTTGCCACCTCTCAGCCCAGCTCTGCAGTTTATCTATGAACCTCTGTAACCTACAACATCTGTCAACATCCTCCATTATTCATTGTGTTTGTTTCAGATTTCCAGCATCCGCAGTATTTTGCTCTTAATTCATACTGGGGCATTCCCTTCATGAAGAGTATACTTGCATATCGCGTCTGTCATGACCCTGAAGAGATTTCCCAGGCAGTCACTGTTGTAACATAGGAAACATTGGAGCCAGTTTGTGTAGAGGAAGGTCCTATGAAACAGCATTGTCATAATGATGAGGTAGGTCTGCTCTTTAGTGATGTTGTTTGAGGGTTAATTAGACATCAGTGATCATACCTTCCTCTCGACTTTTTCAAAATCATGTCAGGGGATCTTTCACAACCACATTGCAGCTGTAAAGGACATTGATGAGGCACCTTTTGGAATACTGCAGTCAATTCTGGTCTCCCTGCTACGGGAAGGATGTTGTTAAACTTGAAGGGTTCAGAAATGATTTATAAGAATGTTGCCAGGGTTGGAGGATTTGAGCTACAGGGAGAGGTTGAATAAAGCTGGGTTTTTTTCCCCTAGAGCGCTGGAGGCTGAGGGGTGACCTTTTTAGAGGTTTATAAAATCATGGATAGGGTAAATAGACAAGATAGTAGTGGAGTAGGGTAGTGGAGTCCAAAACTAGAGGGTGTAGGTTTAAGTTGAGGGGGGAAAGATATGGAAGGGACTGAAGGGGTAATGTTTTCACGCAGTGGGTGATACATGTATGGAATGAGGTGCCAAAGGAAGTGGTAGAGGCAAGAATGATTGCAACATTTAAAAGGCATCTGGATGGGTATATGAATAGGAAGGGTTTCGAGGGATACGGGCCAAATGCTGGCAAATGGGACGAGATGAATTTAGGATATATGGTCGGCATAGACAAGTTAGACTGAAGAGTATGTTTCTGTGCTGTATAATTCTACGACTCCAACCGTCTAAGATGGCTTGACTTAATGTCTCATCCAAGAGACGGTACATCTGACAGTGCAACATTGGATTAAGCCTTGATTTCCGTGTTTGAGATCAAGTTTGACCAAGCTTACACAGATTCTGATTTGCTGAGTGAAAGCGCTGTCATTGATGTATTCAAAGGGTAACAGAGGAGCATTTCTGAAGCAGACTTTCCAAGTCAGGTTTAGTCCATTGTCTCACAGAATTTATTTATACCATCCTGCTTCTCTAAGTGAGCATTTTTAAAAATTAATTCATGAGAAGAAGGCATCGCTGGCTAGGCCAGCATTTATTGCCCATCACAGAGGGCAGTTAAGAGTCAACCACATTGCTGTGGGTCTGGAGTCAACATGTAGACCAGACCAGGTAAAGATGGCGGTTTCCTTCCCTAAAGAACATGAGTGAACCAGATGGACTTTCTATCAATTGACAATGGATCATGGTCATCATTAGACTCTTCGTTCCAGGCTTTTATAGAATTCAAATTCCACCATCTGCCATGGCAGGTTTTGAACTCGGTTCCCAGAACGTTAACTGAGTCTCTGGATTAATAGTTCAGTGATAATATCACTAGGTAATCAACTCCCCTGCAATACCGTTCTCTCTCATCTCCCCCACCTTCCCTCTGTGTAACCAGCACCTTACTCCTTTTCCAAATAATACACCAGAAGTCTCCTTTTGAAGACCATGATGGTGTCGCGAAAGACAGTTGGATCCTGGATTAAACTGGGGATGGTGTCACAGAGCTGCACATCACTGAGTATAAATAGTAGGTGGAGTGAGGACACTCAGAAAGCAGAGAGAGCCTTCCCGGTACATGAACATATGAAGATTGTAGATTAGCGGGGTTTTGCATTTTGGTAAAACAGACAAGACCAGGACTTATATAATCAGTAGTAGGGCCCTGGGTAGTAGAACATAGAACATAGAAAAGTACAGCATAGAACAGGCCCTTTGACCCACGATGTTGTGCTGAGGTTTAATCCTAATGTAAAAAATAGTAACAACACTAGAACAGAGAGGCCTAAGGGTTCAGGTACATAGTTCTTTAAAATTTGCATTACAGGAAGACAGGATGGTTAAGAAGGTGTTTAGTATGCTTGCCTTCATTGCTCAAACCTTTTGAGTATAGGAGTTGGGACGTCATGTTGAGGTTGTACAGGACATGGGTGAGGTAAAAACAATGAGTGCAGATGCTGGAAACCAGATTCTGGATCAGTGGTGCTGGAAGAGCACAGCAGTTCAGGCAGCATCCGAGGAGCAGGAAAATCAGTGAGGCCTCTTCTGGAGATCTGTGACCAGTTCAGTTCACTCTGCTACAGGAAGGAAATTATTAAACTGCAGAAAATTCAGAAAAGATTTACCAGAATGTGGCAGGAAATGGAGGGTTTGAGTTATAAGGAGACGCTGGATATCAGGGGCTTCTTCCACTGAAGCATAGGAGGTTGTGGAGTGACCTTATAAAGGTTTACAAGATCATAATGGGCATCTATAAGGTAAATAGCAAGGGTCTTTTCCCTCGGTGGGAGAGTTCAAGCTCTGGGGCATATTTTTAGAGAGAGAGGAGAAAGATTTTAAAAGGATATGAGGGACAACATTTTTACAAAGAGTGGTTCGTGTGTGGAATAACCTGCCGGAGAAGTGGTGGATGCAGGTACATTTGGATAAGCACATGAATAGGAAAGGTTTGGAGGGATATAGGCCAAGTGCAGGCAAGTGAGATTAGTTTAATTTGGGATTATGGTCAGCATGGAATGGTTAGACCGAAGGGTCTATTTCCGGGCTGCATGACTCTATGACTCTAGTCCTTCCTTAATATAGGTGTAAATCATAGCCTGATATATCCATGGTGATAGTGTGGGCGGCACGGTGGCACAGTGGTTTGCACTGCTGCCTCACAGCGTCAGTAACCTGGGTTCAATTCCCGCCTCAGGCAACTGTCTGTGTGGAGTTTGCGCATTCTCCACGTGTCTGCGTGGGTTTCCTCTAGATGCTCCGGTTTCCTCCCACAGTCCAAAGATATGCAGGTTAGGTGAATTGGCCATGCTAAATTGCCTATAGTGTGAGGTGAAGGGGTAAATGTAGGGGTATGGGTCTGGGTGGGTTGCGCTTCAGTGGGATCGGTGTGGACTTGTTGGGGCCAAAGGGCCTATTTCCACACTGTAAGTAATCTAATATAATCTAATCAGACACTCCCCCCCCCAATCTGATCCCAACATTTCTCATGGCCAATCCACTCTAACCTGCACATCTTTGGACTGTGGGAGGAAACCAGAGCACCCGGAGGAAACCCACGCAGACACGGGGAGAATGTGCAAACTTTGCACAGACAGTCACCTGAGGCTGGAATCAAACCTGGGTCCCTGGTGCTGTGAGGCAGCAGTGCTGTGGGGGAGTGGCCAGTTCTCTCAGTTCAAGCATCTCCTAGTTTGTTTTAGCTGTGGCAGTCATAAGATGCTGGGGTCCAGGAAGGTTTCAAACTTCAGTGAATGATTCCTGACGGACTTTTCTCTCTGAAATCTCTTTGGATGTTCTTCCTTCCTGCCTAGAAGAATCTGTATTTCAATTTACATTTTTGCCAAGGTGTATGTTTATGGGACGTTACTGGATTGGAACAGTTCTTCAGTTAAGTTGCTGTATCGGGTTGGTCAGGTTTTCCACTAGTTAAGTTATTCTAAATTCCATTTTCTTTTGTTAGTGTTTCAGCTGTAGTGTTTAAATAAATTGCTTCACTTAAACCCAAGTGGTTTGACCAGCCGCATCATTCCTGGAATATCCAATTCACATCTGCGTTTAAAATAAGAAACGTTAGGGCCTGGGCTACTTTCTTAAAATATTTTGAGGGGGTCTATCCTGGTCCATCACACACAAAAGGGATGATATATAGATATTAGGGATGGTATATAGATATTGGCCACGCCAGCAATGCCCACGTCCAATAAGTGCATTAAAAGAAAATCATCTGGCTAAGATGACGTAGGCAGAGTGGAGCACAATATTCCACCTTCCAATGTGGAAGTAATGCATTAACGTCACAACTACAAGTGAGGCTAATTGTAGCATTGGTACTGTGGAGATCAGCCTGACCTTTACATACCAGGAGTTGACTCTGGAGCCTATACAAATTTGTTTTGACTGTCTATATATTTGAAAAGGAGCAATAATGCTTTTATTTATAAATGTGAGGGAGATTATTGAGGAACTCTGTTGGTGGGAATTCTCACTGCACCTCAGCTTATTAGTACCAAGTCCTATATCAAGGCTCCCTGTGGCTCAAAAGGTCTGGCTGATTGTGTGACACCTTCTCCAGCCTTTCTCTCAGAAGCCCATGGCTAACTCATCACTGCAGTCCCAGTACACAAAGTGCTGAAAGATCAGCCAGCTGAGAAGAAGGGAAATTGTACTCCATCTGCTGTTATGGTAATACTCCTCATGCAGGACACCTTCCTGGGGGTTACCTCAACTGAACTATCCACTTCCCCCCCCACCCCTCCACCCCTCCGCCCAATCAGCCTGGTCCAATTAAAAAAAAACAAAGTGTGAGAAAACAAAAACATGAACAGAAATGTCATTTTATTACAAACGCAATCATTAAATACCCCAGGTGGCTCAAAGCAGTGTCCTGGCAATCGGAGTACTGCCTCTAATGGTAGGATGAATCATAAAACACTGGACAAAGACTTAACAACTGAGACAGACCATTCAGAGAGGCAGAGGGTAGTAATCAGGATTCACACACATTGTGGTGCAGTGGTAATGTACCTGGTTCAAGTCCCACCTGCTCTAGAACATAACACCTCTGAGCGGGTCGATTTGGAAAATATCTACACAGATACCTCTCTTCAGTGTTTGGACTCTGGAGGGGTCAACCTATGCTCTGGAAGGAGATGGTGGGGTTTAGGAAACGGAATAACCAACTGGGTAAAAAGAGGCTGAGATGGAAATTGGCCCTGAGCAATGGAGGAGACTTGAACTTGCCTCAATGTCCTTGATCTGATGTTATATATTTCTTTGCCAGAAGCTAGAGCAATATTGAGAACATCCAACCTTGCCAACTCTTCAGAATGGCCGTGGGTGGGGGTGGGGGTGGGGGGTGGGGGGCGCGGAGGCAGAGGGGATGTCTCTAGGAGTAAAGAGCTGACTTTGCAACAAGCAAGGCAGGAGTAAATGCGTCGCAGCAATATGACAATTGTGCTTCTGAGAGATAAAAACGATATCTTTACACACATTAAATGTTAGAAAAAAGGCCTGAGATACAAACCGAAGACTGGCCGGTGGTATATAAATCATTGAATTGAAAAGACTGCTCTCCTCCCCACTGGTGGAAAAGGCTGGGGAAACTTGAGGAGGAATTGCAAGGGAATCCTGAATCAAAAGCAGGGGTAGGCCATTTGGCCCATCAAGCCAACTCGCAACATTCGGTAAGCTTGTGATTGACCAGATTGTGACCTCATACTCCTGCCCACTATCCATGACATTTGTCTCCCTCTCCTTAACCAGGAATAGATTTCCATCAGCCTTTAGAATATTCAATGAAGGCCCACCTCAATCCATCTCTGGGGAAGAGAGTTCCACATACTCCTGACCATCTCAGAATGGAACGTTCACTTCATCTCCCTCTTAAATGGGACACCTCTTATTTTAAACAGCCTTTTGTTCCCTATTTCCAATCATGCATTTTTTCCCCTTTGGGGAATTGCCTTCCCTCAGGCTGGAGCATGACTTATAGACCCCTAGATTTATATGGCACAGAAAAAGGCTATTTGGCCCATCAAGTTTACACTGGTCAAAAACAACCATCTAACTATTCTAGTCCATGTTTTCACTAGTTGGCCCATGGCTTTATGGAGGCTATATGGAGAGAAGTGTGTTTGTGTGTGATTGTGCGCATCTATATTCAAAGGGCAGGATTCAGATTCAAGATCATGCTATTATTCAAAGAATCATAGAATCCCTACTGTGTGAAAGCAGGTCAGTCAGCCCATCAAGTCTGCACTGACCCTACTAAGAGCATCCCAGACAGATCCAGTCCCCTACCCCTGTGCTTCCTGTGTCTAATCCACACAGCCTGCGCATCTCTTGACTCGATGGGCAATTTCAAAAAGCGTGGTGCAGGAAAAGCACAGCTGGTCAGACTGGAAGGAACAGGACAGTCGATGGTTTGAGCATAAGCTCTTCATCAGGAATGTTGAACTTTTTGACTCTGATCTCCAGCATCTGTTGTCCTCACTTTCTCTATGGGCAATTTAGCAAGGCCAATCCACCCACCTAACCTGTGCATCCCTGGATACTATGGGCGATTTAGCATGGCCAATCCACATAACCCACACATCTTTGAACTGTGGAGGAAACCTGAGTACCTGGAGGAAACCCACAAAGACACAGGGAGAAAATATGTGAACTCCACACAGACAGTCAGCCAAGGCTGAAATCGAACCTGGGTCCCTGGTGCTGAATGCTCTTTCAGAGGTCCAAGAATAAGATGCAAATCCAGAGCATGTGACTGAGAGGCAAGGGAAATGACCCACTGCGACACAAAACCTCCTCATCAACGATGGGAGTGTGGGGGTGGAGTGGGAGGAGGTAGAAAGCCAAGCGGCAATGAAGGATCCAGAATGGAATCAAGGCAAAATTGGGAACTCTTATGAATAAATAGTCCTCAAGTGCATAAACACATGAGTAGCCAAGGGGCCTGAATGGAAGGGAGGAGTATGACTCTCCAATGAATTGAAAATAAGTCTTTCTGTCTTACACAAATTCTAGCTCCCCAGGCAACACAAAGAGGAATAAAAGGCTTCTATTCCCTGCTCTTCTCTGTCAAAACCCCAGCAAGAGCACAAAAGAAGCTTGACATACTGCAAACACTGCATAGTAATTCTTGGAGGCAATATCCATAACAAATAGCAGGCTTGCTCTCCTCTGTCAACCCTGTGCCTTCTTAAAGCTGCTTTTTGTGTTGTTTGTTGATGGTTAGATTAGTGTTTTCCCTCTGTAGATTTTTGTTAATGAGCTTTCATGTTGACTGTAGATGTCAAAGACAATGACTCCTAACTCCCACTCTCCGTCACTACTGTGCCACAGGGTGTGCTTTCTCAGTCTAATCTATTCGATAGCATGGCAATCGTCAGCGCTCGACCTCTTGTGAACTCAGGGAGCCTCAATTCAGATCCATCAAGAGACCTCCCAGTATTGAACATCAAATGGATGAACTGCTCCCTCTAGTCGTTCAACAATAGAACCTTTCGCTTGGTGGCTACGTTCATTCCGAGGACAATTAAATCCTGCAATTGTTGGGGCAATGATGGACTTAATCTCCTTATTCATTCATAGAGTATGCATCTCTCACTGTCACTCGATCTCTGATGGACCAGAACAGAGTGGATTGTACAGTTGTTTCAAAGAGCGGTGAAGAAAACCTTGTCTGTCAGGGTCAAACTGCAATCGTATTGGCCCACATTTTTCCTTCAGTGTTAACCAAGAACATTTTTAAACAGTGTAAGAACATCAAAAACATGACCAGGGCGTGGATTGCAGAAGGGTTCAAGGAGGCTGTTCACTACCACTTACAGTCATAGAGTTGTACGGATGGAAACAGAGCCTTCGGTCCAACTCATCCATGCCAATTAATCTAGTCCCATTTTCCAGCTTTTGGCCCATATCCCTCTAAACCCTTCATATCCAGGCACCCATCCAGATGACTTTTAAATGTAATTGTAACAGCCTCCATCACTTTTTCTGGTAGCTCGCACCATACATGCTGTGTGAAAATGTCGCCCCTTAGGTGTTTTCCCCCCTCTCATGTTACACCTATGGCTCTAGTTTTGAACTCCCCTACCCTCGGAAAAAGTCCTTGTCTATTCACCCTATCCATGCCCCTCATGACAATAGATAATAGACAATAGACAATAGACAATAGGTGCAGGAGTAGGCCATTCTGCCCTTCGAGCCTGCACCACCATTCAATATGATCATGGCTGATCATCCTTAATCAGTATCCTGTTCCTGCCTTATCTCCATAACCCTTGATTCCACAATCCTTGAGAGCTCTATCCAACTCTTTCTAAAATGAA
>NC_057717.1:90914130-90916500 GCF_004010195.1 Chiloscyllium plagiosum | reverse complement strand
GCTGCAGAAGAACCTTTTTGCTTCTATACTCAATCCCTCTTGTTATGATGGCCAGCATGCTATTAGCCTTCTTCACTACCTGCTGTACCTGCATGCTTGCTTTCATTGACTGGTGTACAAGAACACCCAGATCTCTCTGTCCTGCCCCTTTACCTAAATTGATTCCATTGAGGTAGTAATCTGCCTTCCTGTTCTTGCCACCAAAGTGGATAACCATACACTTATCCACATTCAACTGCATCTGCCATGCATCTGACCACTCACCTAACCTGTCCAGGTCACCCTGTAATCTCCTAACATCCTCCTCACATTTCACCCTGCCACCCAGCTTAGTATCATCAGCAAATTTGCTAATGTTATTACTAATACCATCTTCTATATCATTAACACATATTATACACCTTTATAAGGTCAACCCTCAGTCTCTAAAGCTCCAGAGAAAATAGCCCCAACATATTTAGCCTCTCCCTATAGCTCAAACCCTTCAACCCTGGCAACATCCTTGTAAATCTTTTCTGAACCCATTCAATTTGAACATCTTTCCTATAGCAGGGAGACCAGAATTGAGGGCAGTATTCCAAAAGTGGTCTAACCTATGTCTTGTACAATTGCAATATAACATCCCAACTCCTATAGTCAATGCACTGATCAATAAAGGCAAGCATACCAAATGCCTTCTTCACTGCCCTGTCTACCTGAGAGTCCACCTTCAAAGAAATATGAACCTGCAACCCGAGGTCTCTTTGTTCGGCAACACTCCCCAGCACCCTACCATTAAGTGTATAAGTCCGGCTTTGAATTGCCTTACCTAAATGCAACACCTCATATTTATCTAAGTTAAGCTCCTCAGCCCATTGGTCCATCTGATCAAGACTCCATTGTACTCTGAGATAACATTCTTCACTATCCACTACACCATCAATTTTGATAACATCTGCAAACTTACTAACCATTCCTCCTATATTCACATCCAAATCATTTTTATAAATGACAAAAAGCAGTTGACTCCGCACTGATCCTTGCAACACACTGCCAGCCCTACGCATCCGAAAAATAACCATCCACCACAACCCTCTGTTTCCTCCCTTCAAGCCATGTTTGTATCTAAATGGCTCCAGGCAACTCCAAATGAGCAATTAATGCTGGCCCAATCAGTGACATCTTCACCCCATGAATGTTCATATAAAAGAAAGCGAGCCCTTCAGCCCATCAAGCCTGTTCCACCCTTCGCATAAATCATGGCCAACCCCCTAACTCAGCATTATTTTCCCGCATACCCCTTGATATCCTTAATAGCTGGAGTTGATCTCTGCCTTGAAGATAATTAAGTTCCGAAAGCTAGTGTGCTTCCAATTAAACCTGTTGGACTATAACCTGGTGTTGTGTGATTTTTAACTTTGCACACCCCAGTCCAACACCAGCATCTCCAAATCATAACTTCCACAGCTTTCTGGGATAGCGAATTCCAAAGAATCATGAAGACATTCCTCCATGGCTCTGCCTCTTATTCTGAGAGTGTGTTCTCTAATTCTCAACCAGAGGGAAACATTCTTCAAGCATCCACACAATTGAGCCCCATAAGAATGTAATATTTTTCAAACAGATGACCTCTCATACCCTCAAATCAAGTAAATATAACCTTAATCTCCAAATAAGACAACAACAATACAGGAATCCGTTTGGTGAATCTCTATAAGCATACCTTTGCTTAGCTAAGGGGACTGAAACTGTATACAATACAGTCTCAGCAAGGCTCTATACCTCTACAGCAATGTACTCAAATCCTCTCAACATAACCAATATAATGCTTTGCCGCACCTATATTTTAGCTCTCGCCAACATCACTGCCACTTTAATTGCTTTTTAGATTCCTCTGTATTTCGAACTGAATTCAAAATCTCCAGCTGCCCAGTTGAGGTGTGAGTACACTGGATAAAGAACAAAGAGAGCAAAGAAAATTTACAGCCCAGGAACAGGCCCTTCGGCCTTCCAAGCCTGAGCCGATCCAAATCTACTGTCTAAACCTGTCGCCCAATTCCTAAGCATCTGTATCCCTCTGCTCCCCACCTACTCATGTGTCTGTCCAGACTCATCTTAAATGAGTCTACCATGCCTGCCTCTATTACCTCTGCTGGCAACGCGTTCCAGACGCCTACCAATCTCTGTGTGAAGTACTTTCCGCATGTATCCCCCTTAAACTTTTCACCTCTCACCTTGAAAACGTGACCTCTAGTTATTGAATCCTTCACCCTGGGAAAAAGCTTGTCTCTAACCACCCTGTCTATACCCTTCATGATTTTGTAAACCTCAATCAGGTCCCCCCCCTCAATCTCCTTTTTCCTAATGAAAACAAACCTAACCCACTCAACC
>NC_057717.1:90903778-90913823 GCF_004010195.1 Chiloscyllium plagiosum | reverse complement strand
AGTGCCCTCTTCCAGATCATTTATGTATATTACAAATAACAGTGGCCCCAGTACTGAGCCCTGTGGAACACCACTGGTCACCTTTCTCCATTTCAAGAAACTCCCTTCAACTACTACTCTCTGTCTCCTGTTGCTCAACCAGTTCTTTATCCACCTAGCTAGAACACCCTGCACACCATGTGACTTCACTTTCTCCATTAGTTTACCATGGGGAACCTTATCAAACACCTTACTAAAGTCCATGTATATGACATCAACAGCCCTTCCTTCATCGAACAACTTGGTCACTTCCTCAAAAAACTCTATTAAGTTGGTAAGGCACAATCTCCCTCCTAACAAAACCATGTTGCCTATCAATGATAAGCCCATTCTTTTCATAATATAAATAGATCCTATCCCTCAGTACCTTCTCCAGCAACTTTCCCACCATTGATGTTAGGCTCACTGGTCTGTAGTTACCCGGTATATCTCTACTACCCTTCTTGTACAGGGGGACAACTTGAGCAACCTTCCAGTCCTCTGGCACCTCACCTGTGTTTAAGGATGCCACAAAGATATCTGTCAGGGTCCCAGCTATTTCTCACCTCTGTCAGCAACCTGAGATAAATCCCATCCGGTCCTGGGGATTTGTTCACCTTAATAACCTCTAGCCTACCCAAGGCACCTTCCCTACTTATGTCAACGTGATCCAGACTAATCAAACTTCTATCTCTAATCTCAACATTCATCATGTCCCTCTCCTCAGTGAACACTGATGCAAAGTAATCATTCAGAATCTCACCCATTCTCTCAGGTTTGGCACACAGCTTCCTTCATTATCCTTTGGTGGACCAATCCTTTCTCTAGTTACCCGCTTGCTTCTTATATAAGAATAAAATGCTTTGGGATTCCAGTTAATTCTGCTCGCTAAAGCGTTTCATGACCCCTTTTAGCCCGCTTGATTCCTCATTTAAGACTTGTCCTACTCTTCTGATATTCCTCCAGGACTCATTCCGTTCTTAGCTGCCTGGACCTTATGCACATTTCCCTTTTCCTCTTGTCTAGTTGTACGATTTCTTCTGTCATCCATGGCTCACGAATCTTGCCTTTCCTATCCTTTGCCTTCAACGGGACATGCCTATCCTGAACTATCTTTAACCTATCTTTGAAAGCCACCCACATCTCAAATGTGGACTTCCCTTCAAATAGCTGTGTCCAATCCACATTTCCCAACTCCTGCCTAATTTTGATATAATTGGCCTTGGCCCAGTTTAGTACTCTTCCCTTAGGACCACTCTCATCTTTGTCTACAAGTATTCTAAAACTTACAGAATTGTGGTCAATGTTCCCAAAGAAATCCCCCACCACAATTTCTACCACCTGGCCTGGCTCATTCCCCAATACCAGGTCCAGTATGGCCCCTTCCCTCGTCAGACTATTAACATATGCTCTAGAAAACTCTCCTGGACGCTTCTTACAAATTCTACCCCATCCGGACCTCTGACGCTAAGTGTATCCCAGTCAATGATGGGAAAATTAAAATCTCCCTTCATCACTACCCTATTGCCTCTACATCTATTCATAATCTGCTTACCTAATTGTTCTTCTACCTCACATTCTCTGTTGGGAGGTCTGTAATACAGCCCCAACAATGTAACTGCACCCTTCTTATTTCTCAGCTCCACCCATAATGCCTCACTACCCAAGACCTCCATAGCGTCCTCCTTTAGCACAGCCGTGATATCGTCCCTGACCAACAATGGAACTGCAACCCCCTTTTACTTCCCTCCCTGTCCTGTCTGAAGCGTCTATATCCTGGAACATTTAGTTGCCAATCATGTCTTTCTTTCAACCAAATCTCTGTGATGCAATGATGTCATACTCCCAGGCACCAATCCAAGCCCTAAGTCCATCTGCCTTACACACTATACTCCTTACATTAAAGTAGATGTACTTCAGGCCACCAGTTCTTTTGCGCTCATCTGCTCCCTGCCTACTTTTCCCCTTATTAGTGCTATCTTCATGATTCTTACAGTCTCCAGTCTCCACCTCGCTGTCTACTTGTCTTCTCATCTGCTTCCCAGCCCCCTGCCACATTAGTGTAAAACCTCCCCACAGCGGTAGCAGCCCCCCCCCCCACTCCCCCCCAGGACATTAGTTCCAGTCTGGTTCAGATGTAGACCGTCCATTTTGCAATAGTCCCACCTTCCACAGAACCGGCCCCAATGTCCAACAAATCTGAACCCTTCAGATGTAAAATGTAAAATGTAAACAGTCAATGTAAAAAAGTACAAATGTCACCCGAGATCCTAAATGGGACCCAAAGCCATGACCTTGGAAGGTGCTGTGAAAGGAACCCTGGTGAGTCAGTGCAGTGCATCTTGCAGATGGTACACACTACTGCCACTATACGCTGGTAGTTGATGGTAATGGATGGGATACTAATTAAATGGGATACGTTCGTCCCAAATAGTGTCATGTGTCCTGAGTGTTATTGGAGCCATACTCAACCAGACAAAAGAGGACTATCCCATTACATTTCCGACACAGACTATTGAACAAAGAGCAGTATAGCTAAGGAACAGGCCCTTTGGTCCTCCATGTCTCTGCTGACCATGATACTATTTTAAACTAATCCCATCTGCCTGCATGTGGTCTGTATTACTCTATTCCCTGCCTGCTCATGTCTCTGTTTAAATGCCTCTTAAAAGTTTCTATCATACCTGCTTCTCCCACTTCCTCTGGCAGCACATTCCAGACCCCTACCATGTAAAAAACATTCCTCACACATATCTTTTAATTTTTTCCTCTTTCACCTTAAACCTATGCCCCCTAATATTTGATGTATACTCCCTTGACTCCCACAATCCATCTTATCCATATCCTTCATAATTTTATATACTTCTATCAGATTATCCCTCGGCCTCTAGCACTCTTGTGAAAACAATTCAGTTTGTCCTCCATCTCCTCAAAGCCAATACACTTCAATCCAGGCAACATCCTGGTAAACCTCCTCTGCACCCTCTTCAAAGCCTTCCAATAGTGTGGTGACCCGAACTGCAGGAAATACTCCAAATGTGGCCAAACTAAAGTCTTATACAGGTTCAACATGACTTGCCAACCTTTATACCCATTGTCCCGACAGATGAAGGCAAGCATGGCATATGCTTTCTGTACCAATTTATCCACTTGTGTTGCCACTTTCAGGGAGCTATGCACTTGTACCCCACGATCCCTCAATGTTGTTAGTGTCCTACCATTTAATGTATGTTTTCTTCTTGTTCTTGACCTTCCAAAATGCATCACCTCACACTTGTCCAGATTAAACTCCATCTGCCATTTCTCCACCCAAATTTCCAAACTGATCTATATCCTGCTGCATCCTTTGATAACCTTCCTAACTATCCATAATTCCAACAAATTTCAAGTTTTCTGCAAATGTACTCATCAGCCCACCTATTTTTTAATCCTAAACATTTATATAAATTACATGCAATAGAGGTCCTAGCCCTGATCCTTGCAGAACACCACTGGTCACAGATCTCCAGCCAGAAAAACACCCCTCACAAGTACCCTTTCTCTTCTATGACCAAGCAAAATTTTGTATCTAACTTCCCAACCCATTGCAGATCCCATGTGACTTAACCTTCTGGAACAGCCTACCATGATGGATTTTGTTAAATGCTTTAATAAAGTCCATGAAGACAATATCCACTGTTCTACCCCCATCAATCATCTCCATCAATTCCTCAAAAAGCTCAAGCAAATTTGTTTGACATCACCTCTCCTTCACAAAGCCATGCTGACTATCCCAAATAAGTCCATTTGTTTCCAAATGTGAGTAAATCCTGTCCCTAAGAATCTTCTCCAATAATTTCCCTCCCACTGACCTAAGGCTCACCAGCCTTACTTGATTATCCCTGTTGCCCTTCTTAAACAAAGGAACAACATTGGCTATTCTCTAATCTTCTAGGATCTCGCCTGTGGTGAAAGAGGATACACAGGTCTCCAACAGAACCCCAGCAATCTCCTCCCTTGCCTCCTTCAGTACCGTGGGATAGATCCCATCAGGCCATGGAGATTTATCTACATCAATGTTTTTGAGACACCCAATGTCTTTCTCTTCTTAATATCAACATGCCTTAGAACATCAACAAATCCCTCCCTAATCTTACCATCTTACCGACTGGTGACTTACAGATTGCAGACAGGTGTTAAAAAGGCAAGAGGTGAGCTACTCAGTGCAGAATTCCCAGGGTCTGTCCAAACTACATATGGTTAGTGCTGAAATTGAATTTTTGCATTATTGAATGTCAAGAACTTTTGTTTTCTCCTCCGTTTTTGCATCTGTGATTCTGTGAAATGTTTGCCAAAGTAACAATTGTCCATCCATCCAAATCACGTACAAATTCCCAGAAACAGTGCTCTCCAGCCACAGTGAATTTCAAGCCAAAATGATAAAGATGCTAAACAAGGTGAAATGCCAGCATTTGGGGAAATGATGGTGTGGTGGTCCTACCACTGGACTGGCAATCCAAGACCCTGGTTCATGCCTAAGAGCATGGGTTCAAATTTCACCACAGCAAGTAGTCACATTTTAATTCAATAGCAATGGAACTAAAAGTGAGACTATCAAGAGCCAGTTATTGATTGTTACAATATACCCATCTGGTTCATCATAGGGTCATAGAGGTTTACAGCCTGGAAACAGCCCTTTGAACCAAAATACCCATGCTGCCTAGTTTGCACAGTTAATCTAGTCCCATTTGCTTGTGTTTGGTCCATATCACTGCATACCTATCCTATCCAATGTACTGTCCAAACAGTTCTCAAATGACAAAATTGTACTCACCTCCACCATTATCGCTGACAGCCAGTTCCAGACACTGACCACCCACTGGATCCTTTTGTATCTCTCCTCTCTCAACTTAAATCTATGCCCTCTAGTTCCAGACTCCCCTCCCATGAGGAAAAGCTGTTGGCTAGCTACCTTAGGGAAGGAAATCTGACGTACCTACTGATCTGGCCCATGTGTGACTCCAGACGCCTCAGCAACATGGTTGACTCTGAACTACCCTCAGAGAAATTAGAGATGGGCAATAAATGTTGGCCGAGCCAGGACACCCATGAACAAACAAAAAAAAAATCATGACTGATGATGGTAATTCTAATCAAATCACAACGTTCAATCAAGCTGTGTGCTGCTCAATCAGTTTGACAGACACTTAAAACCCTGATTTCTGTTTTATTGCCCATTGCTAATTGCTCACAGAGAAATGAAGAGTCACTTTGCTTAACTACATTCTGTTCAAATTGCTCTTCACCCTCACTGTTTGCGAGAATGTTACTTCCGTTTCAAACTAGGAGTTTTGGCAGTGCCTCTTCATTTTCTGATCCCTATTGTGACCAATGCAGGGGAGGAGACTTGCACAAACCAACTTATCTATTTTAGCATAGTGGATGTCGGCGCTTCCAACTGACCTCGTAGTTGGTCTGGAGCCAAATGGGTTCTCGGAAAATCAACCACCCTTGCCATTACGTGTGCATGTTGTCTCAGTTATAGGCTCAAGCTTTTCTCCTTGAGCTTAAATGTTTATGACTCATGAGCAATACAGAGGGAGTGCTGCTCTGCTGGAGATTGTATGCATTGGTTGGTACATGAACCAAACAGGTGACCTGGGTAAGCTTCCACGGCATAGAGTTATAGAATGAAACAGCACAGAAACAGACCCTTCGGTCCAACCAGTCCATGCTGAACATAATCTCAAACTAAACTAGTCGCACCTGCCTGCTCCTGGCCCATATCCCTCTGAGCCTTTCCTGTTCATGTACTTATCTAAGTGTCTTTTACACATTGTAACTGTACCTGCATCAACTACTTTATGAGGAAGCTCATTTCACAGGTATACCATTCTCTGTGTAAAAACGTTGCCCCTCATATCTTTTTAAAATCTCTCTCTCACCTTAAAAATATGTCCCCTCGACTGGAAATTTTCCCATCTAAGGGAAACGCTGCCTGCCATTCACTTATCTAAACCCCTTACCATTTTATAAACCTCCATAACATCACCTCTCAGCCTCCAATGCTCCAGTGAAAGATAGAAATGTGTTGCTGGAAAAGCGCAGCAGGTCAGGCAGCATCTAGGGAACAGGAGAATCGACGTTTCGGGCATTAGCCCTTCTTCAGGAAAGATAGTCAAAGAAGCTCACATGCTGTTCCCAGTTAAATTTATCCTTCACCTAAGATGATGAAAAAGAGGGCTCTACGAAGGGGAAATCATGCCTGACAAATTTATTAGTGCTCTTTGAGGATGTAGCAGGGAGGATAGATAAAGAGATGCAGTTGTTGTAATAGATTTGGATTTTCAGGAAGTATTGGATATATTGCTGCACATTAGGCTAACAGAAGAGCCCATGGTCATGGAGGTTGTATATGAGCTTGGATGGAGGGTTGGCTAATTAACGGAAGACAAAGAGTTGGGATAAGGGGGTCATTTTCAGCATGACAACCTGTAACCAGTGGAGTGCCAGAGGGATCAGTGCTGGGGCCATAATTATCTATAGGGAGAAAGTGCAGACTGCAGATGCTGGAGATCAGAGCCGAGAGTGTGGTGCTGGAAAAGCGCAGCAGGTCAGGCAGTATCCAAGGAGCAGGAGAATCAACATTTCAGGCACAAGCCCTCTATTCCTGATGAAGGGTTTTATGCCTAAAATGTCGATTCTCCTGCTCCTCAGATGCTGCCTGACCCGCTGTGCTTTTCCAGCCCCACACTCTCGACTGGCACCAGGTATGGAGGGACTGTCTTTTGAAAAGGAATTGAATAGATTGGGCCTGTCGCCAATGGTTTTTAGAAAAATGAGAGGCGACCTTATTGAAACATACAAGATTCTTAGAGACTTGAGAGGGTAGTTGTGGAGAGGTTGCTTCCACTGTGGAAGAGTTGAAAGACCAGACAGCATAATCTTGGAATATTGGGTCACATATTTAAGACGTAGATGAGGAGGAATTTCTTCTCTCAGAGGAAGTGTATTTGTGGAATTATTTACTGCAGAGGGCTGTCGAGGCTGAGTCATTAAGTATATTCAAAGCTGAGACAGATTTTTAATCAGTAAGGGAATTAAGGGTTATGGGAAAAGGCGGGAAGTTAGAGTGGGGGGATTATCAGATCAGCCATCTGAATCGCAGACCATACTCCATGGGCTGAATGGTCTACTTCTGCTCCTACAGAAGTAAGTTCATACTGTCTTACAATCTGGTAATTCAGACAAAAGGCGCTGTTCTTTGTAGACAAACAGATTCTGTCCATGCATGGCTCCTTTTTCAATCAGAAAAGTGACATGAAGACAGCCACTCCCTGCCGTATCCCCACAGCACCTCAAAGGTGACAGGAATTTAGTAACCCAGCAAAGATGGACAGTCAATATTTCCTGTTGCTTTTTTCCGGACCACCCATAGTCCAGCAAGTCAGCCTCCTCTTGGCACGCTGCCTAAATTGCTGTTTGCTTTCAAAAGTTGGTTTTCTTGCATTTCAGTCCTGAAATGAGAAGCTCCGACCATACATTTGATTCCAGCAATGTTAGGTCGTTAATCCCATTGCTGTTTGCTGGATCATGCTGTGTAGATTGTGTTACCACATTTGCTGAAATTGTGACTGCGAGGATACTTCATTGGCTGCAAAATGCTCTGAGGTCACAAAAGATAATGAAGTCTGGAGAGGTAAGGAGAGTGCTCAAGGAGAATTTTGACAGAAGAGCTATAATGTTTAGATAATGCAAGCCGTTTGAGCTTTTCAAGGTTTTGTTGGACTTTCATGTTTGCAACACACACTGTCAGTTGTGCCTAAAAATATTACACCGTATTTAAATGTAGGACATGAGGTTTTCTAGAGTTGGAGATCAGCCAGCTCAATAGCAGGGTTAATGGCAAATTGTTTCTGACTCTACTTGTCAGTTTAAAATAGAAAATTGTATCCCCAAGGTCCAATTTTTGCACGATGCTCAAATTGGTGCAGACGAGAGGATTACAGATATTCAGGAATATTTGAATACGCTGCAGAAAGCCAACTAAACGTCCAATTGTTCCCCGATTGCCACCGATGAGAAACAGTGAAATGGCACCTTCACGAAATTATCACGGTAGATGAGGTGTAAGATCCGAACGATTCACCAAGTGACCTCATCACAATCCCTTGGCTGCAATTCCCAGCTGATTGTTCCCTTCACTTTATGTATTCTAATTTCCAATGAGCTGTCTTACTGTGTACATTGTTGTGTTCAGGACCCATCAGCAAATTCCCATTTCGGATGATCAATGTGAGAGAGAGATCAATTGTATTATGATGTAGGTGAAGCTGTTGAAGTCAGTGTTAACATTCGCTGTAGTAACACTAATACATTGCTGAAAAAGGAAGTGAATTTAAAATCTGGTGCCAGAGTAGCTGATGAAGAAGGTAATAGCATTCAGCTGCTGATACCCTGATTGTTTCAAAGTACTTCTTCCTGAAGAGAGCAGTTAATTATAGCACAACTTTCCAGCTCCTTTCATGACTTATTATGTAATTATGTCCAGTTTTTATAACTGTGTTGCAAGTATGTCAGCTCTGACTCTGAGTCGGAGGATGAAGATTCAGTTTCAGGATTTGGGCAGAGGCTGTATATTGATGTTTCAGTGTAGTATCGTGGGAATGTAGTTCTGTAGATGATGCTGCTGTTTTTTTTTTCAAGTGAGGTCCCTGCCTGCTACTCCAGGTAAAAGATCTGAGCATGCTATCCAAACAGGTTCCCTTAATATTGACGACAATCTTGACATCATTGTCCTGTCCAATATTTATCAGCCCACCATTACCAGTTTGCCTGCGACCTGTGAGTTAAAGCCAAACACTGCATATGCTGGAAATTTCAAACAAACACAGAGAATGCTCCAGATACTCAGTGGGTCTGTGGAGAGGCAAACAGAGTCAATGTTTCAAACCCAGTCTCTTCATGTCACACCTTTACTTACACCCCTTTTTACATTCTCTCTCATCACCATTTACAATTCCCATGTCTTTTGCTCTGGGCTTTCGCATCTGATCCCTCCACCCACTTCTCTGTCTCTGTCCAGAAGATGAAACAGCCCATTTCCATACCTCCTTCAGCGCCAAAACAGAGCCATATTGGACTTGAGACATTCACTCGGTTTCTCTCTCCACAGGCACTGCCAGACCTGCTGAGTTCCTCTGAGTTTGCTCCCCACTGCGTGTACATGGTTGGGGTTTGGGGAGTTGTTTTGGTGAGGCGTGGTGCAGAGGATGAAACCAGTGAGTGGCTACGAGTTATCATTGATCAAATGCTGACTGAACTAGTCTTATAGACAAAGTGTCTACAAAAGCAGACCAGAGAGTCTATAATGGATCATAGTCTGTAGTGTACATGGATTTTAGTAAGGCATTTGATAAGGTTCCCCATGGTAGGCTTATGCAGAAAGTCAGGAGGCATGGGATAGAGGGAAATTTGGCCAGTTGGATAGAAAACTGGCTAACCGGTTGAAGTCAGAGAGTGGTGGTAGATGGTAAATATTCAGCCTGGAGCCCAGTTACAAGTGGAGTTCCGCAGGGATCAGTTCTGGGTCCTCTGCTGTTTGTAATTTTTATTAATGACTTGGAAGAGGGAGTCGAAGGGTGGGTCAGTAAATTTGCAGATGAAACGAAGATTGGTGGAGTTGTGGATAGTGAGGAGGGCTGTTGTCGGCTGCAGAGGGACTTAGATATGATGCAGAGCGGGGCTGAGGAGTGGCAGATGGAGTTCAACCCTGCCAAGTGTGAGGTTGTCCATTTTGGAAGAACAAATAAGAATGCGGAATACAGGGTTAACGGTAGGGTTCTTAATAAGATGGAGGAGCAGAGGGATCTTGGGGTCTAAGTTCATAGATCTTTGAAAGTTGCCACTCAGGTGGATAGAGCTTATAAGAAAGCCTATGGTGTATTAGCGTTCATTAGCAGAGGGATTGAATTCAAGAGCCATGAGGAGATGTTGCAGCTGTATAGGACCTTGGTAAGGCCACATTTGGAGTACTGTGTGCAATTCT